>NC_134536.1:160699240-161014115 GCF_050624435.1 Tenrec ecaudatus
TCCACGCTTCTCCTCCGAAGCTAGTAGACCACGCCAACTCTCCTGGACGGGGACTTCACTTCCCACCGCGTCCGGCCACTTTCCCCGTCTTCTCGGTCACACTCACGCCCACCCCTCTGCCCGTTCCTTCTCAGCAGCGCTCCTAACTGCCGGTCCAGGCAAACACCCCACCCCCACCCCCCGGCTCGCGTTGCTGATAACCTTCCCCACTTCCCAGTATATAATTAGCCTAAGCGCTAATTCTTCTAATGACATGATTACGATTTCCACGATCTTTATTTAGTCTTTCTACTTCACCCATCTCTCTGACACCTCCCAGAATGGCAGGGTTCTGAGCCCCAGATTAAACATCTCAGCTCTACTCCCCTGCCTCCTCTGTCATGCGCAAGCTCCGCTCCATAGCTTCACTACCAGCACTTGCAGCGCTTTCGCAACGGGACAGGAGCCTGGTGGCATGTAGTGACACTTTGGACTGGGATCCAGAGTTTTAAACCGCTGGCCGCTCAGCAGGAAAAAGACTGGGCTTTCTCAGTGTCTCCGTTCCGGTCCTGGAAAGTCCTTGATCTACAGGGTTGCTCAGTTAGAAATTAGACTGGGTCCATCTCACTGCTGCTTAGTACATCTTGAAACTAAAACTTTCTCAACTACAAGGGTGATAGACATAAACCTTCTAACAAGAACTGAGCGCACTTCATCCAACTAGGGCGCATTGTTCTAACTATGAAATCAATAGAGCATTAATGCATTTCATTATCAATCACAACAATTACTTGACAGGCTTTGGCTGTTGTTTCTGTTTCTTCTTAAACTGTTCCTCTAGGGCTTTCATTTCTTGTTCTTTCTTTTCCACTAAGTTCACATAACTTAAACTCCCAAACGTCTTTCTGTACCAAGGTATGAGTTGCCTCCCAATAGGTAGCTTTGCTTCAGTGGACTTCAAACATCACGGAGGCCAACCTTCCCATAAAACTTAAACTACTCAAAGGAACGTGTACACCTTCTTTGTTAACTATTCTTATGCCATTCTTATTATGAGCCCTCATATAAGGTAAATCAGGGTCAGGAACTCTATTTCTCTTTGGGAGGGGGATACCATATTCCACCCCCTATGCAGTAACCAATATAAGGAGTGGGGAAAGAAGATGATAAACTTTTTTAGAGTTGTGCAAAAGCTTCCAAACGAGCCTCTGAGATTTCCGTGGGTTTCAGTTGCAATAGCTCAGCCTGTTCTAGACCTAACAAATTCCTTAAGGGGGGGGGGTTCTGGCTTCCAGTTTCTAGTTTTATTATACAATACACTTTGCACACAGTCAGGACATGCATCTTTCAAAGCCATAGGAAGGGGAGTAAGCTCAAGTTCTGGGGAATATTCCTTAGTTGACATCAGTTGATTCCTAAAAGGGGAAGTGATCAAGATGATCAAGAACCAGAGAGCAGCTACAATTATTAATAATGATATCGGGCCAATCATTTCAAAGGGTTCACGGGAGAGACTTCCTTGGTGGAGCCTTTGAATGCTCGGCAGGTTTACAGCTACTTAAGGCACAGAACTCAAGGGAAACTGTCCCACATTCATTGTGGACTGCAGAGAGGAGCGTGAGTAGTACAGGCACCTGATCTTAGAGGAGCGTGCTCTAAACCAGAACCCAAACTCGCTGCCATCTAGCTGATTCTGACCTGTGGGACTGGGTAGAATTCCACTGTGGATTTCTAATACTCCAACTCCAGGAAGTCTCGCCTTTCCCCCAAGGAGTGGGTTTGAGTGGCTGATCCTCCACTTAGCAAACCACGACACCACCGGGCTTTCCGACCAAGGCACGACTCGACTCTAGGGACCCCCCCCCCAGTCAGGGGATCTCCATCAAGGACAGGAGAGGGGTGAAGCTCATCCACTGTCCAATGCACTTTGATTAAGGGCAAGCCTATTCACAGACCTGATCAGAAGGAGTTCAACCGAGGCTTCATCCACATGGGGGGACTCCGCAAATAGATTTTGGGGCTTTCCATTAACATCTACCTTCTGGAAACCCGGTGCTCAGAATTTAAGCTCTTCTTCAACAACTGCCAAGAGACTAGAGTATTAAACATTCGTTCTAAAGAAATTGCTTATTAGATAATCATTCAATATTGGTTTCCCTGTTACTGTAAGCTTTTTAAAAATTAACTTTTTTTTAAGACTAAACTTCTTCGTGGTCGGAATTATGCTTTGTAATTATGTTTTGCAAATAACGATCCTGAGATCAATAGCTGGCTGTTGTATTCCCTACTTTTGGACTAAGCTAGCATCCACGTGCAAGTTTCTTTCTAACTTAATCGGAGTCCTTAACTCAGCAGGTGCCTTTTGGGCATCTTCAAGCCCCAAACAAGGTTCTCCCTCTGTAGAGGTGTGTGTGTGTGTGTGTGTGTGTGTGTGTGTGTGTGTCTGTCTGTCTGTCTGGGACTAGTCTGACTTCGACCTTGTGTGTGTGTGTGTGTGTGTGTGTGTGTGTGTGTGTGTGTCTGTCTGTCTGTCTGTCTGTCTGTCTGGGACTAGTATGACTTTGACCCGGATGGACTATTCCAGAATACCAATCTTGTTTACTAATGGAGACAAGGAGCAACAGTTAGAAAAGTCAGATCTCTGAGACAGCCAGAATCTTGTTGGCAGTGAGCTTACATTACAATTCTACTTAGCCTAGATTGGAATTAAAAACGACATTTCCTGAGCAACCAATAGGAAAAGGGGGAGGGAAGTCAGCACCTAGATTTTTTTTTTAATGCCAAGCCAGAGAAACCAGTTGTTTCGTGGCAAAATAGTTAAGTACAGGCTTAGAGAAAGATGAGGCTGTCTGCTCCTGTAAAGACTTGGAGTCTGAAAAACCCTAAGGAATCATTCTACTCTGTCCTACACGCTAGCTAAGAGCCATATGTACTGGGTGTCGGTAGGGTGGTACCCTGTTTCCCCAAAAGTAAGACACCCCCGAAAATAAGACCTACTTCCAGTTTTGCCTCTCGCTGAAATATAAAGCATCCCCCCCAAAATAAGGCCCCCCAAAGCTACTGTAACTCTGCACTCTGGACCGTAGCCGGGCGCCACCACACAGCTCACTGTTGGCCGCAGCGCAGCTGGAGCAGACAGGAAGTATGAGGTCTCTTTTAATAAGACAATAAACGTTTTCCGTATTCTTCTTCATGGAAAATAAGACATCCCCTGAAAATAAGACCTAGTGCATCTTTGGGAGCAAAAATTCATATAAGACACTGTCTTATTTTCGGGGAAACAAGGTAGTTGTCCTTTCTGTTAATGCCTTTTCTGGAGCACTGGGGAATTCTTCCCAGCTTCAGCCTCAAGATACACTCTCCCTATTCCACTCGTCTTCCAGGGAGTTGAGTTTGCCCTGGAGCCCCCTTTCCTCTGCCACGCTCTTCCAGGTGAACACACCACAGCCACCCCTACTGCGTTAGGCAGGTTGGCGAGAGAAACTAATCCATTGACACGCATATGTGTACAAAAGAGCTTCAGATCAAGAAGTCATGCTATATCAGGAAAACAACCCAGCCCAGCCCATAAATCCAATACTAGTTCATAAGTCCCTCCTCAGACGCACGCAGCCACGACCAGTGATGCGCAACGCAGGAGGAGCACAGGCCGGTGGGTGCCAAGTCATGCGGATCCAATAGCACCAGCCACATCCCAGGGTTCTGGCAGCCACCAGGGTCCACCAGCAGGAAGGTGAGGGCCGAGAGAGATGGTGGGGACGTTTCCAGGGCCCTTCTGATGAGGCCACACCTACAAGGTGGCACCAACATATATATGCGGCATCATGTCTATATTTAATCTTTTTTGTTTGGGAAGTTTTAAACATACACAAGAATAGGCAGGCCCACTCTGATTGACATGCCAATTGTACAAGCCCTTCCCGTTGTGATGTAATCGGGGGGGGGGGGGTAGGTTAGCACGTCCCCGGGAGTGTGCATGTGCCATGATTCGAAATAGACTCTCACTCTCTACTCAGACCTGGCTGCTGAGATCATGGCTGTTAGGGAGTTAAGACAGCAGAAGAGATTATTTATTTGTACACATTACATCAAGCCACAATTGAGGACAGAACTAGCCCATAATGTCATAAATCCGGGGCAAATGATCAAAGCCGACTCGTTAGGTGTGAACAAGGTGACGGGTCTCTCGGGTACTCCCGGAGGTCGAATGGCGACAGAAGTTCCAGATCCAGAGATGGTTTAGTATTAAGGTAGCAGATGGACTGTTCTAATAACCTGGCATTGCATGATGCTCCCCTTCCCGACACAATCACTGAAGACAAAGCGGGTGCATAAGCAAATGTGAAGAAAGCTGATGGTGCCTGGCTATCAAAAGATATAGCGTCCGGCGTCTTAAAGGCTTGAAGACAAACAAGCGGCCATCTACTTGAGAAGCAACAAAGTCCACATGGAGGAAGCACACCAGCCTGTGTGATCACGAGGTTTTGATGGGATCAGGTATCAGGCATCAAAGACCCAGAACAAAAAATCATATCAATGTGAATGAGGGGGAGGGCAGGGTAGAGACCCAAAGTCCATCTGTAGACAATTGGACATCTCGTTACAGAAGGGTCACGAGGAAGAGACAAGCCAGTCAGGATGCAGTATAACACCAATGACATATATAACTTTACTCTAGTTCTTTAATGCTTCCCTGCCTCCCCCACTATCACGATCCCAATTCTACCTTGCAAATCTGACTAGATCAGAGCATGTACACTGATACAGATAAGACTTGGAAACACAGGGAATCCAGGACAGACAAACCCCTCAGGACCAACAATGAGAGTAGCGAGACCAGGAGGGTGGTAAGGGGGAGGTGGGGTCAGAAGGGGAGAACCGATCACACAATGATCTACATACATATAACTCCCTTTTAGGGGGATGGACAACAGGAAAGTGGGTGAAGGGAGACATTGGTCAGTGAAAGACCTGAAAAAATAATAATTTATAAATTATCAAGGGATATGAGGGAAGGAGGGGGGAAAATGAGGAGCTGATACCAAGGGCTCAAGTAGAAAGAAAATGTTTTGAGAATGATGATGGCAACAGATGTACAAATGTGCCTGACACAATGCATGTATGTATGTATTTTGATAAGAGTTATATGAGCCCCCAATAAAATGATTTATAAATAGAAAGAGTAGGCAGAACAGGATACAGGATCCCCCTGCACTCGCCACTCAGCTTCAACAGTGGACCATCTTCTTTCTTCTGACCGCTCCACTGTCTCTAGAATATTATTAAACAGACCTCAGCCATTGGATCCCCTTTTCCATCAACACGGTTGTGTGTGTTGTTGCTCTCATTAGCTGCCGTGCTGTCTAGTTAACCCCTATCAACCCCATGTGACCAAGTAGAATTGTCCAGATGGCCAGCTCTGTCTCCGGAGAAGATATCGGTGAGTGCAAAGGCCAATCTTTTTTATTTAAAAACTTTAAACATTATTTTTCCTTTTTCTGACCAATCTTTTTATTAGCAGCTGAGCTCATTTCAATGGCTGGGCCCCCAGGCCACCAGCGGGATTTTGAAAGAACCTGACCACAGTATCATGACCTCTTCTAACAGAATGAACCACAAGCCACATCATTTGCTACGTGGTCTGTGTTCACATGTCCTGAATGAGCTCAGATTTTTTCTCCTTCCAGATGGTTCATCAGAACCAGGATCCAAGCAAGGGCCACGCATTGTATTTGGTCAATAAGACGCTTAAGCCTTTCAATGCATCTATACCAGTTCCTCTTCCTTCTCTTCATGCCAATTACTTGTAGAAGTGAGGTCTTACATCCTGCTGTGTTCTGTACATTAAAAATGTCACTAAAGTTCCAATACATAAACAGTCTGAAAATGTGCTATTCAAGCGAGATCTTCACTTGGGAAAAGTTAAAAAAAAAAAAAGTAGGTGAGCGATATTTTAAGAGAAATGAAGTCTTTCAGCATTCATTTAAAAATGGATAGTGAAATTACATTAAAAACATGAAAGAGATCTGCCACATATACTGCAAGAATGAAGACCATTCTCAGCAACCAGATCATGGACAGTCCAGAAAAGGTCAACATTTCCCAGAAAGAGCACAGCTCTTGTGAAGGGAGGGTCCCTGTGGAGAGAATTCCCTCCGTCAGTCTCTTTGGAAAGAAAGAGACGGAGAAAGGCCCGCCACGTGTTGAGTTGACAAATGGAGACTAGAAAAGACGTGGTGACAGACAGTCTGCACGATCTATAGTGATGTCCAGAACAGGACCAAGAGCATTTACAAGGCGAGGCCCGTGTCTCCTCACTTCCCCACCAACATGGTTAGTCAGGAGAATGGGTCTCTTGTTGAAATCTGTAACGTCTTGAGTGAAAAATACATCCGGAGGTTTTGGAGGAGGACAGGTGTTGCTTATTCTGCGGCTCCAGCCCAGAAAGAGGCATGACTTAATTCATGAAGGAAACAATATAGGGGGAGGGAGGGGGGAAAAAAAGAGGACCTGATGCAAGGGGCTTAAGTGGAGAGCAAATGCCTTGAGAATGATTGGGGCAGGGAATGCATGGATGTGCTTTATACAATTGATGTATGTATATGTATGGATTGTGGTAAGAGTTGTATGAGTCCCTAATAAAATGTAAAAAAAGAAGAGAGGAGAAAAAAATGATTAGGGCAAAGACTGTACAGATGTGCTTTATACAATTGATGTATGTATATGTATGAACTGTGATAAGAATTGTATGAGCCCCTAATAAATTGTTAAAAAAAAAAAAGGAAACAATCTAGAGCTTGTATCAAATTCAGCCACTGTAATTCATCACGTCAAGGTAGTTCAGAGAAGGTCTAGGAGATGTCCTGCTACAGGCCAGGTGAGTACTCAGACCTGTCTGTGATGGTCTGATGGGATAAAATGTATCTGATGACAAGAGACGGGGAGAGAGACAGAGAGAGAGCTTTCTGGGGCTGAGAATGTTCCATGTTTTGATTTGAATGGTTTCCTATGTAAAAAATCATTAAACTCTACACATACGTTTGTGTGCTTTTACCGTATGTGTGTTCTATCTCAGTCAAGTTTAAACGAAGAAGAAAGAAAATGAGCAGCTACCAAGGGAATGCAAGTGGGCTGGGGAAAGGTAGTGTTCAGCCCAATCGCCAAGGTGTTTACCCAGCTCCATGACTTACACCCCGCCTCCCTGCATCCGAGGAGACCTGCGCTCTGTAAGAATTCCAATGGCTGATGTGGGAGAGGTAGAGTGTGAAGCTGTTTGTCCAAGGTATCTCTGGGTGGCCTTGAACTTTTCACCTGTTGGGTAGCATCAGAGTGTTGGCACCATCCAGGGCCTCTCAGAGGCAAAGCATCACCTCTCTTTGATACTGCGGATTTTTTGTATATGAATTGTGTTTCCAAAAATGAGTCCTTCTCCCGTAGATTTACAGATGAAATGTAATAGGATCTGTTGGATTCTTGTTCAAATAACCCGAAAGGACATGGGTGCACAGAGATGAACTCAGATTGTCCTTGTGTTGATACTTGTCGAAAATGGGTGATGGGTTTATTATACTACAATAGTATATTATTATACTATAATCGTATATAGCATATCATAAGCTCAGAGGCTTATTATACTGTCTGCTCTACTTTTGTAGATGTTAGAAATTTTCCAAAATAAGAGTTGTTGTGTGGTCTGTAGAGAGGTTCCACTAGAGTCTCTCTCTCTCTCTCTCTTTTTTTTTTTTTTACATTTTATTAGGGGCTCATACAACTCTTATCCCAATCCATACATATGCATACATCAATTGTATAAAGCACATCCATATATTCTTTACCCTAATCATTTTCAAAGCATTTGCTCTCCACGTAAGCCCTTTGCATCAGGTCCTCTTTTTCCCCCTCCCTCCCCACTCCCCCTTCCCTCATGAGCCCTGGATAATTTATAGATTGCTATTTTGTCATATCTTGCCCTATCCAGAGTCTCCCTTACCCCCCTTCTCTGCTGTCCATCTCCCAGAGAGGAGGCCACATGTAGATCCTTGTAATCAGTTCCCCCTTTCCAACCCACTCACCCTCTACTCTCCCAGTACCTCCCCTCACACCCCTGGTTACACTAGAGTCTCTTGATAGCATGCCAGCCAGGGGTGTTCTTTGTGGCGTAGGATGGGGTGAGGGTAGGACATTCTGAGAGACATCCAAGATACTTTTTCTGCAAAAGTCTTTGTCTACTGCTAACCGGTTGAGGATACAAAATGAATGAAACATTGTGGGGGCCACATCTGACCTCCTTTGGCCCCCAAGGCTGATTGCCACAGGCTGAAGTCAAAATGACCCACCAGTTCTGACACCAACCGTCCCCTCCGATAGCACTCTCCTTTTGTGGCTGGATTTGATCGTTCACTGCACTGGCCACACAGACTCAAAGACAAGGCTGATGATTATGGTGTTTATTAGGCAAGTTAATAGGTTACAAGCCAAGCAGAAAGTGCTCAAGATGACAATTGTCTAGTCAGGAGACTTTTTTCTCTGTTGTGCCCACAAACCGGCTTCTCTCTGGACCTCAGTCTCTTGGCCTGGCCTCTGTCCTGCTTGGGCACCATTATCAAGCTCTTTTAGGGCTGCCAATCAGTGTCCAAAGGGCATGCCACTCCCGGTAAGCCTCAACTCAAGGGCACTCAGCTCTAGGCCAGCAAAACCTGGCTCCCCCAACTAGTGTCCAGAGGCATTCCCTGCTCTCCACAGCCAGTCTCCTGCCCCAGAGCACTCAGCTTTGCTTGCTCTGTGGGCCGAGCAGTTCACTCCTCTGTCTCATGCTCTGGTTCCTCGTTCTGTTGTGGTTCTTCTGTCCCGCCACTGGTGTCCCAGCTGTTTCCTGGCTCAGAAGTTTCCACAGACAGGAGTCTGGAGGTCCAAAGGATTATAGTCCTGCTTAGGAGATGGCTGACTCTATACCCATCAGAATGGCAATCACAAGAGGACGATGGGAGATAAAAATGATAAATAAACCTGACTCGAACGGTTAAAACCTTGTCAGGTGCACATTGGGCCTGATGTGGTTTTCAACGCTTTCTGGTATGGTTTGTTTTTATGTATTGGGGTTCAGCTCAGATGGATTTTGTCATCGGGGGCAACCCTCTTGAATGTTTGCTAAATGTTTTTCTGTTTTTCCGTGTATGAAACCCAGGATTCATGAACTTATTACAACAGCAAGTAGACTAAGGGTACCCGAGGGATTCAGTCGGGTTAGGGGGGCCGGGGCAGGGGAAAGGGGAACTGATGTCAAGGAATTCAGGAAGCAAGAGAATGTTTTGAAACTGATTGTGGTAGCAATTGTACAACACTTCTTGCTGTGATTGAATGACGGAACAATATGATATCTGCATTAGCTCCCAATAAAATGGTTTTGGAGGAAAAGAAATGGCAAATCACAAGTAACCCTGCTAACCATCACTCACAGCTAAATAATAATTCAGTCAGTATCTTCTCCATCTCCTGACCCAAATCCCTCAGGAAAAACGTCCTTTGATGGGACCGCCAAGGGCCATGGCTAAAGAATACACTGCTCTGCGCAAAGGAGGTGCTGGTTACCCCAAAGACCTTTGAGAGTCTACCTGCCTGTTCTAGCCCTTTCTCCTTCTCTGTGTTTCCCTCCATCGATTTGAGTAGATAATACAGCTTACAAAGAAGAAAACTAAAGCAAACAGTAGCAAAGGCCATTTAGTGCAAAGTAAGCCTCCTTCCTTTGCCTGCACCTCGTTCCCCAGGACAAATTCTCATTCATATTCCTTTCCAGATAAATGATACACATAAAAAAGCACCTGTGGGTGCGAAGTAGCAACGATGAAACATACATCGTTCCTCTAGTTCCTAAATGCCTCCTCCTCCCCCACTATCATGATCCCAATTCTACCTTGCATGTCTGGCTAGAGGATGTACACTGGTACAGATAGGGACTGGAAACACAGGAAATCCAGGGTGGATGATCCCTTCAGGACCAGTGGTGAGCATGGCAATACCGGGAGGGTGGAGAGAGAATGGGGGTAGAGAGGGGGAATCGATTATAAGGATCTACATATAATCCAATCCCCTCCCTGGGGGACAGACAACAGAAAAGTGGGTGAAGGGAGACGTCAGACAGGGTAAGATATGACAAAATAATAAATTATCAAGGGTTCATGAGGGAAGGGGAGCGGGGAGGGAGGGGGAATATTAGGAGCTGATGCCAGGGGCTTAGGTGGAGAGCAAAATTTGAGAATGATGAGGGCAATGAATGTACAGATGGGCTTTACACAATTGCTGTATATATGGATTGTGATAAGAGTTGTATGAGCCCCCTCATAAAACGATTTAAAAAAAGGCACCTGTGCCTAACATCCTCGTTTATTTTTGCCTAAAGAGTAGCCTCCCATGCCCTGTTCTGAATCTCTGTTCAGTTAAAAAGGGTGTCATAATGTAAGTAGTAGATGAGACGTCCCAGCTTTAGACATAAGCTTCTAGCTTTCAGAGGCTTCTTTGGCATTCCACTGCCCTCTTCCACGGGGAAGGAATGCTGATGGCGTCGTAGGCTACGTCTTGGGCCACAAGGCCAGCGTTTCAAACGCACTCGCGGCTCCTTGGGAGAAAGCTGAGGCTGTCTGCTCCCATAGAGACGCCCACAGGGCAGTTCTGTTTTGTCCTAGGGCGTCGATAGGTATTGAAATCCGTGGTAATGAGTTTTGGTGTATCACGTGTACTGTTTAACCCTCCGTCAGTGGACAGGGATTAGTTCCCAACCCTTCCTCTTGGGTCTGCCTAACAAGAGGGGCAGGGGTGCCTGGGACTGAGGATCCTGTCGCTTCTAGATCTACTTAAAGAGGCACTAATATCGGAGCGGCTCTGTGAGATGGGGTTCTTTTAGCGATAATGCCCAGGTGTCTCTTCCTTCTGTCCCACTAGATAGGCACACCTGGGGGATGACATGAACTGAGGTGCACGGCTCAGGAACACAGGGACATGTAGACAAGGGGTGAGTCCAAAGGTGCAGGCAAACCAGGTGGTAGCCGGGCTTGCAGTGGGTGCAACGGACTCATGCCAATGCTAAGGGCAGGAGAGCCACCCACTCAGCGCCCGGTCTCTCCAGTTAATGTAGCTGGAGTCTCTTTAAGGGTCAGATTCCTCTTTTCAGCTTGCCCTGAGCTCTGTGGGTGAGAGGTACTGCGTGGCTTCCAATTTGTGCCTAAAATTTTCATTGGTTTGTATAGTTTTAGCCATTGTCTGACCCAGTGGTGTCAGGCACCCTCCCCACCCCGCTTAGCGACAATTTCATCTAAAAACTTCTTACTTCCTCCTACCTGAGCAGTTTCTTTCTTGGTGTGGAATGCCTCTACCCCACCTGAAAAGGTATTTACAAACACTAGCAGATAACCTGTCATTCCATCGCCCCAGCTTAATGTCAGTGAAATCTACTTCCCAGGATTTTCTTCCCTGTTCGGGAAGGGTGTGGAGCGGGCGCGGGCAGGTGGGGCGTTCACCTGCAGGCAGGCAGTCACCACGTCCCTGTTCCTTGGGAATCTTTTACTGTCTCTTTCTGGCCATGCACAGTGGCTGTCTGGCAGAATACACCGGCTGTTCTTTTTGGGGATGCTGCTGGGACAGACAGCGATCCTCCGGGGTGTAAGTCCTAGATTGGGCAGTCAACGAAGGTGCCCCGCCAGTTCCAGGTCCGTTCTTAAAGCAAGGAGGCTCGAGCTGCTTCATCTGCCTGTCGGTTGCCCAGTGCCACCGGGTCGGATCCTTTCTGATGGCCAGGAAAATGCAGAAGAGACACTTGACCGGGCGCCCAGATGTCTCTAACAGCTGCCAAGTTTCGTCTTCATTTTTAACTTCCCTCCCTTCTGAGGTCAACAAACATCTTTCTTTATCTTTAAAGGGGTCAGGGTTGTGTCAGATTGCCACTGGGCTTGCTCCAGGTTTTAGCTGAACCACACCTAGAGGCGGGTGGGCTGTAAGCCCGGGCGGGGGGGGGGGGGGTTATCTTCTGCCCAAACTCCCGGGACTTCAGTCAATGGTCTCCCCTCCTATGCTGGAGAGGCTCAAGAGAGGGTCAAGAGATACCTGTCATTCAAGGGGAGCGTCACAGAGACCTGCCAGGAGCTTCTTCTGGCCCGCCCAGTGCTATTTGGATCTGGTCTGGTTGAAAGCTGATCACCCCTTTAAGTTTGTGCAGTAGGTCTCTTCCAGAAGAGGGTAGGGACAGTCTGGCATGTGGAGGAAAGAGTGTTCCACCTCACCTGTCCCCAGGTGTACATTCCTCCCTGTAGTCCAGGAGACAGTTTCTATTTGCCAGGTGCTCCGTGAATGGTGGTCTTCTTTTTGCTGATGGGGCCTGCTGCTTCCTCGAGGACCGAGTGGGTTGCCCCTGTGTCTACAAGGAATGTGACAACCTGTTCCCCACTTTCAAGGTTATCAGGAGCTCTGGGCGGGGGGGGGGGGGTGACAGCGGTGCCCTGACCTCCTCATTGCAGCTCCAGTACTGGAATGGGTGGGGTCTCTGCCTGGCAGGGCTGATTTCAGCGCTGAGGTTGTTTTAGGCAGTTGGTCCCTCTTTGTAATAAACACATTGGTTCCTGCCTAGTGGTTTGTGTGTATTCTGTCTGTTTTGCCTGCCTGGCCCTGGACGGAGTTCTGGTCTCCCCGAGGTCATGGCGAGGATTCTGGCCATTGCGTTGGCTTGCTTCTCTCCTGGTTATTGTTATTGCTAGAAGTCTTTTTTGCTCTTTCTAATAGCAGAATATTTTCTGCTATTATTTAGCTAATCTATTCTGCTATAATTAACTCACTAATATTTCCCCCTGTCAATCCTTCCACTTTCTGTAACTTTTTCCTGATGTCTGGTGTGGCCCGGGACACAAAAGTCACACTGATGGCTTTTCGGTTATCTGGCGCCTCCAGGTCTATTGGGGTACACAGGTGGTAGGCATCAAATAACCTCTCTAAATATGCTGCTGGGATCTCATCCTTGCCCTGAATTACTAGTTACTTGGGACAATTAAAAAATCATTTTATTGGGGACTCTTACAACTCTTATCACAATCCATCCATCCATCCATTGTGTCAAGCACATTCCTACATTTGTCGCCATCATCATTTTCTTTCTACTTGAACCCTTGGTATCAGCTCATTTTTTCTCCCCGCCCCTCTCCCCTCATGAATCCTTGATAATTTATAGATATTTTTTTCATATCTTACACTGACTGATGTCTCCCTTCACCCACTTTTCTGTTGTCTGCCCCACCCCAGGAGGAGGTTATCTGTAGATCATTGTAGTTGGTTCCCCTTTACTCTCCCCTGGTTATCACTACTCTCATTATTGGTCCTGAGGGGTTTATCTGTCCTGGATTCCCTGTGTTTCCAGGTCTTATCTGTACCAGTGTACATGCTCTGGTCTAGCCAGATTTGTAAAGTAGAATTGGGGTCATGATAGTGGGGAGAGGAAGCATTAAAGAACTAGAGGAAAGTTGTGCGTTTCATTGGTGCTATACTGCACCCTGACTGGCTCATCTTTGGACTTTGGACAAAACAGTACATGTGCTGCAGAAAGAGCACTGGACTTTGGACAAATTAATGGGACGGCATACCACCTACCAGAGACCACTCCTCAGAGTCCGGTGATAGGGGAGGAGGCTCACCCTACCTCCTACCTCCGGGGCAAGTTGGGTCCCAATCAGGGCAGTGCAAGGGGAGCGCAGATTCCAACTCCTGGCTGGGGTCAGCCTTGGGTCACCCGTCTGCTCCCAAGACCCGTTTCTGGCTCTCCCTGCAAATGCAATCACGCTCCTCGGCTGAAAGAGAGTCTGGAGTAGATGACAATCATCCCACGTTGGCTGGTGAGTGGGGAAATTATCAATCAATCCACAGGGTGATGTAGATGAGTTGGTCTGGATGCCCGGCCTTACCAAGGATCCGACGTAAAATAAGAGTGCGGACAGGTAACAGAGAGATTAAAAGTCCCCTTGGGAGGCCACTCAAGATCCAAATGGCCAATCATAGGGGCAGAGGGTCTACAAGGCACCACGATTGACTGTCTCCCCGTAAGAGGCAGCTCCCTTCTTCCATAGAGGCCAGTGGGCCAGCATGAGATGGAGCAGGTGGACTGATGTTGTCATTGGGTTGATCCCATGCCTTTTGGAGGAAAAGTGATGGCCATGGGCCAGAAAGACGCTAAAACACAGAGCACAGAGTATACAGACAGACACAGGTACCCCAGAACTGAACAGTGTCCCCTAGGGCGCTCTACCCAACGTCTCGGGGAGAACTGGGCTGGCGGCGTCCACTGCGTCCCACACCTGAGCTCAGTCATGGGCAGTGCGCTCCTCAGGAACAGAAAGGCGGTATGGCCCCACAAATGTCTGTCTCTCTCGGTGGGACCGCCAAATGTTGTAAGCACGTCGTTAAATAAACAAAACGAGCGCAGGTTTATCGGGTTGAGGGGCCCCTGCAGACTCTGTCGAGTGTCGGGTGCAGTCCCTCAGCTCGGGGTCCTTTCTACTCTCTATGGGAGTAGAAAGCCCATCATTCTCCTGAGGAGCTGCTGCTGGTTTTGAACTGTTGACCATGAGGATAGCAGCCCGACATGCAGCCTCTACACCACCAGGTCTGGAGAGTCAAATTCCGAGTGCCTGATCCAGCAGCCCCTCTCTGGAGGAAGGTCCTTATCTCGGCAGTTTCTGCTTCCTGACTTCTTGGAGATCTCTATAGCAAGCCTTGGCATCTCTAAAGGCAGCTGTGCTTTGCACATGCTAATCGAATCTTTTCTAAATCGCAAAAGGCACGGAGGCAATATTTACCCTACACTAATCCTGCCTTATTACCATAACAAAAGCCACAGTTTCCCAAATGAGAGGACAGTTACCAGGAAAACAAAAACCCAAAACACCTCATAGCCCAGGAGTGGATTTGGGCTCACTCAGAGTCACTTTATAGGAAGGAGTAGAGGGAGGAGGAGAGAGGTGCGCACATCCTGGCCCACCAGGCCGTGAGGACGATGTTCCCAATTAGAGCAGCCAGTCCACAGAGAGGACCACATGGCTGGTCAAACTATGAGACATGACGCCCCTCATTGACCCATGGCCCTACAGGGGACAACACCGGAGACACAGTGTGGGAATTGCACCCTATCTGATCCCGCCACACTGAGGCAAAGCACTGGGTGAGGGGGGAGTGGGGGGTGCAACAGAACAACAAAGGACTGGAGCAGCGAGGTCCCCAGGGAATGCTGAAGGTGGACTTTGAGGCCAGGGCATGGTGTCCCAACAGACTGGACTGGAAAACACTCCTAAAGGCCAACAAACAATCCTTGAACTAACTACAAGCTTTTCTTTCTTGTTTTGTTTTTGTCATTGGTTTGTTGTATATTGTTGCTTGGTTTTGCTCTGCCTTGTTTTTGTGCATGTTATTATCTCTGCAGGTCTGTCTAAATAAGATAGTCTGCATGAACAATCTGGAAGAGAAAACAATGGGACAGACAGTTCCGGGGGGACATGAGAGAGGAGGAGGTGGGAGAAAAGGTAGTGGTGTTAACAAACCCAGGGACAAGGGAACAACAAGTGACCCAAATTGGTGGTGAGGAGGGTGTGGGCGGCCTGGTAGGGCATGATCAAGGATAATGTAACTAAGAGTAATTACTGAAACCCTGGTGGGGATTGAGCATGATAGTGGGACAGGAGGAAAGTCAGAGGAAAGAGAGGGGAGGCAAAGGGCATTTATAGAGGTCTAGATAAAGACATGTACATATGTAAATATATTTATATATTAGGCTGGGGAAATAGATCTATGTGCATATATTTATAGGTTTATTATGAAGGTAGCAGAAGGACACTTGACCTCCACTTAAGCACTCCCTCAATGCAAGAATACTTTCTTCTATTAAATTGGCATTCCATGATGCTCACCTTCCCGACACAACTGCTGAAGACAAAGCGGGTGAATAAGCAAATGTGGTGAAGAAAGCTGATGGTGCCTGGCTATCAAAAGATAGAGCGTCTGGGGTCTTAAAGGCTTGCAGGTAAACAAGCGGCCATCTAGCTCAGAAGCAACAAAGCCCACATGGAAGAAGCACACCAGCCTGTGCGATCACGAGATGCAGAAGGGATCAGTTATCAGACATTAAAGAATAAAAAATCATATCATTGTGTGCTCACCTTCCTGATATGATTGCTGAAGACAAATGGGTGAATAAGCAAATGTGGCGAAGAAAGCTGATGGTACCTGGCAATCAAAAGATATAACGTCTGGGGTCTTAAAGGCTTGAAGGTAAACAAGTGGCCATCTAGCTCAGAAGTAACAAAGCCCACATGGAAGAAGCATACCAGCCAGTATGATCACAAGGTGTTGAAGGGATCAGGTATCAGGAATCATCAGAACAAAAATTCTTACCATAGTGAATGAGGGGGGAGTGTGGAGTAGAGACCCAAAGCTCATTTGTAGGCCAATGGACACCCACTTACAGAAGGGTCTCGGGGAGGACATGAGCCAGTCAGGGTGTGATGTAGTAATGATGAAAAATACAACTTTCCTCTAGTTCCTAAATGGCTCCACCCCCCCAGCCTCCCCCCCACACACTATCATGATCCCAATAACCTTGCAAGTCTGGCTAGACCAGAAGATGTACACTGGTACAGATAGAAACTGGAAACACAGGGAATCCAGGGCGGATGATTCCTTCAGGACCAGTGGTGTGAGTGTCGATACTGGGAGGGTAGAGGGAGGTAGGTTGGAAAGAGGGAACCGATTACAAGGATCTACATGTGACCTCCTCCCTGGGGGACGGACAACAGAAAAGTGAGTGAGGGGAGCCGTCAGACAGTGCAAGTTATGACAAAATAATAATTTATAAATTATCAAGGGTTCATGAGGGAGAGGGAAGCGGGGAGGGAGGGGAAAAATGAGGAGCTGATGCCAGGGGCTTAAGTGGAGAGCAAATGTGTTGAGAATGATGAGGGCAATGAATGTACAAATGTGCTTTACACAACTGATGTATGTATGGATTGTGATAAGAGTTGTATGAGTTTCTAATAAAATGATTTAAAAGAAGTAAAAAGGACAGCGTAGAGTTGTGTGTTTCCTGGTTCCAGCTGCTCCCTTGAGCTCGGCAGCGTTCTGCCAGCTCTTCCATGGTGGCATTTCTAGCCTCAGAATCAGGATATCAGAGGCACATAATCGGCTGCAGCCTCCAAAGCCCAGGTGCTCACTGAGGCACGGGTGTTCTCGGGCTCCATGATTTCTTGGAAACTGTTGCCTGGTCAACAAGCCCTGAAATCGGAGCTCTGCTTCCTGGAGGACCTGTTCTGTCAGGGCAAACAAGATCCCCACTCTCTGGAAAATGGGGCTGCCATAGGGAGGGGCAACTCGAGCCTTTTCCGCCAGGTGCACAAGCCTTTTGGTTCTATAGCATGCCCGTCACACCAGTCAAGAGGGCATCACATCAGTAGAGAGGGTTTGGACACCTAGTCCTCACCTCGCCATTCTTGTGATTTACCTCAATTTTCTGCACAGGAAATAAAGCAACAAGGGCTCCTGAATGAAATAATCTCAGGGAGATGCCTAATTTGGCCGCTTCCTTGAAGCTTCTAAGAGACATCAAGATCGCAAAATCGCTTCTCTCGGAAAGACTCCTTGTAAGCGATTTGAACGAATCAAGTTGCTACACACTTCTGGCAAGAGGTTGGAAAGTGCAGACATTGGATCCCAGCCCTGCGCAACCAAGACACGAGAGAGCAAATAAAACGGATCTGGATGAGCACCCCGGAACCCTGAGATAAAGAAGAAAGGACAGCGAAGACTAGAAGAAGCTGGACAAAAGCAAGGACAGACGAGACGGATGGAACAGGTGAATTGTCAGCTGGCCTGACTTAGTGCAAACAGTTTGAACCGCTCAAAGCAGCATCCCGTTGGGATAGCAACCGCTGGCTGGAGCTCAGAAGGGTGTGCCCTTTCCTTGTTCCCTCACACCAGTCACCCTCCTGCTCCGCCTGAGGGTGAAGGAGTGCCCTTCCCGACTGGGTGCAGACTCACGATGTCTGAGTCTCCAGGTGTTGAACGCTACCTGATCAAGCCAGCAGAGCCTGCGGTGATGGACAAGTGGCCCAACACCGGCCACCAGTGGATGGGCAGGAACACATTCTAAAACCGGCCCCTCTGCCCCTAGCTGTCCTCGGGCTTGGGAAGTGTTCTTCCGGGAACAAGAACCCTGGCCTCAGTAGCAGTCTGAGCTGATAGGATCTATTTCCCCGAACAGGTGCTCAGACACCTACCTTCCAGGCCAGCAGGAACTCAGACAAGGACACAGGGTCCCACTCCTTCGCTACCTCCCCAGGCGCTTGGGTGGCAGAGCTCTGACTGGGATCAGGTGCCAGCACCTGGCAATTTCCTCCTTCCTGGCCCTTGCTTCCCTACCCCCATTTTCTCCTTTCTTATTCTATTTTTCCCTCATCCTTCACTTGCTAAGCCACTCTTTGCTTTCCATTTTCCTTTTTGTTCCCCTTCTATTTATCTTGGCTGTTTTCTCTCTCTCTCTCTCTCTCTCTCTCTCTCTCTCTCTCTCTCTCTCTCTCTCTGTCTCTCCTTTCACCCATCCCCCCAGTTTGGGTTATTATGTCTCCCCCAACCCCCTTTTTCTCTTCCCTTGTTTTTATATTATTTTCCTTTTTCATCATTAAATTATTTCTACTTTCCTTTCTTTCCCAACATTTGGTTTTGTCCTTCGTTTCTGTTATTCTCTCTCTCTTTTTTTGGCTGTTGTTTCCTGCCCACCCCCTCCCATGGGTGCACACTAGCAACTATGCACCGGTAGCCTAGCCACCCCCAGCCCCCCTGGAGTCCCACCCACTAGAAAAGGGGCATTCCTCCCCAATCTGATTAATAATAGACACAACCAACATCAGTCAGAGGAATTTGTAAAAACTAGGCCAACCATACAAGAATTATTACTAAAAGGAATTTTTCAAACAAACAAAACACCCCAACAATGGAGCCAACAGCTTGAGATTAACATGCAAGATAGTGTCACCCAGACATCGACCTAATGTACAAGTATCGAACATAAAACAAACACAGAAAAAAAATTTAAAAAACACAGATCCAGAAGACTCAACGTAGGAAGCCAGAGGAAGCAATTTGGACAATTAAAATAAGTAGTCTAATCACAGAACTTGCAGGTGGAGAGGAAGTCAGGTTGATTTCAAGGTATAATAGAAGCTTTTAAACTTGGAAAGAAAATAACAGATTACAGGATAGCTGCAAAGAAATTTAACCCACTTTCTCATCAAAATAAGTCAAAAAAACATAGACTTAGCAAACAGGAACACAACAGAACACAAAGAAAATGATAAGAAACCCCACAAGCAAAGGGAACTCAGCTGCCGCATAGCACTCAGAAAAGGACACATTTCAAAATAGAGACAGTACGGAGGACGTTTATGAAGTCGTCAGGGAGACAGAGGCAACATAAAGACACATCCTCAGGATCAGGGAGGCCATTCGCATGAAGTCCACACGGCTTCCCACAGGACACGTGTTGTATGAGACCACAGTAGCAAAAATTCAAGAAACGCTTTCCTCCCCGCAGGAAAGAAACATTCATCCATGGCTACCCACCGGAGTTGGGAAGGGAAGGCATTGGCCGGAGGGCAGCTGCGTGTTCACTTGGGTGAGCGGACGGCATTATACACCAAGAGGAAGTTCAGGGGGGAAACGAGGGTCTCGGGAAGCCATGGGGAGGAGTGTGAGAGGGAAACACTGGTGTCTACCCAGTCCCGCAGTGCTGGTGAGCTACATGAACTGACCCGTGAACGGATGGGTGTGGGCGTGAGAGCAGACACACTCTCACGAGTCTCTGCAGGTTTGAGACAGGATCTGCGTCGATGGGTATTCACCATGTGCAAATACGTCCGTGAATATGGAGGCGCATACAGGGGGGGGGCAACATTATGAAACATTTCTTAAACATCACCCCAAGAGGGAGGGGCTTGCTGGGCTCGAGGGATCAGGGTCATGTGACACGGAGGTGAAGTGGCTTAATTAACATCGGCTACCATGTTCTACAGCCTTCTTTGGTTAGAAGTCACTGGTGTTTTAAAAGCTCATGAGCAGCTGGCTGAGGTGCAATGATAGGTCTCTCCCTTTCTGTTGGCAAGGAGGGTGATGAAAATCAGAGCCTTGTGGAATTAATGAGTCCGGTGGGTCAAGGCAGGCCATGCAAATAAGGGTCTTCACGATCCCCAGACCCGAGGAACGGCCTGGTGCCTGGTTATCATTACGAACCGCTGTGGAAAGGGTCTGGATAAAGTGGGAGAAAAATGTGACATAAAACAAAGTAATTTTTAAAAGACCAGGCTTACTGGTTGGATAGCCTGAGGGATCCCTGAGAACATGGCCCTTAGTCATCTGTTAGAAACAGTTTTCAGCCAACCAACAGACAGGTGTCCAAGGAGAGCCATAACTCTAGAGAGGCACACACGTTTCAGAATAATCAACCAGTGAGGGGAACCGGGCAGCGTCTACCCAAGGACAAGGGAGGAAGTGGGACAAGTGATGTCATGCGGTAGAGATCGAAGGGAGAGCTGATCTACTCTGCGAACTTCACCCAATTATTAATAAATTATTAATAATAAAAAATAAAATAAATGGAGTCACCCCCAGAGGCCAGAATGGTGTGTGTGTGTGTGTGTGTGTGTGTTTCATTTTTACCTTTCAGAGAAGGAAAAATGGGGAGTGGCATTGCAAGGTTTTCGTTTTACTTGTCTGCTGCTCCAGGGCTATCTGCTCTCAGTCCACAGCACGAATTGGATTCACGAGAAATGAAAAACCAGGTTCCATTTGGAAGGAATTTCAGAATGTGCACTAAAGCCAAAACCAAATTCATTGCCAACAAGTCAGTTCCGACTTGCAGCAACCCTACAGACCGGCCACTGTGGGTTTCAGAGGCTGTGACTCTTTATGAGCACAGAGAGCCTCACTTTTCTCCCACTGAACACCTGGTAGTTTCAAACTAGTGACCTTGAGGAGAGCATAACCATTAACCCCGCCCCCCCCAACCCGGTCCTTTCCGGAACTCCGGCATCTGAAAACCCAGCATGAAGGCTGACCTGGGGTGTGAGATGGGCAGGTCACGAGGCTGCCCACCAGCCACGAGGAAACTCATTTGACAAAGGTACATTGGGGGGGGGGGGGGAAGCACACTGACCAAACGTGAAAACGCACTCCCTGCTAGGAATGTTGACTTCAGGGAGAGCAAAACTTCCATCTATTCCTAATGGTCTGGAGAAGTGACCTTGAGTGTTGATCTGAAATGTGTCGTCCATTGAGTTGTGTTGCCCGCAAAAAAATATGGGACAACGTGACTGGGACATGAGTCTCAGTTTTATGCAAGTATTCTCCATTGCTGATCTGATATACTATATGTAAGCCGACCCGAGTATAAGCCGAGGTACCTAATTATTACCTGGGATACCAGAAAAACTGATTGGCTAGAGTATAAGCCTAGGGTGGGAAATGCAGGAGGGATTGGTGAGTTTCAATAATCAAAACAAATGAAAATAAAATTACTAAAAATTGAGACATCAGTGGGGTAATGTATTTAAATATTTATTTCAAATTAAAAGCATAAATAAAAGGACAAATCATTTAACATTAGTAAACCAGCACAGTAAGTGGAAAATAGGTTCAACAAAAACAATAAGGTATCAACAATGATACCTTAAGAGTGCTATTCCCTGAGCTCAATCAGCAACCAAGCTAAAATGTAAAGAGTTAAAATCCTTCAAAACTGGATTCCTCATCATCATCCGTATCCCAATGCAGAGCTTCAGCTGGTGTGAGGTCATCATAGACGCTGTCCTCACTGAGATCGCCGTCATCACCATCACTGCTGTCATTTTCATACAAAGTGCAGTCTTCACTGCCATCCATAGCATTACTAATACTACATTTCTGGAAGGCACGTCACACCATGTCTTCTGGAATGTCTTCCCATGCATCGCAAACCCACTTTGCTATTAACTCTATGTCAGGCTTCATGAGATTCCCTCTTTTTGCTAGTCAGGCTTGACCAGATGACATCCATTCATGCCACTGACCCGTGTATACGCCGAATCCCAGTTTTTCAGCACATTTTTTGTGCTGAAAAACTCGGCTTAGACACGAGTATATATGGTAATTATCCCGTGTGTTGTAAATATTCTCCTTTATGATATTAGTGAGGCTGAATTAGAGGCAGGTATGTTAATGAGGCAGGATGGAATCCACTGGACCAAGTTCTGTCTTGAGTCAGTTTCTCTTGAGGTTTGAAAGAGGCTAAACCGGGGACCAGAGATAAGAGGAATCTCAGAACCCCCTAGAAAGAGCATGGAGCAGACCGAGGAGAAAGATTGGCATCAAGACACTTGGAGATTTTCAAGGGATGTTGACATGAAACGAGGACCTTCCCCGCAGCTGGCAGTGAAAGAAAGCCGTCATCGAAAGCCAGCACCCTGAATATACAGACTTCTAGCTTCCTAAACTGAACACATGTCTGTTCGTCAGATAACCAGAAATGAAAGGATGTGCAGGGGAAAAAAAGGACAAATACTAAAGGGAGTTCTTCAGACAAAAAGACCGATAGCGACAAGCGCCTTGAGTTTAACATCGGTGGCAAGGTGACCCAGAAGTCAACGCAGATATAGAAAGATCCGAAGCAAAACCGACAAGACTGGGAATTGGGAACCAGACATGTACTTGGGAATGAAGACAAGGTCCAAGGGAAAAGAAGTGCACCTTCGATACAGAGCTCTCAAGCGGCGAAGTCAAATAGATTTTAATAATGTGGGTGAAGGGGACAGGGCAGTATGCAGGAAGAAGGGGGTTGGCAAAGGATGGGCCTCACAGAGCTCCAACAGTGGACCAACGTTGGGGACCTACTTTCTCTTTGTGTCCCTCGATCTGCTACTATCCAAGATGGTGCCCGATGGCCAGAATTTCCCATCCTACTGTTGCTTCCCTGTTGCACATAACTTGTTGCCGGCTCAATCCATTCTCTTCCGATAGAGTGCGGTAGTTACATCATCTGGTGTTGATTTGAGAGGATTGCAGGTGAATGGGTAGAACCTGGACTGTCAATCAAGATAGAACGAATGAGGCCTCATGTGGACATGGCCTTCCCCTAAGGATTCTGGGAATTCCCGTTTTCCTCCTTGGAGGTGGGAGACACTTCTCTCTCTCTCTCTCTCTCTCTCTCTCTCTCTCTCTCTCTCTCTCTCTCTCTCTCTCTCTCTCTCTCTCTCATCACTTCCTGCGAGACATCCCTGAGGAGAAGCTACGTAGATCTACCGTGGTGCAGCCCTGGGTGCTGGAGAAGCCACATGGAGACCCCTGCCATCTCTGAGATGCTTCCACCACCACTGGATCCAAAGACTTTGCACCCACTGGCCTGTGATTGTCCTGCATTCGGTGTGATTGCATGCGTTTCGTGAGTCTGAAGAGGACTTTATAGATCGGTATCTGATATACCAGACTTATGGACTTGGACTGGACTGGGTTGGGATGCTTTCTTAATGTACCCTTTATATAAAATTCTCTCTTACAAACATATGTCTCTATGAATTTATTTCTCTAGTCCACCCAGACTAACACAGAGTATTAGAGTTTTATCTACCTACATGATAAAACATTCTAACGACCACATTTCTCATTCTCCCATGCAATCACATTGTTGCCGTGGGATGTGAGTGGACGAGCTGTTGGAATTAAATATCATTAAAACAAGCAACAACCCAATGGCCATTGAGCAGATCCTGACTCAGGCTGACCCTGTGTTACCCCATGTGTCCTGTAGGGTACAGTAGTTGAGTGCTTGGCTATGAACCAACAGGTTGGCAGTTCAAATCCTCCAGTGGCTCTGTGGGCTAGTGATGTGACAGTGTGCTTCTGCAAAGATGAGAACCCGGTTCTACTCTGCCCTATAGAGTCGCTATGAGTTGCAATCAACTTCCTGGTAATGAGTTTGCTTTCACTTAAAAAAAAAATTCTTCGCAGAATCTGGTAGCCAAGACTTTCTTCCATGCTGCTGCTGGGTGAGTTTAAACAGCCAACCTTTAGGGTAGTTACTTATTAGGGGACTCAGTGCAGCCCCATGTGTAACAGAGCAAACCATTGCCCAGCCCTGTGTCATCTTCACACAGGACGCTTGAGCCACCTTGCCGATCTTCTGCTGCACCATTTAGGTTAATCGTTGGGTGCAAATACTCATGCCACCCAGGGAGGACCATCCCGTGCCATGACTTACCACCTATTTCCGTTTTTATTCCACTTCCTTGGGACTGGAGCAGGAGGCTTGACCGGAGACCTTGTTTCAAGGACCCCGCCCAGTGGTGAGGCAGCGGCGTCAACGGATGGAAGGGACATGCAGGACGCTGAGAAGCAGCCCGGTCTGGTCAGCCAGCCCCACCCACTCCCCATGGTCTCCTTGTGTGTGCCTGTGCCGACCTGCTTGTTCAAGAGAGAGCCAACTTCCATTGTACGTCACTCTATGTGGGGCCTCTTCACCGACGGCAGATGTTTGGCTTGTGTCCTCAGAAACACGCCCCTGGTTTTGCTTTGGGCTGTCCTGTTGAGTTCTGGATAGGCAGATGATTGAGGCACAGGTTTGACGGCCACCAGAAAGTCTAGACTACAAGTGGCTTCAATAGTCTCACAAACAGCCCAGAACAGCCACCAGCACCTCACAGTGTCGGAGACCCTAAACCAAACCGAACCGAACCAAACCAAACCAAACCGAACCAAACTCCATCCCTCGTCATCAAAGCATCCCTGGAGGCCAGCGCAGAACGGCTCTGTGGGAATCCCAAGCTGCCAGTCTTCACGGAACACACTGCCATAGCTTTCTCCCACGGAACAGCACGTGGGTTGAAACCCTAACCTTGGGAGCAGCCGCCGTGTGCTTAACAGCGGGGCCCGCACGGGGCCCTTTGTTTTGTCACAACCCACCTGTCACTCTCACCTGTAGGATGCTCGCTCCAGGTGCTGCCCGTCGGAAGGGGGGGAAATCATATTGAGGAGCGCACCCCTCTCCTGCACACCACATTCGGGGCTCGCCCCCTCCAAATTGGAGCGTTTATTACTTAAGGAAGATGGGAAAGGGGAGTCTGCTGAATTGATCTCACTCAACACATGTTGGGACCAACTCACGAGAGAAAGAACTGGGGCGAGCCCTTTCTTTTTTTGAATTTTATTTATTTCTTTTTTTGAGCTCTTTCTTTTAAAGGCAAAGGTTAAACACAAGTTTGCCCCTTTACCAAGGCAGCCAAAATCCAGTGGGTTCAGTATCCAGTCAAGTTAAGCTTCATTCTGCTTTGGTAGTAAACAACCTCCAAATCTTAGTGGCTGCCGTGCTTGGAAAATCAGGCCAAGTGCTTCACCTATTGCTGTGCGCATGCTCCGTATGAACATGACTTTGCTACTTACTCCTCCCAAGAAGAGGGCCAGGCCCATCTCCCCGTCTGCAAACAGGGGTGGCTTCGTGACTTGCGTTGACCAACAGAGCACGGCAGAAGCGAGGGCCTGCTGGGCACTTGGGATGCCCTGGCTGCCAGGCAATGCAAAGCCAGGGAGAAGAGGGAGGTCCCGCTGTCCTGCTATTCCCCCACCGGCCACCACACTGCCTGGGCTAGCCCATGAAAGACCAGCAGAAGAACCTCCCAGCCAACTCACAGACGCATGAGAAAGAAGAGAATGTGGTTATTAAGCTCTGCATTTGGGATGGGAGGCCCAGGACAGCACAAACAGACACGCGCTTGGCTATTCGGTACAAGGAGTCCCCGGCAGATAAGCTTTGAACTGACCCTGCTCCACATGATAATGAGGCGCACAAGCCATGGCTTATGAAACCAACCGTTTTTGCTGGAATGAGGACCAATGAGGACGCAAGAACGAGGGCCAATGGGAAGTCAGGATAGGGGCTGAGGGGAGCCAATGCAGTCCTTCCACACACACACCCCTCTGAAGTTCAAAGTCTTACTCTAGAAGTGCTCAGCTTCCTCAAGCCATGAGGCGATCGGCTTCATGACTGAAGTGTACGTTGCTTATTCAATCTTGGCTCCACTTTAAAAAAAAGGGAGTTTGTAAGGGGGAGCCGATTGCTATGATTGACACATTGACAACACACACACACACACCCCTTCCAGGGGGAAGGACAACAGAAACCATGGGGGAAGGGAGACAGCAGTGGGTGTGAGATATGAAAATAATAATAATTTATCATCTATCAAGGGGTCACGAGGGTGGAGGGGAGGGAGGGAAAAAGAGGAGCTGATCCCAAGGGCTCAGTGGAAAGTGACTGTCTAGGAAAGAAGGCTGGTGTCGTCCATACAAATGTGCCTGATACAACTGATGTCTGCGCTGTAGTAAGAGCCCGAGTAAGATGATACGTTAATAAAAAATTTTAAAAGGGAGTTCCTGGCGAGTGAAAACCATTAAGACTGCTGTCTTTTTTTTTTTTCACTTAGGGTTAGACTTGGGTTAGGGTTAAGGCTAGACTTAGGGTTAGTGTTGGGGTTAGACTTGGGTTAGGGTTATGGTTAAGGCTAGACTTAGGGTTAGGGTTAGGGTTAAGGCTAGACTTAGGGTTGGGGTTGGGGTTAGGGTTAGGGTTATGGTTAAGGCTAGACTTAGTTAGGGTTGGGGTTAGGGTTATGGTTATGGTTAAGGCTAGACTTAAGGTTAGGGTTGGGGTTGGGGTTAGGGTTAAGGTTAAGGCTAGACTTAGGGTTAGGGTTAGGGTTGGGGTTGGGGTTGGGGTTAGGGTTATAGGGGACCCTATGGGACAGGATGGAGCCACGGCGGTGTGTTTCTGAGATTGTAACTGTTTCTGAGGGGAGAAAGCCTCATTTTTCTCCCTCTGAGCACCTGGTGGTTTCAAACCCCTGACCTTGTGATTAGTAGCCCAACTCATAACCCACTATGCCACTAGGGGCCGCTCATAGCAGAAGCCAGAGAGTCGTCGGGCTTACGTGGCACTCCATGGGAGGGGCAGGTCGTGCTCAGATTATTTCAGGTTCATCATTTTGGAGTTTAATGATTAGCTCCACTCACATCCCGTTGGCCCAAGCCAAGCCCTGCCTAGCTGATAGGGAAGCTGGGGCGTCGGGTCTTTCGCTGAGGGACAGTAGAGCGGGGGCGGCCCTAGCACTGCGGGCCCAGCAGCAACTTGGGGACTCCCAACAGCCGAGGTGTCGCCATTTTCAGAACACGCAGTTCCCGCCTCAGTTTCGCGTTTCCAAGAAGTTACTTGTAAATAAAAAAGTCTTCGTGAACTTGAGTCATCGTGCCAGAAAGGTGGCCTCTTCCGTTTGGACTGGTCTTTATTCACACTCCACATTGTTTCAGAACACATTCAAGAGGCTTCCGTGCACGGGAGCCTAACACACGAGCTTCAAGTCTCTTCACGCCATCTCTTTCTTTCAAGTGTAGGTTGGAATGTAAAGGCAGCCCCCCGACCCCCCAAGGACTGAGATCACATCTTCATGAGGGGAACTCTATCCATACAGGTAATGAACAAGACATCTGCCCCATTCACCAGTCTGTCTTTCCATGGACACTTCAGTGATGGAGTCTGTTCATCCTGCTGTTCAACCATCCCCCTTATCTGCTCCCACATTTTCCGTCTTGAAATATGTTGGTCAGGAGCCCAACCAACCCCACATTGACTTGTTTTGCAAGTTGGAAATTTTTATCTTCTGGTCTTTCGTAAAAATGTTCGAAACACTTTCCCAATCTCCAGAAGTAAGTGCTGATCTCACTTTACCATAGATCCTCCCTGGAGGGGGTGCATGGAAGGGCTGAATCGTGCACCTGCCCTTTTGTCAAAATCACCAGAACAACACGGAGGAAATGAGCTTCAGCCCCGGTGTCCCAGGAGGCACCGCTGTCACCCAGTCTCTCAGGAAGTGCAGTCCCCTTGGTGGGATCCAAAGGGCGGCCAGAAACTTGATTTAAAGAAAAGGTTTTGCAATCTCTTGGTGGGTGTGTGCACTTTAGACAATCAATGCAAGCGCTCACGGTGTGTGTGTGTGTGTGTCTGTGTTGGGAGCAATTCCCAAACACTGTGGTGGAAATCAACGGACTCTGGATCTACTGGATTAAGGGGACAAGGACAAGGCCTGCCCCCCCACCCCACTACTCGTCCCCCCCCCCACCCTGATTGCTTTCTCCCGGAACCAGAATTTCCCCCAGCCACTCCTTAATTTATTTTCTCTGGCAGCAAACGAAGTGCCTGCTGAGCCAGCCCCGGGTTTTCGGGAAGTCAGATGACCTCTCCCTCCCCAGCCACCGGCCTCACCCAGCCCCAAGGTGGACGCCATGGACCCTCTGGCGGCTCTCCTTTGCCTGCTGCCCCTGTACCCAGGTAGGAGGCAGGGGAGGGGCGGTGCCCGGGTCCCTATGTGTGGAAGGGACAAGCTTCTTGACGTCCCCTTGCTCCTGACGGCCATCCTTCTGCCCCGTCTCTGTCTGTGCCTTCGTGCCCACAGGCCTGGCTGCAGCCACCCCCTCCTGCCCGCAGAACGTGAACATCTCCGGAGGCACTTTCACCCTCAGCCACGGCTGGGCCCCCGGGAGCCTCCTCACCTACTCCTGCCCCCTGGGCTACTACCCCTCCCCTGCATCCCGGTTGTGCAAGGGCAACGGACAGTGGCAGATCCCGCAGGGCACCCGGCTGACGAAGGCCGTCTGCAAACGTGAGGCTCTTCCCGGGCTTGTCTGGGGCACCCCGCTAGTGGCTACCCCAGGGCCCTAATGTGCCGCTCCAGGCTGGGTGGGATCTGCCCGGGAGGGAGGGAGGGGAGGGTGGGCAGATCTGGGCTTTTCAAAATATTCGATCCTGGGTGTCCTAAGCGGCGGGCGACAGGCTGCGTACCTAAATGTTGATTGTGTCGTGGAATAAAGGTCTGGCAAGCTGCTCCCAAGAAGATTCCAGCCGAGAAAACTCTGTAGCACTAGGGGGTCTCCTCCAGGCAGCGTGGATGCTACAGCAATGGGGTTTTTACGCTTCTCCCAGCCCGCCCCAAACTTTTCAGAATGGCCAATTGTGTGTAGCAGGAAGACGGACGGGGTCAGGCTCTGAGAGAGAGCGTGGGATAATTCTCAAGTCAGGGGCAATTAGACCTACGACAGTCACGCATCACTTAACATCCCCGATACGTGGTGTGCACTAGGGCGCTCTGTGCCGTGGACGTGCGTGAGCACCACGTGATCCGTGGAGTCAGGCACTGGCTGCGGAGGGGGCTCCACTCCGAAGTCGTCCAATCCAACTTGAACGTAACTTGGAACGGTGAGGCACACAGCCGATGTCAACCGATCCACAGTCGGCACACAAGAGCCGTCTCAGAAACGCGCCCCGACGCATGAAATCATCACTCCCCCTGGTGACACGGGACCAGCAATGTTTTTCGTGCGTCTTGTAAAGTCGCCCCACACGTTTTCAGCCGGGCGTTGCCCAAGCAGAGGCCAAGTCATGGAACATGACTTTTTAATAATCGACCGGGCAACACTGTCCATCCAGAGTGACTGCCCAGCGAGCGGGCTCCTGGAGGCCCTCACGCCAGCGACTTCAGTCTCTGGGTGGTGAAGAATGTAAGGGTCCCAGGGCAGGGGCAGCAGAGGCCCGCAGGGAGCTGAGGGGAGTTCAATTAGCCTCGAACTACATGAAATTGTCCACACCCAGCCAAGTGCCAAGCATGACCATTTCACGTTTCTCAGCCTAACAATTCAACCGTTTGGCCCTCAGCTGGCCATTCCCATGCATCTCTAGTGGGCATTACCTACTCCCTCACCCATCCCTCACCCAACGCGTCCTCGGTCCCTCCCTCACCTACCGGGCCCAGTCCTCCTCCACCAGCCAGGTACTCACCCCGTGGGACATACCCCTCCCCTCTCCCCTGCCAGGTGTCCGATGCCCAGCGCCCGCCGCCTTCGAGAATGGTGTGTACAACCCACGTCTCAGCTCCCACCCTGTGGGCGGCAACCTCAGCTTTGAATGCGAGGATGGCTTCATATTGCGGGGCTCCTCCGTGCGGCAGTGTCGCCCCAACGGCATGTGGGACGGGGAGACGACCGTGTGTGACAGCGGCTGTGAGTACAGGGACCCAGGGGCCGCACGGGGGCGGGTGAGGAGCCGGGGGCTCAGGAGCGTCCGTGGGAGTCTCTGGGCAGCCACCCCCATGTCTGTACTTCCACATAAAACGTCCACCCTCTGTCCAGCTCTTTGAAACGCCTCAAAGCAGGACTTGATATCCAGGCCCCACCCATCGTTCGAGGGCCATAGGTCGAGAGAGAGTCGACGCTGTGCTTCCGTGAGCCATCTGTGGAGTGAGGTTCTAAGTCAAAGCCTGGCTTGGCCCTTTCCAGCCTCTGGGCGGGTGATTTCACCTCTCTCTGCCTCGGTCCTCGCACCTGCAGAGAGGCCGGACGTGCTGGCCTCCTGGAGGGACCACGCGATGTGAGGAGATGAGTCAAGAGAAGGAAACATCTAGAGCGGGTCTGGTGAACTGGCGGGCCGCGGGCCAAATGCGGCCCCCGCGGTCATTATTTTGTGGCCCGCGATGCTCTGAAATAAAATGAAAATAGGGGCGGGGGGGAATGAAAATAGAAAAAATTGTTAGGAAGAAAATAGCGCTTGGGGGAGGTCGAGGCAATACCGTGCACACAATTCCCTCGTTAACCCTTTAACTACTGAAGACGAGCCTACACGGGGCCCGGTGCCTTTCCTGGGGGCCCGTGGACGTGTCTAAACGCGCTGACTGAGTTCCGGCGACGTTTGGAAGCCATCTGTCTGCCACTCTCGGTGTCACGTGATGTAAACAGATCCCAATAACGTAAAGGCGAAACAGCACTCTGGGGTGTGCTGTTGTGAATCATACCTGGCGGCAGCGCTAGTCCACGTATTCAGAGGGAAGCCACGATGATTGTGCATCACGTTTGCCAGCTGCCCAACGTGTTGTGTTGTGTTTGTGCTAGTTGCTTTGTTCTGTTTTCCGGTCACAACCTACGAGGTCAGTGAAAACTAGGAGGAGGAAAGCGCTGGCAAGTTTCGGGTACAAAAAGAATCCTTTTCCTTTTATAAATACATGAAATAAATGTTTCCATGAAAGCAATTATATAGTGTTTTCATGATCTCCTCCTGAATCCTCGCTTCAACATGTAACGTAACAATTTGCCGATGTGAGGTGGCCCGCGTGAATCTTGCCTGTTGTACCAAATGGCCCGCGTTTTAATTGAGTTTGACTCCCCGGCTCTAGAGCAATTCCGGGACTCTGGGGGGACCACATGCGATTTGTCATGGCCATCGCCGCCCGTGGCCCTGCTTTATGGAAGTGGGGCTCCGAGGACTCCCCAGAACCCTACTTGCTTGTGGAGCTGGGGTGCTTCCAGGATTATGGGCATGTCCTGAGCACATCATTCACGAAGACACAGAGGCCTCAAAATGGCAGGACCACACCCTCACCAGTGCCCCAGCTGACTGCTTCCTATTCAGGCATTTGGATTTTTCCCAAATAGCTCTCCGGTGAAATAGAAATGTGATTTATTTTAACATCGAGATATAATTTACCTACAGTGAAGGATGCACATCTTCTGTTTTGGCTTGATGAATTTTTACATGCCTAACGTCATAGACTATGTTAATTACGACCTGAAACAGCGAACCTTCCCAACACCCCAGGAGACATCTCATTGCTCCCACCCAGGAAATCCCCTTCTCAGACATAACTAGTCTGACTTCTAACTCTGTGGTTGAGTCTAACTTATTCCTGAACTTCACGTAAATGAACTAATGCAGGAGCAACTCTTGCATCTGACTTCGTTCGCTCAGCACTAGATCGATGATAGTCATCCACCAGGTAGATGGGTGCTGTTCTTTTTCATTGCTGTGTAGTATTCCTTTCTATGGCCATACTACAATCACCTATTTGTTCTCCTATGGATGGGCGCTTGAGTCGTTTCTGGTTGTGAGATGTTATAAATTGAGTTCTGTGAGCCTTCTTGCACATGTTTTTTTTGTGCACATGTGTACTTGTTTCTTGTGACTAGCTTGGCGTGGAAGTGTTCAGTCACAGGTTAGCATATGCTTAGATTTAGGCCGGCAAATCCTTTCGCCACTCTGGTGGGTTTGTAGTGATGTCTCATTGTGACTTTATGAAATGCAAATATCAGCCTTGTCGACTGATCCATTACCTGGGGCTCTGGGTCTTGGGCTACCCTGGGGTTTGGGCTGAAATGGAAGTGCTCCAGGTAATAACTCAAGCCACCAAGTTCTAGGCTCTGCACCCTGCACAGTTTTTCACTTAGACTCCCGGGAAGCAGAGTTCGGGTATGGGGCATCACAGGAATTCTGGAGCTACTAGAGGGAGAGGTAAGTGAGCAGGGCTGAGAGGCAGAAGGAGGCTGCAGTGCCCTGCTCATTGCTGTCATACTGCGTTCACTCACAGCTGGCCATTGCCCTAACCCCGGAATTCCAGTGGGCTCCGTGCGGACTGGCTCCCGCTTTGGCTTCGGCGACAAGGTCAGGTACCGCTGTTCCTCAAACCTGGTTCTGACGGGGTCCGCAGAGAGGGAGTGCCAGGACGATGGGACCTGGAGTGGGACAGACCCCATTTGCCGCCGTGAGTAGCAGCCTGCCCTTCCTGAGATTCCCAAACATCCCATCCCGTTTACCCCCGCTTCAGCTGACACCCCTGAGTCTCTCCTCACAGAACCCTACTCTTACGACTTCCCTGAGGATGTGGCCCCCGCCCTGGGCTCCTCATTTTCCCACATACTCGGAGCCACCAATCCCACCCAGCAAAAGAACGGTGAGCACGGGGTGGGGATGGGGGCGGAGGGGCGGGAGGGAAGTCCTCCTGGGAGGCTAGACTCAGTGGCTGCGGAGTTGAAGGGAGACCTTGCCCCCTTTGGCTAAAGTGCAGATAATGGGTGGGGAGCTGAAGCCTCCCTGTCCTACCTTTCTCTCAGAAAACCTGGGTCGTAAAATCCAAATCCAGCGCTCCGGTCACCTGAACCTCTACCTGCTCCTGGATGCATCCCAGAGCGTGTCAGAGGATGACTTCAACATCTTCAAGAACTGCGCTAGCATCATGGTGGACAGGGTCAGGAATGAGGGGCCGGCGCGCAGGGGAGGCTTTCCTGGGCTCCCTGCTCCTCTTTGTCTCCTCTCCCTCCTGCTCCTTCCTCCAAGAAACCTTTCCAGACGATTGTGACAGGATCACATTTTCCCGGCCCAGGCATCCTCAGGCCGCCTACCGTGTGTCGGCCACTTGGCTGGCTGCTGCTGGGGGCGGGGCATCCTCCGAGCAGTACAGATGTGGATGTGCTTCACCTGAAAGGCTGGTAGCGCCAACCTGCGCAGAGGTGCTTGGAGAGACTTGACGGTCTACTTCCGATTGTTCCCGACTACGGGAAAACCCTAAGGCGCATGGTTCTCCTCTGACACACCCGGGTCGAATTGGGTCGGAATTGACTCCACGGCCGCGTGTTGGCTGCTTTGGTGCCAGGGGATCGCCAAAGATAAACCGGGCGGAGGTCTTACTTTCCAGAAATTTGTTGTCTGGGACAGTGTTCTGTCCAGAAAAGAGGGCTCGATAATTCATGGGGCTCTTACAGAAAGAAAGAGAATGGTATCCGTCTGTAAGGAATTTCATCTCTTCCATCAAAAGGTTTTGAACAGTTCACGTATGTTTTAACATGCCTTTGTTTGAACAGTGGCCCACTTACATCCTTTATATTGTAACTGTACCCCTACCCAGGTGTGTGCTCAAAAAATGCTTTCATGCCTGCGAGGTGCCAACAGAAGGGTTTGGAGGTCGCTGGTTTCAAGCTGTTTGTAGTGATTTATGTAAAGGAACCGCGCTGGCCTACTGGTTACGCATGGGGCTGATGCAATGCAAGGTCAGCCGTTCGAAACCACCCGGCTTGAAGAGTTACAGTTTCAGAAACTGACAGGGGAGTGCTACATTGTCCTACAAGATTGCTATGAGTCGGAACTGACTCTATGGAGTGAGTTATATACGAGGAGGTCTGCCCCACACCCCCCCAAAAAACAAAAACTGAATTGCACTGGGCTGCACGGAACTTTTGAAGTACGTATTTTTCCTGGGAGCATCCAGCAACTCGCTCTCAGTTAGTGCACCCAGTGGCGTCGCCTGGGAAGGTTCTCTCTGGTCACGGTGAATTTTTTCATATAAGCAGTTTCACTCAAATCTCATTGTGTGCATGATGGCCGATTTAAGAGAACAGCGTGTGGTCATGAGATTGTGTTGCCTGCTTGCGAAAAATGCCGTAGAAACTGTTGTGATGTAGAACGCAGTTTACAAAGACAGCGCTGTGGGAAAAACTCAAGTGGGGGAGTGGTTTCCTCGTGAAATGCCGATTGATGACAAACCTCGTTCTGGATGTCCACCCCCTCCTAACAGGCGAAAATGTCCACTCCTGCTAAATTTGGAATGTGTCCCACCAGGTCAGACTGTTAATCGAATTTTCCATTGAGAGGTTCTGAAAAGATTGCAGGACAGTGTGGGACAAGAAAGGTCTGATTTGTGGACGACGGAGGACTGGCTTCACTTCCACGACAATGCACCTGCTCACACGGCCATCTCTCTGCACCAGTTTAGGACAAAAAACCAGCTTGCCTCGCTTGCCCCACGCACCTTACTCACCTGACCTCGCTCCACGGGACGTGAAAGGACAGCAATTTGACTACGTAGAAGAGGTGAAGAAGAAGAAAAAAACAAAAACGAGGGAGGTGCCGTCCAAACAGAAGAATTTGAAAAATGTTGCCAAGAATGGAATTGCAGATTTGACAAATATATTGAGTGTAATGGAGAGTGCTTTGAAGATGACAAGGTTGTTTTGTGAAAAAAAAATTTTAAATACATAGCTTTTGGGGAAGGGGGAATTCTGGGTTTGGGAGGTTGGGGTACTCCCTCGTATTTGCTTTTCTTCTCAGCTCTATCTTAGCTGTTACCACGAAACAGAATCCCTGTGCTCTGCTTCTGTTAAGCTTACAACCAATAAAACCCGACTGAGCAGTTCTATCGGACAGCACATGGGGTCACCGTGAGTCAGAATCCGTCAGGAGGCACCTGACCACACACCTTCTAGAGGAGGCAGAGTCTCTGAAAGTCAAGCAGCTCCCTTGGCTGTGAGGCTGCACAGCACCATCGTCAGAGATGTGGCCCACAGGTTCAAATCCTACCTCCGACTCGTATCAGCAGTGTGACCTGGGGCGGGATAATCAATGTGAATGTCTCCATTGACAGCACCGGGGACAGCCGCGCTGTCCTCACAGCTGACGTGAGGAACAAATGAGGGGAGCGCCTGTGAGCGGGCAGGCGCCCATATTGAGTATGCTTTCAGGGACCGTTTGTGGGTGCGTCCCCACCCCTACCTCTTGGGCCACACCTCTGTCAGACCTGCTCTGGGTTCTCCACTGCCTTGCTCGCCCTCTTGCTATCCCTTCCTTGATGGTGAGGCCCTTCGCGCTGACCCTCGGTTGTCCTTCACAGCTCTTCAGCTTCGAGATCAAGGTCAGCGTTGCCATTATCACTTTTGCGTCCAAGCCCAAAATCGTCATGTCCATCTCAGATGACAACTCCCAGGACCCCATGGAAGTGACCAGTAGCCTGGACAGTGCCAGCTACAAAGGTATGGCCCACGGCCGTCGTGCAGAATGCGCTTTCGGGAGACAACCGTACGTGGGGTTTGCAAGGAGCCCCGGTGGCAGACTGGGTTGTGCAGTGCACTGCTAACCAGAAGGTCAGCTTCGAACCTAGGAGCCATTCCGAGGAAGAAAGAGAACACTCTCTATTCTCAGGGCAGTTCTACTCTCCCCGGAAGCCTGGTTGCTTTGGTTATTTTCCTGCCCGCAGGGGGCTTCCATATCACTAGCAGTTAGCAGTCCAAAGCCTCAAGTGAGGTGATAGGAGAGGAGGGGCTGACACCCGGGCTTGCAGACAGAGTCTGGACAAGGTAGAGAGAAGGAGCCCTCTCGGTGGCATTCAGTTCTTGAACGTGGGGCTTTGGTTCCTGACGTGGGAATTGGCTTCCCAATCAGGGTCTTGGTGGGGCTGGAGGATCCCAAACCCATCCACTCGTGGCTTGGTCTGCAGTGCTTCAAGTCCAAGCGCCTCAGACAGGGCTTCTGCTCCTTCGTGATGCCCAACCACACAGGACTTAGGACTTTTTCCGAGGGTCCTGGGAAGTAAGTCTGGTTTTCGGGGCTCAACATAGAGCCTTTCTAGATGGCTACAGCTGGACTCTGTACAGCAAAGTGGTTGGCAGCAAATGGCTTTAAAAAAAAAAAGCAAGTTCTTTGGAAATCCCATTTGTGGGATTTGGGAGTTTAGGGGGATTTTAGAGCAGCATTATTCAGGAGCTGGGTGTCATGCAGTGAATGTCTCCAAGGCGGAAAGGCTTTCGACGTCTGAATTGGCAAGGACGCCAAGTCTATATCTTCATCTATATATCCATAGGTGCTAAATCTATATCTTTACTTAAACTCGGATAATTAAATTATTTAATTTAGTTTAGTTTGATTCCGTTTAATTAAAGCAGAAAACAAAACGCGTTCCAATGGCTAGGGGATAGAGTGACCTCCCTCCCCAGGGTGATGGAGTCCTAAAAGAGTCCTGCTTGGCATCTTCCAGACCATGAAAATGGGACCGGGACCAACACCTTTGAGGCCCTGCACAGTGTCTATATCATGATGAATAACCAGATGCAACGCCTTGGTATGAAGACCCTGGCCTGGCAGGAGATCCGGCATGCCATCATTCTTTTGACGGATGGTAAGTGTCCTGGTCTCTGCGAGCGAGTGCAGAAGGCCTGCATTCTGATCCTCCTGCCAGGTAAGACCGTAGCTCCGTTTGTAAGGCGGCGACAGTGTTGAGGATGGCGACAGTGTTGGCAAGGCGGAGCCGCCGTTTTCTTCTCCGTGCGCAATTTTTATGCAGACGCTTTGTGATTAGGAAAGAGTTCTTTTTGCTACCACGGGGGAGGGAGACATCCGGCGGAGCAGTGAGGTTGAGGGGCCTGAAAGGAAGGAGTCTTCTGGAGGCTCAATCTGGGCTTTGTCAGTCTGTCCTTTATCTCTTGATTTGGTGTAAACGACTCCCCAAGGCTCCGTTAGCTGTTTTCATCTATAAAATAAGGAATCCCAGACCCCCTAGGGTTAGCACGGAAAGGAAATGAAACAAAGTGTATGAGCCTCCTGACCCAATGTCTTGAAGGTACAAGTTTTCAGTATATCGTCTATTTTCAAACCCAAACAGGAAGTGCTTGGGGGTCTGTGGGGGTTACCTGGTGTGACTGTAGCAGAAATACCACAGGTGGATGGGATGAGCAAGCAGAAATGAGTTTCCTCACAGTTTAGGAGACCAGCTGTCTGAATGCAGACAGCCGGCTGCAGCAGAGGATTTCTCTCTGTTGGACGTGGAGTGAGGAAGGGCCTTGTCTGGTCAGCTTCCGCTTCTTGGTTCTTTGGCGCTCCCACGTCTTGAGACCCATCTTCCCCCATCTCTTCTCCGCCTCTTTAACACAATACAGCCAACCCATGCCCAAAGGAGATGGAAGCCACAGGCATGGGGTTAGGATTTACAACATATGTTTTTTTGTGGTGGGAGGACATTGGTCAATCCATAGCATTCTATCTTTGGACCCCTCCCCGAATTTCTGTCCCGACCACCTGCAAAACACCACGTGACACTGACCCACCCCGTCTCCTGGCACACCCCTCTGACTAACCAACACTCGCAGGCCCCGTTCTTCTGCTTCTCGGCATGGTGGCCCTGTCTCCTCAGCGTTGGTGGCAATCGACTCTCCCTGGCGTGTCTCAGTAGCAACCCCCCACGCTGGGTCAGAATGTGTGAAAATCTGATTCTGTGAAGCCTAGGAGGTTACACAGGACCCCACCCTTTGGAGCTGGACAGCCTCCCCCGGGCTCCTTCCCGCAGTTCTCCGGGTCTGCAAGCTGCTCCAGGGCCAGGCTCTTCTCTCGGTGGACAGCAAACCGAACTCCTGTCCCCCTTTTCCTGCTCGTGGGCTTCCAAGAGGCACTGTGCTTTCTGTTGAAACGGGTAGGTTTTCTGCTGGGGTGGTTGGTTGAATTGATCTGTCACAGGATTACTCTCTTCAACAAGAGACGGTGCGGCCTCATCCTTAGGGAAAATTCTAGAATACGAGCCCTTAAGTTGCACAACAGAACATTTCAGGTTCTGTTTCCATTGTCAGCCCATCTCTTTCCCCCCATGTGCTCACTGTTGTATTTTCAAGCCCCGCCCCCGCCCCCCAAGCACAGATCAGCATTTCTAGCAAGCACAGTTGTCTGTAGCTTTCTTTACTTCCTTCTGAGCCCTGACCAGAATCCTACCAACAGTGTCTTCAAGGTAATCTAAGTTTTTTTTTAATTTTTTTTTTTTTTACTATTAGATGCCTTAAAACGCATCCATTACCCGATTCCAAAATCCTGTCCCTCTATTGGGGCTCTGTTAGAACAGCACCCTTCTCTTCCAGGGTCAACCGTTGTCTTGGTTACTTAGCGCCCCTGTAACAGAGACCCCACAGGTGGCTGGCTTCATAACCAGAAGTTTAGTTTCTCAAGCAGTTTAGGAGGCAAGGCGCTCACATTTGGAGGGCCAGCTCCAGAGGGAATGTCCTCTTTCTGTCACCTCTGAAGGAAGGTTCCTGCCTTGTCAGCATTGGCTTCCGGCTTCCATGGAGATCTCTGAGGATCTTGGCAGCTGTTTCCCCCACATCTCCACTTCCACATGTCTGCTCGATTCCCTTTGCCTCCCAAAAGAGATGGCCTCAACACAGTCCCTACAATGAAATCTGCTGTGTTAACCAAACCAAGATGACCCATGTCCTAATGGGATTGTAATCACATAGTTAGAGACCGGGATGTACAACCTCTCTTTTAGGGGGAAGATAAGTCAACTCAAGACAGGGTCCCAAGGCGGATACATCTCCCTTCTTGCAGGGCTCTTGGGAATCTATCCAGGTGAACAGTTTTCCTTCCTTCTTGTTCTAGGGAAGTCCAATATGGGAGGCTCTCCCAAGGCCGCTGTCGACAACATCAAAGAGATCCTGAACATCAACCAGAAGAGAAATGACTACCTGGGTGAGCTTCCACCTGTCCCCTCATGTGTCTTCCCCCTGCAGGGAGCCCAGGTCCTCAGCCCACAGCTGGGTGGGTCTATCTCTCGTGAGACCACGGGCCATATCCCTGTATGGAGGCAAGGACGGTGTTATGCCGGAGCTTGGGAAGACTCGGGCCAAACTCTAGACGAATCCAGCGAAGTTTCCCTATTTAGTGGCATGTGGCCCTGGTAAGATCACGGCACCGGGACCCACCGGACAGTCCAGTGAGGGAAATGCTCACACAGGCATTACCTGGCACAGAGAACCATTCCGTAAATGTCGGCAGTCCCGGCTGCCTCCTCTCTTCCAGGAATGGCCCAAGAGCCGGGCCTCTGGATCCCTTTGGGGGTTCTGTCCAAGGCCTTTCCGCTTTTAGCAGTAGGGATGACTCACGGAGGGTTTGGCGGCTGAGGCCTCTAACGGAATAATAAAATGTTCAAACTCAAAACAAATTCTACTGACAGGCAAGCATCTGGGACAGAGGCTCCTTTTCAGCTGGGGAGGGCAGCTAGTGTTGACCAACACTCTTCGTTGGATCCAATCTTCGTATGTTCACTAATCACAGAACGCCTTCACGCTGCCCCAGGCCACAGCTCCGCTAGGGGAAGTGGACCCCTCTTTAAAACTGGCCCAAGGAAGAAAATGTCAACTCCCACAGCATCGCCGAGCCAGAGGGAAGTTCTCAAAACGCGGTTGTCAACAGTCAGCAGGGCTTAACGAAGGTGGTGCCTTGCTAGTAAAGAAAGACCATGGGCCAATAACCTAGCAACTCGGGGAGTTAGAGAAAGGAGCCGACAGAGAGCAGAGATGAATAAAACAGAGCATAGAAAGGCAATAGACTCCGTGAAATCAGAAGTTGTTGTTTAAGAGGAATAAAACAGGCCCTCTGTTAGCTACACTGACTAAAGGGGGTGGGGTAGGGGGGCTGGACAGATGAGGCAACCACAGGGCATCTGAAAGTTACAGCCAACCACACAACATTGTAAAGGATCCTAAGAGGATGCTACCACGAAACGTATGCCAACAAATTAGATCATTTAGAAGAAATGGAGAAATTCTTAGAAATGTGGGAACTCCCTACCTCGACTCAAGAAACAGTAGATCTCAGCAGGCCCATAGCAATGAAAAAAGATGAAATCCGTGTTCAAAAACCTCTCCCAAAAGAAAATTTCTTCTCCAGAGAGCGTTACCGAGGAATTCTACTGAGTGCTTACAGAAGAAATGAGCCCAATCTTTCTTAAGCTTTCCCAGAAGATGGAGGAGGAGACAACACTCCACCCTACCCCCCCTCTTGTTTGAAGCTACCGGCAATTACTCTGATACCAAAGCTGCGTAAAAGCATCCCAAGACCCATAACCCCTCTGAAGATGGATTATAAAAATCCTTAACAAAATGCAACAAACTGGATCCAAAAATACATTAAGAGGATTGTACATGGCAATCAGGGGGAGTTTATCCCAAGAAGGCAAGGGAGTTCAACATTACAAAGTCAATAAAAAAAATGTATCATGTTCGTAGACTAAAGAAAAGACCCACGTGACCAGAGAAGGGAATTTGGTGAAACTCAACAAACTTTTATGGTGAAAAATATTCAGGGAGCCAGAAACATAAGACATTTTTCAAAAAAAATTTTTTTAATAGACATTTTTTCCAAATGATAAAGTGCACTAATGAAAAACTGACCTTTAACATCAGATTGGACGGAGAATGGTTGGAAGGTCTCCCTTTAAGATCAGGAACAAGACACCCAGCACGAACACCACGTTGGTATTCCACAGAGTACTGCATATTCTAGCCATAGCAACTGAACAAGAAAGAGAGGTAAACGTTGTCCCCACTGGAAAGGAACCATGAAACTGTACCTTTCAGCTCATGATATAAGCCTATATACATATGCATATACGTGTGCATATACATATATACATATGCATATCAAAGACTCCACCAGAAAGCTGCTGGAACAAACGTATGCATTCAGCAAAGAATCAAGGTCAAGAATACAAAGACAACCCACAAAAGTCCGTTAGCCCTTTACATATCAGTAGTGAAGCAGGTTAAAAAAGAAAATTAAGGAAGCAATTCCATTTGTCATAGCATATGAAGAAGATACTACCTAGGAATTAATTTAACCAAGGGAATGGAATAATTGTACATTACACACTCTGAAACATTACCGGGAGAAATTAGAGAAGACCCTTGGTGGTGGAGTGATTACGTGGGGGCCTGCTGACTGCAAGGTCAGCAGTTTGAAACCACCAGCCATTCTCCAGGAGGAAGACGAAGATTTCTACTCTTGGAAAGAGTCACGGTCTCAGAAACCCACTGGGCCAATTACACCCTGCAGGGTTGTTATGAGTTGGAATCAACTCAAAGGCAGTGGATTTATTTTGTAAATAAATGGTGGAACAGCGCCTGCTCATGGACTAAGAAACAATATTGTCAGGTGCTAGTACTACCTAAAGTAATCTGCAGATACAGCGCAATCCCCATCAACATTTCAATAACCTCTTTACAGAAATGGGAAAGTCATTTTTCATGTTTATCTAGAATCACAGGATCCCCGCCAAATAGCCCCAAACAATTTTAAAACATAGTTGTTTTTTTTTTAATCATGCTTTCAGTAGAAGTTCCTATAGCAAATTAGATTCCCGTTTGACAAGCCAAAGCAATGGCGGGGTGGGGGGGGAATAAGAAAAAGAACCCAGTCGTCGTATCCACACTTCTCCAAATCAAAACACATTATGAAGCAACAGTAATCAAAACTGTCTGGTATTGGTCTAATGGTAGCCATATAGACCAGTAGGAGCTCCAGTGAGAAAACACTGGTCTCATAAATGGTGCTGGGATAACTGGACTTCCGTAGACAAAGGAATGAACTTGGACCCACCTCTCGCATCGCCTACGGGAACTCACAGTGGATGAAAGACATACACACAATGACAGAAACCTAGAAACTTGTAGAAGCAGCTTTGGAATCATGCTTTAGGACCTGATTTCTCACAAGCCGTTCTGCGATGTGACCCGGACGGAGGCTACAAGCAGCAAAGCACAAAACACATCAAGAGGGCCTCAGCAAACAATCTTATTCATCAAAGGGGCTTATCAAGAAAGTGATGAGACCACCGACGGATCAGGAGAAACATTTTTAGAAACCGTATCTCGGATAAAGGTTTAATAACACGAATATGTAAAGAACTCTTACAACTTAAACAAAGTTAAACAACTTGGGGGGAAGGGAGGCTAAAAAAAAAGGCAACAGACATTTCACCAAAGCAGTACAAATGGGCAACAAGCCCGTGAAACCGTGCCCGGTGTCACTGTAATGGGAAAGGCACAGCCAAACCACAGCGAGCTCCCTAGCCCTTGACACCCCCCGGCAGGCGGCTGCGATTAAAATAAAGGCGAACCGAGAAGCAGTGGGTGCTGGTGGGGGCTTGGGGACGGGGGACTGCACCCATTGCTGGGGAGGACGCCTAACAGAAGGTCCACCGTTTCTCAGAGAGCTCCACAGACACGGGCCCTTTAGAACGTTGTGGGGAAAGTCTATCCGCTTCCAATTCCGTTTTCCCACGGACGTTTTGAAGTTCCCTCATAGAATTCCCAGGTGATCCAGAGATTCTAGGAATTCTAGGAAAGGAAGGCCGAGACACCAGCCGCTGGGTGCTTTCTGCGGCCTTGCACGCCACCCCCAGGAGGGAGAAGCAATCAGAGCATCGGCCAATAGGTGTAGGGCTAAACACCGTGTGGTAGGTACAGCCAGGGGACTGGTACTCCGTATCAAAGAAATGAAATCCCGCCACAAGCCAGCCCGTGGGTGAGCCTTGCAAACATCATCTTAATGCACTCAGCCGGTCAGGCAAGTTTGCAGGCAAAGGCTTATTAGGGCGAGCAGAGCCGGAAGGAGGAAGGGGAAGGAGGCCTCCAGGCCCACAGGCTACAGTTTCTGAGCAGGGAGACGGAACACGAGAGCGACAAGTCGGGTTACGACTGAACGATGCGTCCCAGAACTGTACAAGTGAAGACGGTCGAAACGAGTGATATGCATTGCCTGTATATGGGGCCGCCATTAAAATTCACACACACACACACACACACACACACACGAGGAGGAAGCCGAAGGGGAACCACTTTAAGCAAACAAAAAAAATCAACCTAGGACGCGGTAACGGTTGAGCTTCTACTGTACGTGAGGTCCATGGACCTTGTGGGCCCCCCTGACAGGTGTGTCGCCACTCTCCCTGGGCCAGCATGGATGGCAGTGTAGGTGCAGGGTCTCCGGCAGGAAGAGATGAAGTTGTCCTCCTCCATCATATTGCACATTTCCCAATGGAAGGCCGTGTCTGACGTTCTGTCTTGGAGCCACGTTCACGGGAGAGGAAGAAAATGAGGAGGTCCACTTCAGGGGCTATGACCTTGGAAATTCAATGGGGCAGCCTTGCTCTGTCCTTCAAGGTCACGACGAGTTGGAGGCCACTCCACGCCATGTTTTCTGATTGGTTTGCGGCGTCTTTTTATTCCTTCTGTGGCTGAAAGCCTTTACCCAGAGCAACTCTCGGGCCTGACACCATTCCAAGCACGGAGGACACCGCTGTGAAGAACCTGCCTGTCTGATGGAGGTCACGGGGGCAGAGGGGCTAGGAGTGGGGTTGCAGTCTACAAGGTCAGCAGTTCAAGATCATGAGCAGCCTTGAGGGAGAAAGATGGGGCTCTCCAGTCCCATCGAGAGTCGCAGTGTCAGGCTCTCACAGGGGCAGTTCGTGGTGAGTCGGCATTGACTCAAGGCAGTGAGCAGTTGACACAAAAATTGTGTTATGGAGCTCACAGAGTTGACAGTGTGTTCGATGGCGACATGAGCTGGAGTATGGGATCAAGAAGAGATACCAGCATCGCAGCATTAGACTCGGAGTTAAGGCGGGAAAAAGGTAGGAGAAGGTGGGAACAGGCAAAATGCCCGTCACAGAGGAAAGGAGACATCACAAGCCGTCTGGGAATACACTGGACCAGTCTGGAGCCCGAGAGAGATGAGGTTCTGCTACCTGCCCCAAGGTGAATGGACCTTGAACTGCTGACCTTGTAAGTCACTGCACTTCCAGGGATGGTCTGATAGCATCTCATGGATTCCAAATCAGTGCCCCCCCCCCGCACCCCCGGTGTCACTGCAGCCCCTCAGTCACAAGAGCCTGTGGTTTCCCTCCCCCTCCACCCCCGTCAGACATCTACGCCATTGGGGTAGGCAAACTGGATGTGGACTGGAAAGAGTTGAATGATCTGGGGTCCAAGAAGGACGGTGAGCGGCATGCCTTCATCCTGCAGGACCCGAAGGCTCTGCAGCAGGTCTTTGAGCACATGTTGGGTGAGTGAGCGCCGCCCGTTCGGGAGGGGAGCAGCCAGCTGGGAGCTCAGGCAGGGAATCTGGGCACAGGGGCCCTCACTGCCTCCTCCTCCACCTCCCCTCGCACTGACAGATGTTTCCCAGCTCACAGACACCATCTGCGGGGTGGGGAACATGTCTACCAACGCTTCGGACCAGGAGAGGGCACCCTGGCATGTCACCATTAAGGTATCCGGAAGGAGGAGGGCAGCGAGGATCCTAGAGCAATAGGGGGGTCAGACACAGGGGGTGCTAAAGACTGCCTGTCCCCCTGCAGCCCACGAGCAAGGAGACCTGCCGGGGGTCCCTCATCTCAGACCAGTGGGTCCTGACGGCCGCTCACTGCTTCCAAAAACTAGAGGAAAAGGAACTGCACCTTTGGCGAGTCATCGTGGGTAAGGCTGGGCGGTACCGCCCCGGTCGCTTGAGGTCCTTCGGGCTCGCCCTCTGGACGTCCAGGTCCAGCCCGATCCACCGTTATTCCCAGGGGACCCCGGCTCCTCGCATGGCAAAGAGTTCACCATTGAGAAGAAAGTGAGCCCCCCGGGATTCAATGTCTATGCCAAGCAGAGCCAAGGGATCCGGGAGTTCTACGGCGATGACATTGCCCTGCTGAAGCTGACCCAGAAAGTGAAGATGTCCACCCACGCCAGGTGCCTGGAGCCTGGGTCTGGAGGGTGCCCTGCAAGGGAGGGTGCCCCCGGGGATACCCAGAGGAGGGGAGACCAAGGTCACGCTATATGAGACCCGCATCCCTCTCCCCAGGCCCATCTGCCTTCCCTGCACGGTGGAGGCCAACCTGGCTCTGCGGAGACCTCAACAGAGCACTTGTGGGGACCATGGTGAGGAGCTTGCAGGGCAGCGTGGGGAAAGCTGGCCTGGGGCTGGAGCACCCAGGGGAGCCGGAGTCTGGCTTCTGATAAACGGCAGCAGCACCCACAGCCCCCTCTCCCCCCCCCCCCACCTGCAGAGCGCGAACTTCTGAACACGCACACTGTTACTGCCCATTTTACCTCCTTGAGTGGGAACAGACTGGACCTTCACCTCAAGACAGGCACTGAGGTGAGCGTCTCAGGTTGGGGTGCCCTGGGCGTGACGAACACTGCCCCACCCTCACCCCCACCCCTAGGACAGCCCCTGGGACATGTCTTTTCCTCCTCCAGATCTGACCACCGCGGTCTCTGCCTGAGCCCGGGCACCTTCTCCCCAGGCTTAGCTCGGCTGCCAGGCAGCTGTCCTTGGGTCTGCTCATTCCACCCCCTCCTGCAGTGGGAAAGCTGTGGCCAGGTCGTCTCCCAAGACAAAGCCTCGTTCCCCAACCTGACAGATGTCAAAGAGGTGGTGACTGAGCAGTTCCTGTGCAGTGGGACTGGGGGTGATGATAATCCATGCCCGGGTGAGTCCTCCCTCACCCACGGCTGTGTCCCATCCGTGCCCCCGTGAGCCCCTGGACAGCAGGGCTGGGTAAAAGTCAGCAGTAACATTGTGTCTTCCTCCTCCTTGCCGGCAGGAGAATCTGGGGGAGCGGTGTTCCTGGATCGGAGGTACAGGGTTTTCCAGGTAAGAGGGAGGGGGACGAAGAGCCCCAGGGGTAGAGTTACAGGAGCATGGTGAGGGTGAGGGTGGGGGTGCGGGGAGGAGGGCCTCTGAGGGCAGCTGGGAGACTGATGCTGGGGTTCGCTCATCCCGCTCTCTGCCTTCTTCCAGGTCGGCCTGGTGAGCTGGGGTCTCTACAACCCCTGTCGGAAATCTGCCAAATCCTCCCGCCAAAAAGCCCCCCCTCGTCAGGTGCCACCTCCCAGAGACTTCCACATCAGTATCTTCCGCCTGCAGCCTTGGCTGCGCCAGCACCTGCAGGGGGTCCTGAAATTCTTGCCTCTGTAATCATGCCTGGCATGGCCAGGGTCTCCTACCTCTGAATCCCCACCCCCGACCCCACAGTCCACCCTCACTCTTGGTTCTGCGAACTGGCCTCCCGGATTCCAGCAGGAGCAGCTGCCAAGCTGGGGAATTCCCAGGGCTCTCCCCAATGACTTCGCCTTCGCCCAGGGTCCCCACCTCCCCTCCCCTCCCCTGCTGCCCGCACGAAAGTCCCTGCTCCTTTCACTTTCACATGGAATTTCCCAGTTAGGAAATTAATAAAAGCCAAGGATTTCCACATCCATCTGTTGTCTGCCTGGGGGCTGGGCAAGCGGATAATTCCAGGAACTTTGGGAAGGCAGGTCAGAGACCCTGCAGGACAAATAGCCCCTGGACTCTGCCCTCTCCTTGCACCCCATGGGGGAGCTGACTGGAGGCGTGTGTGTGTGTGTGTGTGTGTGTGCGTGCGTGCGCATTATTTCTGGTCCTTCAGGGGGTGGTGTGGGCTTGCTGCAAAGCAGTTGGGGTGGTGGTGGGGTTGGCTGGGGCATTCTGCAGGTTGGCCAGTGAAGGGTGGGAACGGTGCACTTTCTATTTCCTTGGCTGACTACTCAGTAGGGCCCTCCCCTTTGGACATTCCGGAAAGTGATGTGGGTGGGGCGGGCAGGGTGGCCCGCAGGTGCCAGCGGCTCTTGCATAAAAGGCTGGGGGTTCCTGGGGGCAGGGAAGGGAGAGGACCCAAGCTTAGGGCTGAAGTTTCAGTGCGGACACTGAGCAAACACCCGCAGCAAAGGCCCCGGGCCCCCCGCCCGGTAGGTAACTCTCTCCTGTCTTCTATCGCCATGGGGCGGACGCTCAGCGCCCCACTCTGCCTCATCCCCCTGGTCCTGGGCCTCTGGTCTGCAGGTAAGTGATGATCACTAGCCCCTCCTGCTATCCCTCCTCAGGTGTGTGTGTGTGTGTGTGTGTGTGTGTGTGTGTGTGTGTGTGTGTGTGAGGCACGCAGATCTGATCCGCCTTTCACTTCAGGTGTGAGCACGACTCCACTGCCTGCGTCCCAGGACCAAAGTCCCTGTTCCCTGGAGAGCATCCAGATTTCAGGAGGCTCCTTTCGACTCCTGCAGCAGGGCCACACACTGGAGTACCTGTGTCCCTCTGGCTTCTACCCATACCCTGTGCAGACGCGTACCTGCAGGCCCTACACGGGGTCCTGGAGTGCCCTGCAGACTCAAGACAAAAACATTGTCCAGAGGGCAGAGTGCAGAGGTTGGAGGGCCCGAGGGACGGAGGGGGGTGGGGGAGGGCGGGCCAAAGCCGGGGCTGACTGACTGGGCTTAGAGCTTTGTTGAGACCAGGCTGCTTGACACGCTGGGCTGAGCAGCCATGGGGGCTGTGGTGGTGCGGAGCATTTGAGGGGCAAACATGCCAAGGGGTCCTGGCGATGCAGTGGCTATGCATTGGGCTGCTAACCACAAGGTCAGCAGTTCAAAACTACCAGCTAGCTCCTCTGCAGAGACAAAAGCTTTCTCCTCTCAGAAAGTCGCAGTCTTGGGGCAGTTCTACCCTGTCCCATACGGTTACGGGGACTCAGAATTGCCTCGATGGCGATGAGCTTGTTTTTTTTGGTACCCTATGCCAAGGACCCCTGGTGGCTGCTAACTACAAGGTTGGTGGTTCAAATCCACTAGCTGCTCCTCAGAAGACAAGTGAGGCTGTCTGTTCTAGGGAAGATTTCCACCCTCAGACCCCTTACATGGGGTCACTGTGGACTGGAGTCATGAGACAGTCTTTATTGCCCTGAGCCAGGTACCCCTAGCACCTAAAGGCCCACTCAGGGGAGGGGGGCAGCTGGAGCCCACCTTGGTTGAGGGTCAGAGGAAGGTTCTTGCTACCCCTGATGGTCCAGGAAGGCACTTCTTTTCAGTGACGGGGATCCCAAAACCACAAGGGACCCGCTAAAGGGCAGCCCCTTCGGTCTCTGATTTCTTCCCATCTCCCTCCCCAAAGCAATCCGGTGCCCAAGGCCACAGGCCTTTGAGAATGGGGAGTTCTGGCCCCGGGCCCCCTACTACAATCTGAGCGATGAGATCACCTTCCAGTGCTATGACGGCTACTCTCTCAAGGGCTCTGCGAACCGCACCTGCCAAGTCACTGGCCGGTGGAGTGGACACACCGCCATCTGTGACAATGGAGGTAAGGGTCTCCTTCCCCCTTCCCCTCGACACCCCAAGGCACTGACAGACACCCAAATGATGGCTCTCCAGGCGGCAGGCGTGGGGCCTCACCTCCCCGTCTTTCCTTCTGCAGCGGGGTACTGTCCCAACCCGGGCATCCCCATTGGCACGCGCAAGGTGGGCACCCAATACCGCCTCGAGGACAGCGTCACCTACCAGTGCAACCGGGGGCTCAACCTGCGTGGCTCCCAGCGGCGCACGTGCCTGGAAGGGGGCTCTTGGAGTGGAACGGAGCCTTCCTGCCAAGGTGACCCTTGACCTGTCTCTCTAGGCCCAGCTCTGTTCTCCTGTGCGAATGTCCACCTGAGGACAGTCTTATCCCCTCACCTCCCTCCAATCGGTGACTTCCGCCCTTCTGGCAACATTCTCTGCGGCCCATTTCTCACTTCTGGGGATTCTCGTGCGGGAACCCCCCCCCCCCCCCCCCGTCTCTCTGGGCACTGTGTCCCTGACCTTCCTAGAGCTCTGGTCTGACTTCTGACCTCTCCTCAGACTCTTTCATGTACGACACCCCTGAAGAGGTGGCCGAAGCCTTCCTATCGTCCCTCACAGAGGCCATAGAAGGAGCGAATGCTGAGGATGGCCACGCCCCAGGTTTGAAGACAGAGAGGGGAGGCAGGGCTGGGAACCAGGGGAGAAGGGGCCGAACTGGGGTATGCTGAGCCTGACTCTCTCTCGGGGCACCCAGGAGAACAGCAGAAGCGGAAGATCGTCCTGGACCCCTCTGGCTCAATGAACATCTATATGGTGCTGGACAGCTCGGACAGCGTTGGGGCCAGCAACTTCACGGGGGCCAAGAGATGTCTCAGCAGCCTCATTGAGAAGGTGGCGCTTCCGCTTCCCCGCGGCATCCCTAGCCATCTGCCACCAGGCTGACTGCAGCTGGCCGCTACCTCGTGGGAATCAGAGGCAGGGCTCTGCAGCATCAATGGCCGGCTTTCTGGAAGTCGACAGCCAGGCCTTTCTCCCAAGGCCTTACTACCCTTCCTTCCATAGCGAGCTCCCTAGGGCCCCAGCCTTTCTGAATCTGCAGGTGCTAGTCCGTCCTCCTTCCCTCTGACTTAGGAGCCCTGGTGGTGCAGCGGTTACCCGTTGGGCTGCCCACTGCAAGGGCAGTGATTCCAAACCACCAGCCGCTCCTTGGGAGAAAGACGAGGCTTTCTACCTTGTAGAGAGGGACAGTCTCAGAACCCCCCAGGGGCAGCTCCACCCTGCCTCTAGGGTCACTATAAGTTGGCATCCACCCGGCGGCAGTGAGTTTGGTTTATTCCCCGCCTCCCCTTTTGAACTCAAGACTCTGCTGTGACCCTCAGGGCGACCAGCCAGACCCTGAGTCTTTCTTGCTCTGACCTTCCTGCACCAACAAGGCTGCTGGTTTCTCTGGAGCATAGGATTCTCATTTCCATGCCCGTGACCTCTTGCTATCCTCCCCCACAGGTGGCAAGTTATGGGGTGAAGCCAAATTACGGCCTGTTGACATATGCCACGGACACCAATGTGCTGATCAAAGTGTCCAATCCAAAGAGCAGCGATGCGGACTGGGTCCTGCAGCAGCTCGAGAGAATCAGCTACGACGGTCAGAGCTCAGGGCATCAGGGCACAGGGGTGGGGGGGCGGCTGGAGGTACACTCTGGAGCCAAGCAGACTCAGCCTCTTGATTGGATGGGTAGTGTCCCCGAGGGGTTGGGGCGGGCCATTCAGTAGTCAAGGGGAGACTAGGAGCTGGTGGGAGTCAGCTAAGGGTTAAGAGGGCCACTTTGGGACCAAGGGCTAACAGCTAGTGGGGACAAGCACAGAAAGATGAGGCCCCCCCAAGGAAGGTGTGAAAGAGCATGCGAGGCTGATTTCTGTCCCTCTGCACAGACCACAAAGTCAAGTCAGGGACCAACACCAAGAGGGCCCTCCTGGAGGTGTACAACATGATGAGCTGGAAAGAGAATGCACGCCCTGACGGCTGGAACCGCACCCGCCACATCATCATCCTCATGACCGACGGTTAGCCGCCACGCCCCACTTCCTGACCCCTGCACTTGGCCCTGCACGTCGCCATGCTTACCTTCCTACACTGGAATCATGTTTACTCCGGATGCTGAACGGAGCTGTTGAGCTCCTGTGATCCTGCCTCCATCCTCTGCCCAACCCACCCAGCCAGTCACGCCCCTGCCTGTGTTCAGTGACTTTCCCCTGACTCTGCCTCCCCCCCCCACCCCACCCCCCTTTTCTTCTCCAGGCTTACACAACATGGGCGGGAACCCAGTCAGCATCATCAATGACATCCGGTACTTGCTGGACATTGGCAGGGACCGGAAAAACCCACGGGAGGATTACCTGGGTGAGCGATGCACCTGGAGCCCAGCGCCCTGCTTCCCAGGCCCTTGTCCTCACAGAATGACTCCATCTCTGTCCCCCTCGCTCCCCAGATGTCTATGTGTTTGGGATCGGGCCCCTCGTGGACCAAGCGAACATCAACGCGTTGGCGTCCAAGAAGGATAAGGAGCAACACGTGTTCAAGGTCAAAGATATGGACCACCTGGAGGATGTTTTCTACAAGATGATCGGTAGGCCGTGCCAGAGGGCAGATGATGGCCAGGGAGGGTCCATCCCTCCAGGTCTGCGTTCACTCACTCATTTTGGCCCTGGAGACCCCAGCAGTCTGCTAGACCTTTTCTTCAGTCACTCCCGCCTCCTGGCAATCTCCCACTTCCTCTTAGAATCACAGCACTCTGGGCCACTTCAGAGCGGTCCCTCAGCACATGGCCTAGAGGCCAAAGGACAGCAAACTAGTGAGAGGTGGATCTGGAAAGAGCCCCAAGTTCTCTTTGTACTTACAGTGGCCCCTTGCCCCCTGATCCAGAGAAAACAAATCTGCCTGCCGTCAGTCCCGACAGATATAACTGGGTTCCTCCCCAAAAGGCTGTTGCCACTTGGGAATTGAGTGTCCCCACTTTGAGCAAGACCCTCCCCCCCCACCCGCTTTCCTGCCAGATGAAAGTCAGACACTGAGTCTCTGTGGCATGGTCTGGGAGCACAAAGATGCCACCGATGCCCACAAGCAGCCCTGGCACATCAGGCTCTCTGTCGTCGTAAGTGCATCCGCCTAGGCTGGGGGGGGAGGAGGACTTGTGGGAGGGGCGGTCAGGGGAGATGGCGGGGAGGGGAAGGGACAGAGCATACTCTCCCTGTTGGAGTGTGGTGTGCGCAGCAGCCCGGTCCCCCCCACCCCCTGCCTCTCTCGTCCCCAGCGCCCTGGGAAGGGTGTGGAAAACTGTATGGGGGCCGTGGTGTCGGAGTACTTTGTGCTGACCGCGGCCCACTGCTTCACCGTGGAGGACGAGGCCCACTCCATCAAGGCCAGCATCGCCAAGGATGCAGGTAAGGGTGTAGCCAATGGGGGCCTCGGCTCCGGGCTCCCCTGAAGACCTCCCACTCCCCCCGTTCTCCAACGGGGACCTGGATGGGGGGCAGAGAGGAGTGGGTGGCCCTGGAACACCCACTCTCTTCCTGCCTCAGCCGGGAGGAAGCAGGACCTGGAAGTAGAGCAAGTGCTCTTCCACCCCAACTACAACATCAACGGGAAAAAAGCAGAGGGCATTCCAGAGTTTTATGACTATGACGTGGCCTTGGTCAAGCTCAAGGTGAAGCTCAAGTTCACCCAGACTCTCAGGTGGGAGCACCTGGATTCCCAAAGAGGCTGAGAAGGGTCGAGCTGAGGGAGCGCGGGTCTGGGGTCGGCAGCCTTTGAGCCTCCCCCGCTCTCTCAACAGGCCCATCTGTCTGCCCTGCACTGAGGGCACCACTCGGGCACTGAGGCTTCCTCTGTCAGCCACTTGCCAGAAACACAGTAAGACTGGCTCAGGGAGAGGGGCATGAGAAGTGTCCAAGATGAAGGGGGGCAGAGGGGGGCTGAGAGTGGCAGTCGGGGAAGACGGGACAAAAGCAGCGTGGGGACAGCAGGGGAGGGCCGGGGGTGACCCCATGCTCACTCGTCCAGAGGAAGTGCTGCTTCCCGGGAAGAACGTCAGAGCTCTGTTTGTGTCTGAGGAGACCAGCAAAGACCAGAGGAAGACCGTGTTGGCTCGGAAGGAGGTCCTCATCAAGAACGGGGAGTCGGTAAGGAGCAGCGGGGGATCCTGAAGAGATTCTCTGGACTCCCCTCCCTTCCTAAGCCCAGCCTGGCTCCCCTCACCCCGCCATCCTTCAACCCCCCCCCCTATAGAAAGCCACTTGTGAAAGAGATGCTCTGAAGGCCAAAGGTTACAACAAAGTCAAGGACTTCTCTGAGGTGGTCACCCCCCGATTCCTGTGCACAGGAGGTTCAGAACCCTACGCCGACCCCAACACCTGCAAAGGTGAGAGACGGCTCTGCTTGCGCTGCGAGCTGCTGGCACCCAAGAGTCCTCTCCCCTACAGCCTCTTCTCCCTGCAGGTGACTCTGGTGGCCCTCTCATCATTCGCCAGAAGAGCCGCTTCATTCAAGTGAGTTTCCTTCTTTCTGGGGGGGGGGGAGTGGTCCTCACAACCACCCCTACCCCCCCCAAACAAGGAGGTCCAATGCATGAGACTTTGGGGGGGTAGGGGTGAGAAATGCCTGCCCCGCCTTAGGAGCCCCGTCCTTGGGCTGGCCGTGTGTCAGCGAAGGCCGCACAGAGCTGCTTGCCTAGTCTAACCCTTTAACGGCAGCTCAGGCGCACTCGGGTGGGCATGCCTAACGAGGCAGGACGTCCCGTCCCTCCCCAGGTTGGTGTGATCAGCTGGGGTGTAGTGGATGTGTGCGCGGACCAGCAACAAAAGCCGAAACGCCAGCAGAAGCAGATCCCGGCATACGCTCGGGACTTCCACATCAACCTCTTCCACGTGCTGCCCTGGCTCAAGGAGAAACTTCAGGACGAGGACCTGGGCTTTCTCTAAGGGGTCCCTCCGGGGACGAGGCATGTCATTAAAGCCGCTCTGACAACACCTGTGGTTCCAGATCCTTTGGGGGCGCAGGAGTGGGGAGCGCGCATGAGCTGTGCGCAACAACGGAAAGGAACCCCGACAGCCATTTTTTTAAAAGGCGTGTCCCCCCTCCCAAGTGCTGAAAAACCAGAGGCTGAGGGAGTTTCCACCTCAGTGTTTACTGAGACCAGCATCGGGGCATTTGAGGCACACGGAATCCAGTGCCCCTCCCTAGAAGTCATCGTCAAGGCTGCCCTCGTAGACGTCATCATTGTAGATTATCTGGGTCCTCTTGTCCCGGTGGCAACCCTTGGGGCTGTTATGGACAGCTAGGGAGGAGGAGAGGGGCAGTTAAAAGTGGAAGATCACCGGCAGGCCAGAGGCCCGGAGCAGGACCACCTCAATGACCCTTACAACTCGAGTTTGTATGCTGCTGCCCTCTGGTGGCCAGGGCGGCCCCACCTGCCCCGAGCCCCTGGGGCCAAGGGGTCAAAGATGTTCCTGGGGCTGGGGGGAGGGGCGACTGTCAAGAATGCGTGGTTTCTTGAGAAAAAAAACCAAAAACCCAAAATGTTATCGTTGTTGAGACGTGTGACCATGCGAACTCACTAAATTTCAGTCCGCACGTGAAAAATTAAAAAAAACAACAAAAACAAAACAGAAAACCTTGTGGCCCTTTGTTGATCCATTTGGTCAGATCTGGTTCCCGTCACCTGTAGAATCACTCTCGCCCTGAGCCTCTTGAGGGAAACCCCCTTCTCGTGGGGTGAGGAGGGTACTTCCCACATAAGAAACGCTCCTAGTCCCGTCACGCCGATGCATCGGGGTGCAGTGTGGAGGACCACATCCTCCCTGGAGTGTCCCCCTCTTCTCTCATCTCCAAGGATTCCGCACCCACCACTCCACTGCCCCCTCCTCCTCCCCGGGCCCAGGTGCCATTCTTGGACCTTCACACCTTGGCCCTGCCCCTCAAAGCTATGTCCCATACACGCTTCAGTCGCCCGGCCCTCTGATCCTCCCTATTCCTCCTTGGACCCACCCATCAGCTGAACATGTCAGGCCCGCTGGGGACACGTGGGACACGAGGAATACAACTCTTTAGCGCATTCCAACCACAACCCCAGTTCAAGGTCACTGCCCTGCCGAGCACTGACACACGTGGTTTGCGGTCATGCTTTCAGAGAGAGCTCTGTCCAAGGCACTGCCATCCCTCGCCTCATGCTGCGCGCCGGATCCGAGGCTTCAAATGCTTGGGAGATCACTGCAGGCCGCACCGTGGACCCCGCTCCTCACCAGCCGGACTCAGGAGCCCATTCCCGCCATCCCCTCAGGAGTCCCCAGCTACCTCTAACTGATCAAGAGGGCCTGGCCCAGCCCCACTGCCTCTGCCAATGCACACCTCCCTCTGGCACCTCTAGGGATTCTGGGCCAGGCAAAGGAACGAAAGAGGTGTGAGCCAGGAGGAAGAGAGAGAGAGGACGAGGAGAGAAGGTCCCGCTCTTACCGAGGGAGCCCCAAACAGACTTGCCCGTGGCGGCGTCCAGCATGGGCTGCTTGCGGGCGATGTTGACTTTGAGCTGGACGGACTCCACCTGGGTCCCATTAAGCTAGGGCAGAAGGGCAATGGGATAGAGGGGGTGTCACAGACAAGCCACAGGCGAGCTCCCAGGAGCTGCTGTCCTAGAGCGGGCGGAGTAGGGGGGGGTCTGAGAACATGATGTTTCCCTGGAGAGTAGGCAGGGGCTTTCAGTGTCAAGAGGCACTAAATCCCTCCTGGATCTCAGGAGTCTAAGGAGCAAACGCCAGGATGGCAGGAAAGGTGCAGAGAACAGAGCTGGCAAGTCCCAACCTCAGCAACAGCCTCGTCTGCAGACTCCATCTTTTCATAGGTGATGAAGGCACAGCTGGGAGAAGAGAGAGCAGGGTCGGCAGAGGGCTCAGACCCGACCGCACGCAGGGCTCCCTGGACACAGGCGAGCGGGCTGCCCGCACCCCCCCCCCCAGACCCAGCCCCCACCCCGGCGCCATCCTTACTTTCTGGGTGGGTCCATGGAGAGGTCGATGATGTTCCCAAAGGGCGAGAAGGCCCCGTGGAGAAGGGTGGGCGTCATGTCTTCCCCGTACACGTACAGGGTGTTCCCCTTGCGAGGCGCCCGGCACTCGGGGAACGAGTCCGACCCTATGGCGTCAGGAATCCGTCAGGAGGTAGAAGCCGCCCCACCCTTCCCTTGACACTCCCCCAGGGCCCACCTCAAGCCTAGCTGCGGTTCCCTCCCGCTTCGGTCAAGCTCACTCACTGCGGAAAGGGCCCTCTCGGTCCCGCTCCCGGTCCCGATCTTTGTCTCGGTCCCGCTCTCGATCGCGCTCTCGGTCTCGGTCCCGTTCTCGGTCTCTGTCCCGGGTCCGCTCTCGACTGCGGTCCCGGCTGCGACTCCGGGGCGGGGAGGTCGAGGAGCGGGCACCGCCCCGTTCTTCATAGCCCCAGTCAAAGCTCCGAGGGGGGCCATCACCAGCCCCTGGACCCTCGGGCTCCTCCCCATCTGGCGCCAGTTCCCACAGCCGGTCACTGGACGACACAAAGCTGGGGAGAGGCGGGCAGCGAGGCTCAGAGGGTGACTGTATCTCCACCACGCAACCCCCCAGGGACCCAGGGACACCCCCCCCTTGTGCCAAGTGGGGCTGCACTCACTAACCTCTCATACAGAGATTTCCTCTGAGGACGTCGGGATGACTGAAAGAGAGCCCCAAAGTATAGTAGATGAAATAATTCCTAGCTGCTAGCCTGGGTCTCTCCTCTTCCGGAACCCCCAGCTTCCAGTGACAAAGGGTGGGAGCCATTACCTCCTGTGGGTCGTCATCCGCAGATACACTCCTCTGGAACGGCTGGAAGGTGGGGGCGGGCCCCTTCTCAGGGTCCTGGGGGGGGGGGGCGAGCGGGGGCGGGTGCAGAAGAGACCTACCTCAGTGGGAGCAGACTACCCAGCCACAGGACAGGGTAGTCCTCTACTCCCCCTCTCTCCTCTTGGCTTCCTGTTTTTCAGTTTTAAATGGTCTGACATCATCATTGATTACGTGCAAGCTCCTGCGTTTGGCACAGAACTACATCTTTCCTGAGCCGAGTGGCATACTCAGGCTGGCTCCAGCCGTCGTGGTGTGCTGGAGGCATAGCCTGGGTGACAGTGAGTGGGAATGTAGGGGCCCGCAGGTGTCTTTCGTTTTATAAGCAAAGAACTCGGAGCAACAAAGCAATCTGCCCATGATTGAGTGGGCAGTATCTCCCCCGACACTGGCCCCGATCGTAACCCTCTGAAGGGCAGGGCGCCCTGCAATGGTTCTGCCTGTGCCTACCTTCAGCTTCCCCTCCAGGGTCCGCGAACGTTTGAAGCCCGAGTTCTTGGTCTCTGCCTTGATGGCACTGATGGCTCCCGACTTCACCAGCTGCTTTGCCTGCTCGGTTGCCGTGGCTGTATCGACCACCGGCTGCTCGGACAGGGCTGCGGCAGTGGCAGGGAGGGGGCATCGCGTTGGCCAGGCTGGGTCTCAGTCAGCCCCAAGCTACCCCCGCGTCCGGGTCGTCCCGCCTCCCTCCCCGGCACTCACAGCGCTTGACACCGCCCTGGCTGGCTGTGTTGCTGCTGCTTTGCTTCTTCAAAGCCATCAAAGCCTTTTTCTGGGAACAAGGTTGAGAGGCGCTGGTGAGGGCGCCCGTCCCCGGCCAGGTTCTCTCCCAATGGCCCTGGGCACCTCGCCTCTGGGGCCATCTTCTCAGAAGGAGTGATACAAAGGGTGCCCCCTGGAGCAGTGTCCAGACCAAGTCCTGCCTTTCACTTATGCCACCCCACCCCCCAAGATCATCTACCATGCAACCCAGAGGCTTTCTGAAGGTGGAGACGGGGAGTGTATGCATGGGCCAGAGTCCCAGGATCTGAGTAAGCTGCAAGCTTCTATTAGCTTATGTGGCCCTCTAGGGGGCCGCTCAGTCCCCAAACAGCTCATGGGAATCCACTATGGCTGCAAGAAGGCGATCCAGATGTGTGATGCAATCCTTCCCCCTCAAGAAGCTTACAAACTGAGAAATACAATGACTGAGCCAAACTGCCCAGACTGTCCACCACAGGTACTTGTCATGAAGGGCAAGCAGTTTTCTATAAGGCTGTGGAACAGCTGGCCCACTGGGTTCTTGGCAGAGTCTACTCAACAGAGAGAGCCGAGCCGAGTCTGCATTTCAGACCAAGAACACAGAATGGAAAAGATACAGCGATAAAACTTCAGAGAAGCATGTTCTGGGATTGGCGAGCTAGCGGTTTCACTGGAAAGAGATGTCCAGCTAAGGCTTTGGGACTACGTTCTACAGACAAGAAGCCATGCGGGATTTTGAGGTGTGTGGGGGGAGAGAGGTAGAGTTTTATATTTCCAGTGATCGTTTGGGTTGGATGTTAAACTGAAAGTAAAGAAAAAGACTAAGAAACTTGTTGACAGAATATACCACCATCGCCTAGGTAGGTACCGGCAAAGCTCACATCTAGAAAAATACAGGAAAGACTTAGCTGATGGAAAGTACTTCACCAGGAGAACCAAGAAGACTCGGCATATGCCAACTACGCGTCTTGTCGCCGACCTTCTTTGGAAAGCCCATGAAAAGGAACTACCTTAGGTTAAAGAAGTTGAGAGCAGAACCGGACAAACTCAGCTTGGGGGCCACGGGTGCTTAGCGGCTGCTAAAAGCCATGGGCAAGATAGACAGACATCTCCTTCGCAGAGTGCAGACAAGGGCAGCGAGGTCCCTGGGACGTGCCACGGCTCCAGGTGTGATCCAGAAGACGCCCCCCCCCCCCTTACCTGTCCTCTGTGAAAGGCTGGGCCAGTCTCACCTTTTTCTTGAGTTTGTTGAATTTCTTCTGTAGGGCCTCCTCCTCCTCGCTCAGTCCGGGGGGGATGACCAACATGGTGGCTCCTGGTTCAGGGGCAAGGCTCAAGACATCTTTTTCCCAATGTCACCGCCCAGGGGGGTCGCACGCCGAGCGCGCCGCACCCCACCCCATCCCACCCCTCTGGACCTACCCATGCCTGCCTTCGGCCTCTCTACCCCTTGCTTAAACCCGGCTGCTGTCCAAGCCCCCGTTGGTCAGGATCAACAGGCAGGCCCTCCTTTCTTCAGAGAGCCCTGGGGGGGCACCACGTGGCCCCAGGCGGGAGAAGCACCCCCTCTGTCGCTAGGACGCTGGCAGTCGACCCCCCCGACCCCCATTGGGGTTAGTACGCCAACCGCGGGTGGCGAGCGGCAGACGAGGCAGAGAAACCCGCGCGGCGCCCTCAAGAGGAAAGAAAAGGAGACGGAGAGACAGCGGGCCTGTGGGGGGGAGAGGGAAAAGAGGGGGCGAAGGGTGAGGAAGAGGAGGCCTAACCTGAGGGGGCGGCAACTGGGGCTCACGATCTCAGGAGGCGCCCGCGCGGGCCGCGGAGAGCGGGCTCAGGGCGATGACGTAGGGGGGCGGGGCACGCGGTAACCTAGGCGGCCGGAGGCGCGCACACTTCCGCCCGGCCTTGCCGCGCTCCCAGCGGGCCCCGCCGCGACGCTCGCCCCGCCCCGCCCCCGGCGCTCGCCCCGCCCCGGGGGTGGGCGTGCCGGAAGTGTCCGCCACTTCCGCCCGTCCCGGGGCGGGTCTGAAGCCGTGGCTCCTTGGAAGCACGTTCCGGCTGCGGGGCGGCGGCGGTGGCGGCTCCGAGATGTTGGAGAGCGAGCGGTTAGGTGAGGAGGAGGAAGCAGAGGAACGGAGGATTGAGAAGGAAGGAGCCTGGACTTTTGACCTCTGTTCCTCTTTTTCTCCCCCCCGTAGTGTTGCCTCCTCCAGGTCCTCTGGACTTGCCCCTGCGGGCCGTGGAGCTGGGGTGCACAGGGCGCTGGGAGCTGCTGGACGGGCCCGGGCCTCCCGAAAGCACCGTGAGTGGCTTGACCTGCAGTGAGAAACCCCCCTCAGCCACTCGCTGTAGCACCTGACCCGGCGCGGCTCTCCTGTCCCTGCACCTGCCGCCCGTCCCCTAGTCCAGTGGACCTGCGGGGTGGCCTGTCCATGTGAGGACAGGCAGGGATCCCAGGGAAAAGTCATGCCGACAGCTGCCCTGTTTCCTGCCTTTTCTCCCTGGAGTCCCCTTTTCTGTCCCTAAGCATCAGGGCAGTTGATTGCTGTCTGAGATGCTGGTGTTAGGCTTGGGCTCTTCATCTTTAGGGGGAGGATGCCTTAGGCTAAGACCGGTGACTCGGATTTCTGAGTGTGCCTGAGGATTACCGGAGAGAGGGGACTTTTTATAAATGCACATTTCCAGCTTCTCCCCCCAAGACTCTGAATCCCACACCTAGAGTCTCAACCAATACAGAGAATCCAGGAGCAGGCAGTTTGGGGAAACGTCGTTTCAGTGCCCCCGTCTGACTTTCCTGGGACTTCTGCTATGACTGATGACCTACACAAAGAATTCTGCCTCCGTGTCTGTCCGTACTTCCATACCCTTTTCTTCGCTCATGCCTTTCATCTCGCCCTCCCCCCGCCCCAGCTTCCTCATGGGCTCCCTCCCTGCGCCCCAGATCTGCAGCAAGAAGCAGAGCAGCTCTTTCTGTCATCCCCAGCCTGGCTGCCTCTGCACGGCGTGGAACACTCAGCCCGGTGAGGGGGCTGCAAGGGCCAGGACTAGGGAGGTGGGTCCCTGAGGAAAAAAGACCAGGACACTAACTACCTTCTCTTCAGGAAATGGCAGAGGAAGACCGATCCCTGGTCTCTCCTGGCTGCCCCCGGGGCCCCAGTACCCTCTGACTTGCAAGCCCAAAGACATTCAACCACAGGCCAGATATTGGGCTACAAAGAGGTACGAGATTGGGGGGCCATGAGAAAGAGCTGGGAGGAAGGGTGTCAGAAGCCCCCTCCTCAGCCTCACGGGGGCTCTGGTCTGTTGTCTCAGGTCCTGCTGGAGAACAGAAACCTCTCGGCCACAACCTCCTTGTCTCTTCGCCGGCCCCCAGGGCCCCCCTCTCAGGCCCTTTGGGGGAATCCGACACAGTACCCGTTCTGGCCAGGTGACTTTGTGTGGGAATGGGACAGTAGGAGAGGGGTCCTTAGTCTCCTGGGAAGGTTCTCCCCACCCCAATCATCTCCACCCCGTGGATTTCTCTCTAGCCACCTTCTCCCACAGGTGGGATGGATGAGCCCACAGTAGCAGACCTGAGCACTCGGGAGGAGGCCGAGGAGGAGATTGACTTTGAGAAAGGTGAGGTGGTGCTGAACTTGCCCCTCAGGAGGCCAGGCTCTGAGTCGGTGCTCTGAGGCAGAGTGGTCCAGGGGTTTGCTGCTAGATCTTGCATGCCTCTGCTACAGTCCTCTGCCCTGCCGCCTGATGGGAAACCAGCTGGACAGCTTCCTGGTCAATGGCATCCGCCCTGTGACCGGCATCCCTTGGGTTTGTGCAGGCCGCAGGCTACGCAGCAGCGTTCTGGGGCCCTGATTCTCCCCCGTCCCTCCCTGCCCTCCAGATCTCCTCACCGTCCCACCTGGCTTTAAGAAAGGCGTGGACTTCGCACCGAAAGGTGAGTTTGGGTTTGGGGAACAGGTGCCCAGGAGCCCTGGTGGTCGCCTGCCACGGAAGAAAGACGGACATGACTGAGCCTCCTCCCTTTGTCCTCCTCCTTCAGGTCACCCCGCTCCAGCCCCGGGGTTGCTCAGCCTCAGCCGTCTCCTGGAGCCCCTCGATCTGGGTGGGGGCGACGAGGACGAGAGTGAGGCCGTGGGACGGCCAGGAAGCGCCGGAGAAGATGCTGGTTCCGGCTCTCCCGCTGGTGCTCCCCTGGCTCGAGCCAGCAGCTTAGAGGACTTGGTGTTGAAGGTTGGTGGTTCTGGGCAGCAGAGGTGGGAACGGAGGGCTGGCTTGGGAGAGTCACTGGGGCAGAGCAAACATCTTCCGGGTGGCGTGGGAACAGAGCTCTCTGGTGGCAGCTTTGTCATGCTTGCTCACTCTGGCTTTTCAAGGAGCCGTCCACAGCGACACCCTCCCCAGAGGCCCCCAAGCCCCCAGCTCAGGAGCAGTGGGCCATTCCTGTGGACGTCACCTCTCCTGTTGGGGATTTCTATCGCCTCATTCCCCAGCCGGCTTTCCAGGTAGTATGGCCCCAGCCCTCACCGGCTCTCCTACCACACGCCCCTCCCACCCCCACATCCCGATCCCCCCTTCTCTACCTTCCAGGCTAGGCTAGGACCTCGGGCCCAGACTTTTGTCACATCCCTCTGCCCTTCTCCCTGTTCCCGTCCACCCCTTGAGCGGGAGGCAAGAAGGCAGCTGGCCTCCTTGCAGCCCCTTCTCTCTCTCCCCTCCCACAGTGGCCGTTCGAGCCCGATGTGTTTCAGAAACAGGCCATCCTGCACTTGGAACGGCACGACTCTGTCTTTGTTGCAGCTCACACGTCAGCGGGCAAGACAGTGGTGGCCGAATACGCCATCGCCCTGGCCCAGAAGCACATGACACGGTCGGTACCAGCCCGGCCCCACCCCGAATCTCCGAGCCGCGTTCCCCCCCCCCCTTTTAAGAGAGGATTTCCCATCACGCCACTGTGTGCTCTGGATGAGAGGTCCAGGGCGGTGGGGACGGGAGACGGAGAAACAAGAAGGTGTGGGTGGGGAGAGGTCAGAGGAATGGCTTGTGTTCACTGACCAAGAGGTCGGGGGACAGAAGGACTCGGGGTCATGATATAGAGGAACACAGGAGAGCGGCTGGGGTGAGCACCGGAGCATGCTTTCAGGCAGGCTGGGGGACCAGGGGAGGCGGGGCGGGGGGCGGCTTGTGGAGGGACCGGCTGACTTTGCACCTCTCCCCAGCACCATCTACACTTCACCCATCAAGGCCCTGAGCAACCAGAAGTTCCGAGACTTCCGGAACACGTTTGGGGACGTGGGGCTGCTCACGGGGGACGTGCAGCTGCACCCCGAGGCCTCCTGCCTCATCATGACGACCGAGATCCTTCGGTGAGAGCGGGCGCTCAGCAAGCCTGGATGGGGGGCCCAGGTGGGGGCTTGGGAGGAGACAAGGCTGCTCTGGAGGGCATGTGGGCGGAGGGCATTGGGGTGCCAGCCTCAGCCTCTTCTCCTCAGCTCCATGCTGTACAGCGGCTCGGATGTCATCCGGGACCTGGAGTGGGTCATCTTTGACGAGGTTCACTACATCAATGACGCCGAGGTTAGGGGCTCCCAGACCCCGGCAGCCCTCTCCTGAGGGAATGGCCGGCCCCTCCCGGGCCCCACCGATCCCTGGACCTCACTGCCTTCTAGCCCCGCGAATGGGACGCGTGACACCTCTCTGGGGACAGACGGGCAGCCTGCTTCGCGTGCCCTGTGACCCTTCTCCCCTCTGTCCCCAGCGTGGGGTCGTGTGGGAGGAGGTGCTTATCATGCTTCCTGACCACGTCTCCATCATCCTGCTGAGCGCCACCGTCCCCAACGCCCTGGAGTTTGCTGACTGGATCGGGTGAGTTGTGTGTCCCGGGAGTTCTGGGGCAGGTCCAGGATCTCTGGGCATCAAAGCCACCACAAGGAGGGTGGTCAGGCCTCCCGGCGAGGAGGAGAGAGCAGCAGGGGAAACTGTCTGACTTGGCTGGCCTCACTCCCTGCCATCGAGTGGATGCCCAGTCATGGTGACCCCATAGGACAAGGAAGAACTGCCCCTGTTTGCTTCTGAGACTAACTCCATGGAGCAGAAAGCCCGCCTTTCTCTCCAGGAGCATCTGGTGGTTTTGAACTGGTGACCTTGTGGTTAGCAGTCCAAAGAGTAACTGCTGTGCCTCTTGGCTGGTAGGGGGATCCCACCGAGTCCAGACCACTTTACACGTTGAGAGACGGGATGGGGCAGGTGGGGCGGGGCAGGGACGGCTCCTGGGAAAGACTAGGTGAAGAAGTCAGAGGGAAAGATATGGGGCTGTGGCTACCTTCCTGGCTACCTTCCCACCTGCCACCTGACTGTGCTCTCCCCTCCTGCCCAGGCGACTGAAGCGTCGCCAGATCTACGTCATCAGCACGGTCGCCCGCCCCGTGCCCCTGGAGCACCACCTCTTCACAGGGAACAGCCCCAAGACCCAGGGGGAGCTCTTCCTGCTGCTGGACTCCCGGGGAGCCTTCCACACCAAGGGGCAAGTCAGCCCACCGGTGGGGGGAGGGCCCGGGCTCGGGTCCCGGCTGGGTCTGACAGCCGCGCCCCCTGCTCAGGTACTACGCTGCCGTGGAGGCCAAGAAGGAGAGGATGAGCAAGCATGCGCAGACTTTTGGGGCCAAGCAGCCCACACACCACGGGGGGCCTGCCCAGGTAAGCCTGGCAGGGCCAGGACGACCCTACCCCACCCCGAACACACCCCGTAGCAGCTTAAGCCTGACTGTCCACCCTCCCCGACCTGACCCGGCTCTGCATGCCCCGGCTTCAGCCCCGCTGGCTCAGGGCCTCCGCCTCTGCCCCCTCACATCCTTCCCCAGGACCGCGGGGTGTACCTGTCCCTTCTGGCCTCTCTTCGCACCCGCGCCCAGCTGCCCGTGGTGGTGTTCACCTTCTCGCGAGGCCGCTGCGACGAGCAGGCCTCGGGCCTCACCTCCCTTGACCTCACCACGGGCTCGGAGAAGAGTGAGATTCACCTCTTCCTGCAGCGCTGCCTGGCCCGCCTCCGCGGCTCCGACCGCCAGCTGCCCCAGGTGCGGAGGGCGAGCCTGGGAGACTGAGGGCTGGGTGCTGGGCGGCCCCATCCCCTAACGGGGCACCCGGCCCGCAGGTCCTGCACATGTCGGAGCTCCTGCACCGCGGCCTGGGCGTGCACCACAGCGGCATCCTGCCCATCCTCAAGGAGATTGTGGAAATGCTCTTCAGCCGTGGCCTGGTCAAGGTACCCAGGGCCTGGGGGTGCCCTCTTAGGGGCTGCTCCAAGGACAGGGGTGGGTGTGGAGGCAGGGCAGGGCAGTGGCTAGTTAAGAGCTTGGGCGCTCATAGTACCCACCGTCCATTTACTAGCTGTGCGGTCATGGGTGAGTGAGTGACCTCACCTCTCTGGGCCTTAGGTTTCCCATCCTGAAATGGGGATAGTCCGCATAACTCAGGAACCAGGAGTCGATGCAGACGCCAGCCACCCTCTGGGACAGAGTGGCACAGTTGCTCGGGGGCCAAGGCTGCATGCACGTCCTTGTGGAAGTGGGCCTTATTTCTCTCACACAGCAGCCGGGGGGTGGGGTGTGAACCCACTTCCCCAGCAGGGTGCTTTACAACCGCCCTATGAAAAGACATTAACAAATTCTGCAAATTGAAATGCTCGATTGAGGTGGGGCTTTGTGGCTTGCGGCCTGGCAAAGCTGGCCCAGGCAGTGTGGACAGAGCCTAACTGAGCAGTCTGCCGCACTCCGGCATGATGTAGGCAAATAAAGCCAGGGTGGTCCGTGAGTCTGACTCTACTCCTGGGTATGTGTACCCCACAAGGACTCTCACCATGGCCCACGAGAGAACACACCTGTCCTGTGCTTCTGTGTAATCTTGTTTGGGGGTGGGGGAGGCCCTGGTGGTCTCAGGGCTCCTGCCTGCACTGGGAAATCCGGTAAGATGCAGATAACGGTCACAGAGCAGAGTGTGCAGCTGCCCTGGGAAGCCAAGGGCAGGAACAGAGATGGGCATTGTTGTGTGGAGTAGAAGTAGATCAAGGTAAGAGGGGACAGTACCTTTCATGGTCAGCAGTTCGAACCCACCAGCCGCTCAGAGGGAGAAAGATGAGGCTGGCTGCTCCCGTCACGATTTACAGTCTTGACAAACCCGAGACAGGGTCGCCATGAGCCAGCATCGCGCCGGTGGCAAGTGGGGGTGGATTGACAGGCACACAAAACAAAGACCCGTCCCGCAAGGACACACTCATCTGGGAAGATGGCCGTTAGGCAGGCTCCGGGGGCGGGGGGGGTGCAAACAGGGAGGGCTCCCCCCTGCCAACTGGAGCTTCAAGTTCACTTCATTCACCTGAGAGAGGCTTGAAGTCTTCTAGGAAAAACAAAGCATAAATCCACTGCGCTTTTGGCGGTGCAGTGGTTATAAGTTGGGCCGCGATCCTTAAGGTCTGCGGTTCGAGACCACCGAAGCTCCCGCTGCTCCACGGGAGAAAGACGAAGCTTTTGAGCTCTGTAAAGTGACAGTCTCAGAAGCCCATGGGGCAGTTCTACCCTGCCCTATAGGGTCGCTTGGATGGCAGTGAGGTTGCTTTGATTGACGATGCTGTGGGGCACCGTTTTCTGACCCAAGTGGGGAGACAGCTTGGAATGGCCAGCGGGGGCTGAACAAGGGACTGGGGTGTAACCAGAACCCAGATAACACGAGTAGGCCGCAGGTGTTCACTGCAGACCTGCCCGAAGCGTCAATGGAACCCTGTTAGTGAGCACTGGACCTGCTGACCGGAGCCTGCGTTACAAAGTCGGGGAGGGGGGGCGGAGCTTGCCCGGGGCACAGCCTCCCCCGCCCAGCCTGCCCCGTCTCCCCACAGGTCTTGTTCGCCACGGAGACCTTTGCCATGGGGGTCAACATGCCGGCCCGCACGGTGGTGTTCGACTCCATGCGGAAGCACGACGGCTCTGCCTTCCGGGACCTGCTCCCCGGGGAGTACGTGCAGATGGCCGGCCGGGCCGGGAGGCGGGGCCTCGACCCCACGGGCACCGTCATCTTGCTCTGCAAGGGCCGCGTGCCCGAGATGGCCGACCTGCACCGCATGATGATGGTGAGCGGCCCCCGGGCCACCCTGCAGCCCTCTCGGGCCTGCCCCTCCTTTGCATTGCTACCTGGGAGCAGGAGGAGAAGCACTGGGGATGGTGCCAGCTGCGGTTTGAACAGCCAGCCTCTCGGAGTGCTCCTTGAAAACAAGCTCATGGAAACAAACCGAGGCGAAAGACGGGGCTGGTGGTCTCAAACTTCTGACTGTGGACCACAGCTCAGCACAAGAGGTTACACCTCCTGTAGCCCTCCGGGGTTGGCCAGAGTCTGTCCATGATGTAGAGGGAAGCCACTGGGGGGCTTCGGTCTGCTGGGGTTGGCATTGCACCCCGAGGGTTGGGTGGGAGCGGGTCCCTTCCCGCCCTGGCTGACAGCGCTCTGACCCGGCCCCAGGGGAAGCCCTCGCAGCTGCAGTCCCAGTTCCGCCTCACGTACACTATGATCCTCAACCTGCTGCGTGTGGACGCCCTCAGGGTGGAGGACATGATGAAGAGAAGCTTCTCCGAGTTCCCGTCCCGCAAGGACAGCAAGGTCGGGAGCTGAGGGAAGCCAGGGCGGGACAGGGTGGCGCGTGTGTGTGTGTGTCAGAAAGAGCCTGAGACTACCTCGACGGCTGACCCCCTCTTGGTCTTTAGGCCCATGAACAGTCTCTGGCTGAACTGAACAAGAGGCTGGAGGCCTTGGAAGAGCCTGATGTGACCGGCCAGCTGGCCGACCTGCCAGAGTATTACAGCTGGGGGGAGGAGCTGACAGAGGCCCGGAGCCTGATCCAGGTGGGCGTTGGAGGGGATAAGGCGGGAAGGTGGGGCCCTGAACCGATCTCACCGCCCCTCCGTCACCCTCTGCGCCCGTCCCTGCCCTACAGCGGCGCATCATGGAGTCTGTGAACGGGCTGAAGGCCCTCTCGGTGGGAAGGGTCGTGGTTGTGAATAATCATGAGCATCACAATGCCCTGGGAGTGATCCTGCAGGTGAGTGGGCAGGGGCGGCCCGGGAGCACAAGGACCATCTCCATCCCTGCAGTTTGCCCTGGTGGCCTGACTTGGTTGCCCCTTTGTCCCTGGTTGCCACGTGGCTGCTTCTGAGGTCCCTGCCCGGGGTGGGGTGGTTGGCTCTCATGCTTTGTCCTGCTGCCCCTCTCCCCCTGCCCCCCAGGTCTCCTCCAACTCCAACAGCAGAGTATTCACAACGCTGGTCCTGTGTGATAAGCCCACGGCTGAGACCCCGAAGGACAGGGCGCCGGCCACCCCAGACGTGCCCTTTCCCGATGACCTCGTGGGGTTTAAGCTGTTCCTGCCTGAGGGTGAGGGAGAGGCCGAGGCCGGGCCTGACGGCAGTGCACGTGGAGATGGCTGCCCGCTCGGAGGCGGAGCCTGACCCTGCTTCCCTAGGGCCCTGCGACCACGTCGTGGCCAAGCTCCAGCCAGGAGACGTGGCTGCCATTGCCACTAAGGTGCTCCGGGTGAACGGGGAGAAGATCTTGGAGGACTTCCACAAGAGGCAGCAGCCTAAATTCAAGTCAGAGAGGCCGGGAAGCCCGTTGTCTGGGAGGGTGAAGGGGATGCCTGGCCTGGGAGGGACTCTGAGGCGGGCAGGGATGCGGGCGGTGCGGTAGCTGTCCCAGCTTGAGAGTGACCACGTGGCCGTGGGGCTCTCACAGTCGAGGGGACCCCTGGGGGAGGGAATCCTGTTGCTACAGGTCTCATGGCCTGTTTCTGCCTCAGGAAGGATCCTCCCTTGGCGGGCGTGACCACTGCGGTCCAGGAACTACTGCGCCTGGCTCAGGCCTACCCGGCGGGACCCCCCACTCTCGACCCGGTCAACGACTTGCAGCTCAAAGATGTGTCCGTGGTAGAGGGCGGTCTCCGGGCCCGAAAGCTGGAAGAGCTGATCCGGGGGGCTCAGTGCGTGCACAGTCCCCGCTTCTCTGCCCAGGTGGGGCCCCAGATGACAGCCCCCCGCCGTCTCCTGCCTCAGCCCTGCCGAGGGGTGAGAGGCAGGCTGACGGGCTCTGCTCTCGGGCTCTGCAGTACCTGAAGCTGCAGGAGCGAATGCAGATACAGAGGGAGATAGAGCGGCTACGCTTCCTGCTGTCGGACCAGTCGCTGCTGCTGCTGCCCGAGTACCACCAGCGAGTAGAGGTGGGGCGAGCAAAGGGAGGGGGCCGGGGCGAGCCCAGGAGCGGGCACAGGCTCCCCGACGCCGACGCTCTTTCTTTCAGGTGCTCCGGACCCTGGGATACGTGGACGAGGCTGGCACTGTGAAGCTGGCAGGGCGGGTGGCCTGTGCCATGAGTAGCCACGAGCTGCTCCTGACCGAGCTCATGTTTGACAACGCGCTGAGTGCCCTGCGGCCCGAGGAGATTGCGGCCTTGCTCTCCGGCCTGGTCTGCCAGAGCTCTGGGGACGCTGGCGATCAGCTCCCGAGTACCCTCAAGCAGGTGGGGAATGCCCACCCTGTACCCTGGCTCGGTGTCCTACTCCCACCCAAGTATCCTGAGGGACCCGTCTGGCCCTGCCCTGGGCCCCCCAGTCCTGGGGCAGGAAACAGGCCTTAACCATTCCCTTCTCCATCTGCAGGGAGTGGAGCGGGTTCGGGCTGTGGCCAAGCGGATCGGCGAGGTCCAGGTGGCCTGTGGCCTGAACCAGTCGGTGGAAGAATTTGTGGGGGAGCTGAACTTTGGGCTGGTGGAGGTGGTGTACGAGTGGGCCCGGGGCATGGTGAGTGTGTGGCATGGAGGGGGTGGTGAGGGAGGGGAGGGGGGGGCGCTACGCAGGGAAGGCAGCCTGCATTTCTCCCACCCTGCTCTCCCCACAGCCCTTCTCAGAGCTGGCAGGGCTCTCCGGGACTCCCGAGGGCCTGGTGGTGCGCTGCATCCAGCGCCTGGCTGAGATGTGCCGCTCGCTGCGGGGGGCGGCCCGCCTGGTGGGCGAGCCTGTGCTAGGGGCCAAGATGGAGTCGGCAGCGACACTGCTGCGGAGGGACATCGTCTTTGCGGCCAGCCTCTACACCCAGTGAGCTGCCCGGGGAGCAACTTCCCACTGTCTAAGTAGAATAAAGCTGCAAACCGCCCCTGCGTGCTTGAGGTGGTGGGCAGGCCTGCTCAGCAGACACGGCAGGGAGCAGCACCTAGAAACAACCTATTTATTATCTGCACACAGACGGGGCTCAGGCCGCGGGGAGGGAGTCTTGGGGGGTGACGGGAGGTCCTGGCTCATGGCCTCCACGTACCACGTCGGCAGGAAGGCATAGGGTGCATCTCGATGGACAGACACGGTGACTGGGCTGCCGGGTTCCCAGGAGAAGAGGTGGACCAGCCTAGGGGTAGATGAGGCAGGGTGAGGGCTGGAGGTCTGAGGGGTGGGGAGATGGGCAGGGCGGGGCGGGTGTCTCACCTGGGGTCATCCTGGACGACCGTGCTCTGGGCAAAGCTAAGGAAAGCGGCACAGAAGTTCATGCACACGGAGGGGTTCCAGCCATCACGGTCGTTCTAGAGTGGGCAGAAGCCGGGCAGTGAGGTTGCAGGGAGAAGGCAGCCCTGGACACCGGTCCCCTAGTCTTGGGAGCTTGGCGGGGAGGGGAGGGGGTCCAGATGGGTACTGTAACGTTACCACCTTACCCTGACATTTTCAAACATCTTCATGGTGGGAAAGGTCTTGAGGGAAGAGACTAAACCCTCGGGGTTCCGGAAGCCAGCGATGACATTCGGGACCCCAGGCAGGAATGACTGAGCCCACCATTTCAGGAGCTTGTGTCTGTCAGGAACAGCAAGAGGTCAGTCAGCAAACAGCCCCGGCCTCCGTTCAGCGTCAGGTTCCATCCTAGGCTCGCCCCGCAGCCGACCCCCACCCCAAACCTGTAGAAGCTCCTCCACTGCCCAGCGCTGTGCATCTCCTTGGTGGTCTTGAGCTCTACATAGCAGGCCGGGGGCTGTTTGGATGGAGCGTGGGGGTCTGTGCAGTCCACTTCCCCCGAGAAGAGCAGGGGGTGGCTCCCCAGGCGGCTGCGCAGCACAGAACAGAAAGCCTCGTTGGTGTTGACTTCCTTGGAGGGGTCTGGGGAGCCGCCAGGCTTGTCTGCACAAGAGAGAAGCAGTGGGAGGGGAGGGAAGGGGAGGCAACCTCTGGGGAAGGTGGACAGGGCTCCAGAGCAGGGCCAGCTCTCACCTGCACACATGTAATGCTCAAACTTGTACCCCATGTACATGAGCTCCCGGAGGAGGGGTGGCCGAGCAAGCCTCTGGGCCCGGGCAGCTGGTGTCTCCACCTCACTCAGGTACAGCGTCCCCTGGAACCGGGAGGCAGCCAGCTGCCAGCCCTCTTGTCGTTCATAAGGTGTTGTCAGCAGTTTTGTAAGGTGTCCCCGCCATGTCACCGTGGCTCCTGCCAGCCAGCCTGGGCCCCTGAGAGAGAGGAGTCCGAGGTTGGGAAAATACACAAGCATCGACGGGGGTTGGCTCCCCTTTAAGGTCGGATCACTCTAGTTGGTCTCATTTTAAGGGGAGGGATCAGTGCAACAGGCAGGCAGCTGCTCACCCAAAAGTGAGAGCAGTCTGCCTCCCTGAAGGTTACAGCCAGGAAGTTAAGAGGCAATTCTACTTTGTCACCTAGGGTCAGGATCCACTTGAGCAGTGGTTCTCAACCTTCCTAAAGCACAAGCCTTTTTTCTCATGTTGTGGTTACTCCCCCAGCCATAAATTTATTTTTGTTGCTACTTCATCACTGTCATTTTGCTACTCTTATGAATTGGGTGTCCCCCTGTGAAAGGGTCGTTTGACACCCCCCCCAAGGGGTCGCGACCCACAGGTTGTGCGCACTACTGCACTAGAAGCACTGAACTTAAGGGGGAGGGCCCTGGCCTTGGGATCTCTCTGGGTGGTAGGTTTCACTCACCCTTCCAGCTGCCCTCGGTGCTCCAGAAGCCAGCGCAGCAGGTGGTCCAGCCCTTCTCGAATCTCCTCATCCCGGGGCTGGTACCGATCCACATACCCGTCTCTGAGGTCAAAGTTGGGGCCTGGGCCATTGATAGGCGGCGGGCTGTAGTAGCGCAGGGCCCGGGCGTCTCCGTGGTACTGGCGCTGTGCATCTAGGGAGAAGCAGCCCAGTTCAGAGGGGCGCCGGTAGGAAGGAAAGGGCCCAGAGTACAAGGCAGGATGCGTGCGCAGTGAGGGTGCTGGGCGGGGGCATTTGTTCGGAAGTTCAGCCACTTCGATCTTGTCAGCTCCTCTCTTGGTCCCTCTGGACTCCATTCAGTTCTGAGAGGGGAGAACAATTGCCATTTTAGTGCGAAGAGGGAACCCCGGGTCAGGAGTAGGTGGGCTTCCCGATCGCAGGGTGTCGGCCTTGAGACATCCAAGTGCCAGCATCTCTAACAGAACCGAGGCCGGGCACACGCCCCACCTCTCCTGGCGGCCTCTGCCCTCACTGCCGGGAAACTCGCCTCCAAATGCACGCTCTTGAGAGCTTTGGGCTCTGATCCCAGAGTCTGGTTATCCCAAAGCTTCGGCTTCCACCGCCGCAAGGTTATGACGCCATGGCCAGCGCGTAAGAACTCGGAGTGGGTCGCAAAGGTGGCAGTCCGGCTTCGGGCGACGCAGTCATTCGGCCACAGCGCGGGGTAAACCCTCGGGAAGCCGTACTTCGCACTCCGCGGCTCCGCGACACCCAGTCTGTGCGTCCCCTGGACAGGCGTGTCCTCGGAGGAGCCAATCCGCGCTAGGCGTGCGGTTGCGGCGTCCTCATTGGTCCGGGCTCTCCGTTGCGGCGTCCTCATTGGTCCGGAATTTCCGTTTCGGCGTTCTCATTGGTCCGGACTCTCCCAGCAACTTCTTACGTCATCCCGTTGCCTTCCTTACGTTGGGCTGCCGCGCCCCATGGAGGGACGCTCCGTGCGCTGACGTCACTTTTCCGCGCCGGAAGAGCCTGCTTGAACACGTCGGTTCCTCAGTCCCCGGCCCCTCCGCAGCCCCGTAAAGCTACGTATCCCGGGAGATGAGCCGCAAGAGGCATCACCTGGTCTCGGAGCCCTTTGGGCTGAAAAGGCGGCGCGAGCGGGGAGATGGAAAGGCGGATCCTCTGAGGGGTGAGACAGGTAATCATGGCAACTCGGGGCGGGGTTGAAGACCCCAGATGGGTGGGGCCTCGTCTCCGGTAACCATGGCTACTGGAGATCAGTTGGCCTCTGATGCTGGACCCAGAACGCGGCCTCACGGATTCATCCCTCTGCCCAGGGTCGGCGCGCGCGGCCATCGCGGAGCTGGTGCGACTGTTCCCGCGAGGCCTGTTTGAGGATGCCCTGCCGCCCATCGCTCTGAGAAGTCAGCTGTACAGCCTGGTGCCCGACCGCACGGTGGCGGACAGGCAGCTGGTGAGGGGCGTCTAATGGACAGAAGGTGGCCCCTCCGCGCCCCACGGCCACGCCGGAGGTGCCGTCGATATTTAGGCATTCAGATGGTCTGCCAGCCATTCGGCAAACGTTAGCCATTAAAGGGGGCGAGCTCGATCGATGCTTAGCACTGCGGTGCCGCTGAGAAAGCAAGAAATCCTGCCCTCCAAGCAGTTGAGGGCATGACGAGTTACCGAGGTGGGAAAGCGAGGCCTTTGGGGGAACCGAATCACCGAGCATAGTCCAAGCATTCTGCACTGGAAATGTAGACCACGTCAGCTCCTGACAGCGCCTGGCTTGTCAGGATTGCACCGACGTCGAAGAGCTGGTAGAAAGTCCTAGACAAAACCAAAGCCATTGCCCTGGCATCTGCCCCGAATCAACTGTTCCGTAGGGCTCCTAAGGAGGGGTGGGTAAATTTTTAGGAAGACAGGCTGCTGCATCTTTCCTTCTCCGTTTGTGGGCTTGAGCCTTGGGCCGCAGGGCTAGCCGCAAAATACATAACCACTGCCCTATCAGGGTTCCTGAATGTTAGACAGGAGAGGAATTGGGCAGGCAGGAAGTAGTGAGATGAGGCAAAGAGATTATTCATGATACTTGCAGCTGAGAACCGGGGAAGGCCAAAAGCAGGATAAAGTGGGAGGGAGGTGAGTGAGCAGGAGAGATGGAGAGAATGAGGAAGAGTGGAGCCCAGGAACATTAGCCAGTTTCCCTATGACAGACAGGCAGGCAGAGCAGGAGCAGATGGAGTTGGTGGAGGCAGACGATGTAGTCCGTCTTGTGCAAGCTGAGCGGGAGCTACTTGTGGAGCGTCCAAAGGCAAATACGTGGTAGACAGCTGAATGCGAAGGTTTGCAGAGGACGCCGGGCCACTGATAGAGAGTAGGTGGTCACCAGAATGTGACTGAGGTCTGGTAGGAAGAGTGGGTGGGTGAAGTAGTGCTTTCTAGCCATTTTACAAACTTTGGGAGGTGGTGAAAGTTACGTCTGTTTAACAAAATGCACCTATGCCACGTACATACAGACTACACGTTGCGGGGCAGGGGGGGGGGGTGTTCAAGACCCTATGTTTGAGGCCCCGTATTCAAGATCCTCTGTTTGCAGTGAGAGGTGTCGTTGGGTGCGTGGAGTCGGTTCCAATTCCCAGCGACTGGCTACACAACAGAACAGAACAAAACACCGCCCAGCCCCACAACTGTTGTTATGCTTGAGCCTGTTACTGAGGCTGCCTTGCCAATCAGTTTCCTCTCTCTGGTCTTTCTCTTTTTCACTGACCCTGTCCTCTACCAGCCGTGATAGGCTTTTGCAGGGACTGGCCCCATCTGATCACATGTCCAAAGTACCTGAGAGGAAGTCTAGCCAACCCCCTTCGAAGGAGCCTTCTGGCTGGACATCTGTTAGGACCAGGGTTGTCCATTCTTTAGGCAGTCTACGATCTTTCGATATTCTGCTTTCGCCAACACCGTAGTTCAGATACATCAGTGATTCTCCCATCTTCTTTATTTATTGCCTGGCTCTCGCGTGCGCGTGAGGTGATTGACTATACCGCGCTGCCCCTTAGTCCTCAAAGCAACATCGTTGCTCTTTAACGTTTTTCTTCTTTCCTTTAACGTTTTAAAGAGATCTTTTGCTGCAGATCTCCCCCCAGTGCCATGTGTTGTCTGATTTCTGGACTGCTGTGGTCACGGGCATCGATTGCGGATTCAAGTAAGACGACGTCCACGGCAACGTCCATCTTTTCTCTGTCTATCATGATGCTGTCTGTTGGTCCAGTTGTGGGAATTTCTGTTTCCTGTACATTGATTTGTAATCCATAGTCAAGGCTGTAGTCTTTGATCTTCATCCGTAAGTGCTTCAAGCCCTCTTCACTTTCAGCAGGCAAGATTGTGTGCCTATTGTCACCTGCATATTTCAAGGGATTGATGAGCTTTCCTCTAATCTTTATGCCGTGTTCTTCTTCGTACGGCCAATACTAGGGCCAAACCCAGAATGCTAGGCGACATCAGCGCTTACAGCAATGTTTCTCAAAGTATGGCCTGAACGCAACCTGTTCTAGAATTACCTGTCTGCTTGTTAAAAATACAGGTTCCTGGGACTCACTCGACATCGATGAGTGGAAATCTCTTTGAGTGGGCTCAGTTGGTGTACCTGTTAAAAACTATTGTTGCAAGTGATTCTTCGTGTGCCTCACGGTTTGAGACTCACTGACGGAAGGAGAATGCAGAGCAGAGTCTTTGAAAGAGGCCGAGAAGGAGTGATCCGAATTAGGAGGAGTCTAGGGAGTGACCGATTTTGAAAGGAAACATCTTTTTAAGAGAAGTATTGAGCGGTGGGTAGCGCTGGTGATTCCAAGACAGTGGTCTGTGAGCAGACGGAATAAAAGACAAACTCAAGTCTCCCTTGGGCTTAGAGGTCGGAGCTTCGTGTTGACCGGTTGCAGTATGGTGAATTGTTCAATATGACTCAGCTAGCCAGAGGCATCTTAATGCTTACTAAACAACTTTTTCCCCCGGTAAGAGAAGGTGATAGGATTATGGCCCAGCTGTGAGTGATTATCAGCAGGGCCAATTGTGATTGCCCTCTTGATGGGTATAAACCCAGCCATCTTCGAAGCAGGAAGGAGGTGGGGCACTCATTAGCAGCAAAAGAGAAGAACCAGGAGTGAAATGGGTGCTTTGGACCGGGAGCTCCCTGAACACTGATCCTCCTCGGCCCAGGAGATAGCTGTGATTCCCTAGGAGCAGCACAGTGAACAGCAGAACCGCAAGCCGGAGCGTGAGACAGCTGTGGACTTGCAGCTGTGATCGGCTTTATATCAAGGAGTAATGGGACATCAATGAAACATCGCAGTCCCCCCGCAAAAAAAAAAAAAAGATTTTTTTTTTAATTAAAAAAAAAAAACCCAGCCCAGTGCACTCAAGTCCATAAGTCCCTCTTCAGACTCACGTATCAACAGGCTGGTGGGTGCAGTGTTGTGTGGATCCAATGGCGGTGGCCACATCACAGGGCTCAGCATGGTTCATCAACAGGACGGTGAAGGCAGAGAAAGGCTGGCCTGCAGAGAGCCATTTATCTCGCTCAGTTGCACCTCCAAAGGAGGGTCATCCAGCTTCTGACTATCAGGGAAAGCCCCACCCATAGCTTCTGACTATCACAGCAGCCCAGGGAGCATCGAAAGCTGAGCACTTTCAGATCAGAGTGGTGAGTCTCCAGGCACTTAATTGGGAAGGGAGCTAGGCTTGCTGGTCCCCAGAGCTACAGTGAGCTCAGACACAGGACAACTTGTGGGGACAGTGCAAGACCTTTGGGGCATAAAGTCACTGTGGGTTGGAACCAACGCGGCACCAAACAACATCACAACAGGTTTGCTGACCTAAGAGCTAGAGCGAAGTGCCTTATCTGAGAGGGATGGCACGTTGGTAGCGGCCTTTGAGTATGCACCGCCACTCCTAAGAGAGTTTCTTAACATTGCCTGAGCAGGGCGGAGAGGAAGCTGTCCTGACCGAATAGCCGTATCGTGAGCATTTCTCACCTACATTGTAACTTGTGAGCTTTCTTAATAAAACTCAAAATCGTGTTGCCCGAGCTCTGAGTGCCCATCGCAGTAAATTATCAGACCCAGCTGAGCATCAGAGGCTGCTGTGGGAGGGATGTTTGGAGTCAGAGTTGGTGCAGAAGGTCGGAGGGCGGAGCCATTTTGGACGTCAGCAGTGTGGGGAGTGACCTTGGGCTGTACTGGAGTGGCCTTTGATTTTTTGCTTATCAAGTCAGAGGGGGTGAGACAAAGGGAAAGGAGAGAGAGACAACTCCAGACTCCCATGGTGAAGTGATAAAAACCACGCCTTCCTAGCTTTGTGTTAGCCTGTATTGTAAACAAGCTTTCCAAAAGGAAACATAAACATGTACACATAAACACAATTGAAAGAATATTGATGAAACACCATTTCCCACCACCCGGGTCAGAATCGAGAACATTTCCCCCAAACCAGCCAACCTCTATCTGAATCTGGCTGCCCTGTCTTTCCGCCTAGGGCATCCTGGGCTTGAACCACTGGCTCTTGCTAGTCCGCCCATAGGTGTTGCTCTGGAGTACGACCAGCCTCCTACATAGGATCCCTCTCTGATGAAAATGCCCACTGCCCTAGGGAGGTAACTATTTACCCAACTAATAGGGTAGTTGCCTGCTTTTGTTGTTGTTTTGTTGTAATACTAAAGTGAATATCTGTGCAGGAGAGAGATGAGGCTTTCTGCTCTTGTAGCGTTACAGTCTGGGAAACCCACAAGGACAAAACTCACTGCCATCGAGTCCCATTCTCTCTCGGGGACCCGATAGCTCCCTATAGTGTAGGAAAAGGTGGAACGGCCCTTGTGGGTTTCTGAGACTTCCTCTTTTATTTTATTTTTTAATTCCATATTGGCTTAGCTTTATTCTAGCCTATTTTATTTTGGTCTTTGCATCCTTTCCGGTTTTCTGATTTTCTTCTAGTTTTTTAAATTTCTGATTTTTATTTTTAACAGTTTTATTGGCATGTAATTCACATGTCCTACAATTCAATAGTGTAATCACATCAAGAAGAGCTGTACAAATGTGCTTGCCATGATGGATGGATGAATGGATGGATTGCGATATGAGTTGTACGAGCCCCCAATAAAGTGATTTTTTTAAAAAGCTGTACAATCATTGCCACACTCAGTTTTAGAACATTTTCTTCATTCTTATACTCATCATTATTAGCTCCCCATTTCCCCCCAACCTCCCCTCCCATGACCCCAAGAAACCATTAATCCAGTTACTGTCTCTCTAAATGTACCCATCCTGGGTTTCGTATACAGAGAAACATTCAAAACAAACAAAAACAGCAACAAAGTAAAGCAGATAAAAACCCCAATTGAAAAGAAAGCACAGGGCAAAGAATGTACAAAAGTGCTTTATACAATTGATGGATGTAGGGATTGTGATAAGAGTTGTATGAGTCCCTAATAAAACGATTAAAAAAGAAAAGAAAGCACGAAATGTTTAAAAGTCGAACAACTTTAAATGGATCCGAGGGGAGATCAGATGGCAGACTCCTGATGTTTGCTACATTTGTACTAATCTGCCCTCTAAGGCATTCTGCATGATGACAAGGCTCTCACATCCCTGGTCCATGATCAGAGGGGGCTCCTCGCTGCTTTTCAACCTTCCTGATGCCCTGACGCTTTCATACAGTTCCTCATGTGGCAGTGACCCCCCCAAACCCTAGAATTACTGTCGTTGCTCCTCCATCACGGTAATGTTGCTACTGCTGTGAATCGGGCGACCCCCGTGAAAGGGTCGTTCGGCCCCCACAGGGGTTGCGTCCCACAGGTTGAGAACCGCTGCTCTAGGGAATTAATCCATGTGCATTTCCCTTCACTTTTTTTTCCCTTTTAACCAAAACAGCTTTAAAATAGGTAAAAAGTTCTTATCAAATGATGTTGTTATATGTTGGCCTACCTATGTTTTCTGTGAGTGACTTTACACCGCTCTCTGTCCAGTAACAGGGCTATTTGTGTCCTTCAGCGATGGTCAGGGGAAGTCACCAGAGGCTGAAAACCCCTCTGAGGGCCCTGCACATCCTTCTGCAAACCAGGTGTTTACAATCTGAGCTCCGATGCCATTCCTTCCTTTAGATTTGGATTCTACTATTTGTAATCCTTGAATCAAACAGGCTGGTGTGCTGTGTCCACGGGGAGTGAGTTGACTCCTCACTTAGCTGGCTGCTTGTTTAAAAACAAGCCTTTCATGACCCCAGACACTATGCTTTCTGATAGCCGGGCCCCCTCTGGTTTCATCCCCACCCTTGGCTATAGCACCCATGTCTTCAGAGAGCTCTTCGTGAGGGTGGGCATCAAGCAGGGCCATGTTAGACTGTAACTCATTTCTCTCCCTCAGCGTGGCTGAAACTATTTTCCTAGGAATTTGTCAGTCTAGACTTTTAAATGTCATACAGTGCACAGTAGACTCATTTTATTCTGTGTGATCTGTAGTAGTAAACTCTTCTATCATCCTTTATGTTAGTTATTTGTGCTTTTTTTAAAAAATCATTTTATCGGGGGCTCGTACAACACTTTTTTCCCCCCATACAACTCTTATCACAGTCCATACATACATCCATTGTGTCAAGCACATTTGTACATTTGTTGCCATCATCCTTCTCAAAACATTTGCTTTCTGCTTGAGCCCTTGGTATCAGCTCCTCATTGTTTCCCTTCCTTCCCCACCCCACCTCCCTCATGAACCCTTCATAATTTATAAATTATTATTTTTTGTCATGTCTTACACTGACGTCTCCCTTCACCCACTTTTCTGTTGTCCGTCCCCCAGGGAAGGGGCTATATGTAGATCCTTGTAATCGGTTCTCTCTTTCTAACTCACCTTCCCTCCATCCTCCTGGTATGACCACTCACCACAGGGCCTGAGGGGTTCATCTGTCCTGGATTCCCTGTGTTTCAAGTTACTGTCTGTGCCAGTGTACATCCTCTGGTCTACCCGGATTTGTAAGGTAGAATTGGGATCATGATAGTGGGAGGGAGGAAGCATTTAAGAGCTAGAGGAAAGTTGTATGTTTCATCGTTGCTACACTGCACCCTGACTGGCTCTTCTCCTCCCCGCGACTCTTCTGTAAGGGGATGTCCAGTTGTCTACAGGTAAGCTTTGGGTCCCCACTCCGCACTCCCCCTTATTCACAATGATATGATTTTTTTGTTCTATGATGCCTGATAACTGATCCCTTAGACACCTCATGATCACACAGGCTGGTGTGCTTCTTCCACGTGGGCTTTGTTGCTTCACAGCTAGATGGCTACTTGTTTATCTTCAAGCACTTAAGACCCCAAATGCTGTATCTTTCGATAGCCAGGCACCATCAGCTTTCTTCACCACATTTGCTTCTGCACCCACTTTGTCTTCAGTGATCGTGTCGGGAAGGTGAGCATCATGGAATGCCAGTTTAATAGAACAAAGTGTTCTTGCATTGAGGGAGTACTTGAGTGGAGGCCCAATGTCCATCTGCTACCATAATATTAAATCTATAAATAGATGCACAAAGATCTATTTCCCCGTCATCATATATAAATATATTTACATATCTACATGCCTGTAATTCAACCTCTATAAATGCCCTTTGCCTCCTAGTTCTTTCCTCTATTTCCTTTTACTTTCTTCTTGTCCCACTATCATATTCAGCCTTCATTTAGGTTTCAGTAATTCCTGTCAGTTACATTGCCCTTGATCAAGCCCTACCAGGCCTCTTACACCCCCATCGCTACCAACTTTGGATCACTTGTTCCCTGGTTCCTGGGTTTGTTAACACCACTTCCTTTCCCCGTTTCCCCCTCTCCTATGTCTCCTGGAACTGTGGGACCCGTCTCGTTTTCTCTTCCAGGTTGTTTATCCCACCTATCTTATCTAGATAGATGTGCAGAGATAATAATATGCACAAAAACAGAGCAAAACAAAGCAATAAAAAGAAACAAAAACAATGGCAAAAGAGAGAAAAGCCTGTAGTTAGTTCAAGGTCTGTTTGTTGACCTTTAGGTGAGTCTGATGGGGTGCCACGCCCTGGCCCCACAGTCTATTTTGGGTATTCCCTGGGGACTTAGTTGCCCTGTTCCCTTGCTGTTCTGTTGCCCGCCCTTAGTGTTTGGCTCGGTGTGGTGGGGTCAGATCAGACGCAATTCCCACACTGTGTCTCTGGTGTTGTCCCCTGTAGGGCTATGGGTCAGTGAGGGACATTGTGTCTCATAGTGAGTATTTGTGCTTTTTCTAGTTTTTTCTCCCCTTTTTCTTGGTTATTTGTACCAGTGGCTTCTCAGTTCTAAAAGTCTACATTTAAAATGAATGTACGCAGTTATCATTTCTTAGTGACTGAAGTTATTGACACCATTGATGATCTGTTCTATGAATTTATTAGAGATTAATAGATTCACTGTGATTATAGAGTTGTTCTTGTCCCTTCGAACATCCCCCTGCCTTATTCTCTCATCCTTTATTCCTCTAGCTTCTTTCTAATTAAATATATGTTGGACCTTATTTTTGTACCCTGTGTCATATATATTATATATATATAAGTGTCAAATATACATATTTAAAGAGTATCGTACTTATGAAGGGACAACTTTATTTCCCGAGCCAATGTGTTACTGGCTGAAAGATGACCCCCAAGCGTGGTTTCATTGCACAGTTTAAAGGCGATAGTCTGAGGAATTCTTCTTGTCTCCACTGGTCCAATAAGCCAGGCTTGTTTTAAAAAGAATCTGAGGTTTCCCCTACATCTTTCTTTCTTTTTTTATAAAAAAAGAGAGCATTTCTTAAGTCTTAAATGGAACAAGGACAAGACGAGGCATGTTATGCGGATGAAAGAGACCACCGGCAGGGCCATGGCGGTGTTAGAGGGTTCGCTGACATACACAACTTGGGAAAAGACCCAAGAGGTCAAGGAGAGCTGTCCCCTGGGCATGGTGGCACGTCAGTATCTCAGTTACAGGTCGAGTCATTGGAATGGGGATGGGGCCGTGGCTGGGTAGACAGAGGAGCTTACAAGGTTGGTCCAGGGGTTGTACTTAAATTGTTTCTCTGGGAACATCGGTGTGGCCCCTGGTGGTGGTAGCAGCGGGGGTGGGGATCCCGTCTAGGATTAGTCCTAGAGACTAGTCTCTTTTTGCGTCTGGTTTCCTTCCATCACTTTTCCTCCAGCTGGTAAAAGACCAATAGTTGTGCCTTAGTTGTGCCCACCTCCAATCTCAAAACTGGTGGTCCCCTGAGAGCAGGACCCCCTGCCTTAATCACTGTGCTGTCCCAGTTCGGAGCACAGGGGTGTGGATGAGAAGGTAGGCGACTCGTTGGAAGAAGCCCCCTCAGGGCCACACAGGTTGTCTCTGTGCCCCGAAGTGTAGCATGGAGATGCGTCGTGCTCGGACATCCCTGCCCTTGACCTCCCTCTCTCTGGCTGTAGAAGGAGCTTCAGGAGCAGGGAGAGGTCCGCGTGGTCCAGCTGGGCTTCGATTTGGACGCACATGGGATCATCCTCACCGAGGACTACAGGACCAAAGTATGTGTGCCGGTACATGTGCGCATGGGAGACAAGGACATCGGGGTGCGAATATAAAGGAGGGGACCCAGATTAGGTAATGGTGTGAGAAGGGTGGGGGAAGGGCATGAGTAAGAGGCGGGGAAGCAGGCCAAGTGGCCTTGTCAGCGGGTGAGGGTGGCAGAAACCTAGACGGGACCAGATCATGCCTTTTGTCTTTGCTTCCAGGTCCTCGAGGCCTGTGAGGGCCGGCCGTACGCCGGGGCTGTGCAGAAGTTCCTGACTGCAGTCCTCCCAGCCTGTGGGGACCTTAGCTTCCAGCAGGACCAGATGATACAGACCTTCGGCTTCAGGGACCCAGAGATCACGTGAGGCCTGGGGGGCCCGACAGGCTTGAACATCTGGCCCCTCCTGCCCCCTCTGTTCCCCTGCAGCCTTGCCCCTCCCCTCTAGTAAGCCTGCCAAAGAAGCTAGCCTTTCCTTGCAGTACAGTGGCCCGAGTCAGTGCTCCTGGGCCCCGGAGAGAGGTGGGCCGTCTGAGGTGGGGCCTTAGGAAGCCCCTGGGGCTCCGGATGGCTAGCCAGTGCACAGAGGCCCGTCAGAAACCACCCAGGCCTGCCATGGGTCACGCTGGAACGAGGCGAGGGAGAAACAGAACTAGAATCTGGGCCGAGCTTCCTCGTTTGTAGTCCGCGACATTCACGCGTTTAATACCCCATACTGCTGTTGTGGGGAGCTGGACGTGCAGTTCTAGCGCTTCCTGTCGGCTGTGCCGCGAGCCACGGCGAGGGGACATGGCAGGGTGGGGCGCAGAAGAAGGAAGGCTCCCCCGGGAGTGGGAGGCAGGGTGGGGTCAGGGTACTCCTCAGGGAGGGTTTCCAAGAGGCAAACCGGTTTAGTGAATGTGTCGGAGAGCCAGGAAAGGGAAGGAGGCCGGAGGGAGGTCCAGGCAGATGGCATGGTACGGAGGGAGCCGCCTCAGGTCGGGGGGCGGGGAGGGGGCCGATGGTTCTCAGAGCCAGGACCCGGTCTGCCGCAGCTTCTCACTCCCTTCCAGGCAGCTAGTGAATGCTGGCGTCCTCACTGTCCGGGATGCTGGGAGCTGGTGGCTGGCCGTGCCTGGAGCTGGGAGATTCATCAAATACTTTGTTAAAGGTAGCACTGGGCTCAACTCAAGCCGCCCACCGCTCAAGCACCTGTGGCAGCTCCATGAGATTCCAGGCGCTGTGCACCTTCCCCGCCCTCACCCGCGCAACCTCTCCTCCAGGACGCCAGGCTGTCCTCGGCATGGTCCGGAAAGCCAAGTACCGGGAGCTGCTCCTGTCAGAGGCCCTGAGTCGGCGGACCCCTGCCGCCGTGCGGCTTGGCCTCTCCTACCACGTGCATGACCTCATTGGGGCCCAGCTGGTGGACTGGTGAGTCTCGCCCCCCAGCCCCTGGCCGTACATCCCAGAACGATCCAAAGCGTGACTTCCTCCTGGCTCATGCTTACACCCCTAGATAAGCCCCGCTCCGCTCTCTCGTTTGTCGCCTCTGCCAAGTTCTGAGTTGTCCCCTAACCTTGGGCCTAGACACCCGACTCCAGCCTCTTTCTCCCGCTGCACAGCATCTCCACCACTTCGGGAACCCTCCTCCGCCTGCCAGAGACCTGAGGACCCTGCTCATCGCTGCACACCTCCTCCAACTGGGCAGGGGGCCAGGACTGCAGCCCCGGTGCCTTAGACTGGGCCACCTTGGGAAGGCGTGGGAGCTGGCTGAGCATTAGGCTTGCATCGGTGAAGGGGGTCAGCCCCGGCTGCTGCCATTTGTTTACAGGGGCTCTGACCCAGGGGGTGATCTGGACCACGCTTCTCTGTGCTTCCACGCTGTGGGGCCGGAAACAGCACCCAGGCCGTGGCTCCTGCGCTTCCTGTGAAGGAAGAAGATGAGCCTTCTGGGTAAACGGGTGAAGGAAGGCAAAGTTTGCTTCCTGGCCTTGGTGTTGAAACTTGCAAATAAAGCCCCTCTGCCTACGAGGTTTTCGGAATATCTTTGTCTGATGCATGTGTCCCGGGGCCTCACTTGGGATAGAAGTAAAGCCAAGTTCAGGCCTGAGCTTTGCTTCATTGTGCAGAAAGGAGAAAGGTTAACTCCGATGTACAGGTTGGCTCTCTCTGGGCTCGATCTCCTAAACCACAGCAGTTCCATTAGAACCCGCAACAAGCAAAGGCCTTGAGTTACGATCTGTTGACACGGCCCTTCTCGCCGTGGTTCCTGGTATGATTTGCTCCGGTTCTGGACCTGAGGAGCCTGTGACCGGGACCCCATTTCGGAGGGCATTCGGAAATGTGCTGGTGGACAGGAGGGGGGAGGGCCAAGCCCTGATCTGGGAGGAAGATGTGGGGCGAGCCCGAGCCTTTGTTTCCTTGAGAGCATGTGAAGACCCCACTTTAACACGGGGTGTCGACCAGGGCCCGCGCTCTGTCTTCCTTGGCTGTGTAACGACATCATCATTCAAGTGTACACATTCACGGACTCTCCAGCAAAGCCAGACGTCTTTTCCCTGACTGAGCTCTGGCGGAAGCAAGAAGACCTGCTGTGGGGATTGGACATTTGGGGCTCTGGCTCAGGGCCCTGCGTTTGGCTCACCGCTGCCTGACCCTGGGATTAGGGGCTGAACAGCACCCCACCCCCTCAAGCCCTTTCCTCAGAGTGCTATGCGTTTCTATGGGATGTCGCAGCGAGCCTCAGAACCCAGGGCCTTTCGGGAATATACGCAAGGGAGGGGTCGGCGGGGAATGGAGCGGGTACTATCTTGGAAGAGTTGGACATCTGGGACTTCTTCAATGTCCAACTCCTTAGAACTAGCCTGGCAGTAGCTCTTAACAAAGCATTTATTACCATAGGTGGTACCTGCTTGGCGGAGTTCACTGCGACAGCCCTAGCTCACCGTGGAAGGCAGTTTGGGGGAAAAGAGGTATAAAAGGGGGAAGGAGAAACCTTTGAATTCCGACCGGGCTGGAGAACACCCATGGATGAACGCAGCTGCCACCTTGCTACCCACTCACTGCCCACAACAGCAGCTGTTCTCGGGGTTCAGTATGGGTGGGTGTCGGTCTCACTCCTGAGGCACTGCCTCGTGGATGCCTGAGGAACTCGGCAGTAATAGGACTTGGGAAGCCGGCCGGCCCCTCCCTTGGTGCGGGTCGGCAGCAGTAGCTGCAGTAGGGCTGCCGAAATCCAGAGCCGGTTTGGTCGGAACGCCGACTTCTAGTCTCAGCAACTCCGAAAAGAAAAAAATTGTATTAGAACAACAAGACAGCCCCCTACAACCCCTAGTCACCAAGAAGGTAGTCCGGGAGAGGAACAGGGAAAATCAAGAAAATATTGAGCGTGGGGGTGGGGGTGGGGGGCTAACGTAAATTTTGTAGACCGGTCTCATCAGCGGCTCTCGGAACCATGATGAGCATGGATCTAGGGCCAGCGTCGGGTTTTGAATGCTCAGGCAAGGAACGGAAGCTTCACGAATGCTAATACTAGACTCAGTCACGAGGAAGGTGTAGCAGCTATCTAATCTGATATCAACTTGGAAAATGGTGGAGTCTAGCCTGCCAATCAGGCCGCAGCTTGATGACCTCATTTGGAGGCACCAGGGAGATAAATAGCTCATTCAAGTCCAGATATGTACAGACTCTGCTTTGTCTTCCTGCTGACAAGACACATGGAGCTACACCAGAGCCCTGGAGCTGGAGGAGCCACGTGGAGACCCCGGCCAGCGCTGAGATGCTTCCCCTGCCACTGGATCCACAAGACTTCCACCCACTGGCCTGTGATCTTCCCACAGCTCAGCGTCACTGCATGTGTTGCATGAGTCTGAAGAGGAATTTATAAATTGGTATCGGCTAGATGGGCTAATATCAGACTTAGGGATTTGATCTGGACTGGGTTGGGATGTTTTCTTAAGATACAATTCCTCTTTGATATCAACTTCTCTGTTACGCACATATAAGGGTGAATGAATTTGTATCTCTTAGTCAACCCAGACAGGCACAGAAGGTTACTCTTGAGGGGACAGCGAGCCTGGAGGACTGGATAAAATTTGCAGGGAGACCTGTTTACCCCAAGAAGGGAAACTGGCCCCCCGTCTCCTCAAATACCGGCACACTCCAGACGCAGCAGCCAGCGTGTTGCTTATGGAAGCGATGTTAAGACTGTCTTTGTGGTGCTTGGGCTACTCGCCCAGTGAGTATGCCCCTTACACAGATCATGCCACACATAGGCCCCTGTAGAAGGGACTCCCCAAGAACGGTGTCAGATTTGTTGGCAAAAACCTCCCCCCCCCCCCCCCGATGGGTTTCACAGATGCAAGAAACATAGATAATAATAGATGAGAGAATGGGCATGGGAGCGACGTCATCCCCGTCGGAAAGAGATTTGCAGACGGCTGCTAGGATGGGAGGACGCCAGCAGCCGTGGGCGGAACTGATACCAACGTTGTGACACAGCACGACAGGAAGTGGGGTGGGCCGAGGGAAACTTCTGCTGCTTCCCCCAGTGTTGAGGAGGTCTGCACACGTCTACTTGTTCACTCCAGCCGGGAGGTGATTTAACGATGAAAATTCCCACCCGGGACCCTGTGAAGCAGAGACCCAGCTAGCTGAGGAAGATGAGGATGGATGAGGGGTCTTCTGGCCTAGTCCCCATCAGGGAACCTGAGGCCGTATGCAGACACCTGGGTAAAATGGCCTGGGTGCTGGGGGATGGCGGGGCTCTCTCTGTGCGCCGGTGCGGGATCTGGACCTGGAAAGTGCCTCAGGAGGGAGACGTAGCAGTGGGGCTGCGGCTGCGTAAAGACCAGAGCATCTGGGAGCAGCAGCCATACCACACAGGGCCCAGGAGCCCCAGGCACTGTGATCCCCAAACCTGCCAATAAAATACTGATGGGGGCCTTAAGGTTAGAAGTCCGCCCTTAGACTGATATTGATCACCTGTGCCAAACGAGAGCCGTTGCAATTGCCTGAGCCTCCCAAATAAAACGATTTAAAAAATGAACTGAAACAGCAACAACATTAACAGCAAAACAACAACAACAACAAAAACAACAATTGTCTGAATCCCTTCAGGTTGCCAGTATGTGATTTCTGCTTCGCTCAAAGACTTGCTAAAGGCTGGAGTGTTGGTGCCAACACATTCTCTGTACAATTCTCTGTACAGCAATTCTTCGGGCCTGCGGAATGGTTGTGGTAGATGATGGAGGCCTAAACTAAGCTGTGCCATCCATCCGTGGCTGCAGTTGTTGCAGACGTGGTATTGACGGTGCAGAAAATCCAGCAGGCTAAAGGAGACCAGTCCTCGGTGATTGATCTTGCAACTCCCTTTTCCTCCACCCCAAGCTCAGCAAAGATCGGCCACAGCTTGCTTTCACCTGGGAAAGGTCACCATTTACTTTCACCACCTTGGCCCCGGGGTCACTTAAATTCTTCAGCCTTCTGCCATAGTTTGGTTAGAAGAGAGTTGGGTGTGGTGCAGTCCCCAAGGGCAGTGATCAATGATGACGTTGGTTATGCCATGTTACTATCAAACATGGAACCATAGGCTAGGGCAGATTGGAAAACAGTGGTGGCCCGCATGATCAATAAAAGCTGCTCAATAAATCTAGCTAAACCCCAGGGCCTTGCCCAAATGGTGACGTTATTGGGAATAACTTGGGCAGGAACCATTGGTGGCATTTCATAGGCAACCGAGAACGAGTCCTGCCCCTACCTACCTCCATGACTAAGCAGGAGGCCCGCAGTGGAGTCGGTCTCTTTGGATGGTGGAGGATTCCTATCCCACAACTGGGGCTATAGCTCGCTTCCCCGTGAAATAACTTGGAAGAAGACGGCATTTGAAAGGGAGCTGGAGCAACCGAGGCTGTGTCTGCATTACAGAGAGCAAGCTCGCTCTCCTGGCCTGGAAGCCCTTCCAAGCCACGTGCGCGTGTTCCTGCAGGTGTCCGCCGCGCGTCCTTAGCGGAATGGAGCTTGTGGCGAAACCTCGAGAACAGTACAACGGCCACTGGGACTCTGGACGAGGACCTTCCCAGAAGTTGCGACACAATACACACCATTTGAAAGCCAACCCCCCGGGCATTGCTGGAGAGCGCCTCGGTGGCAGGACACAGACGCATCGCGAGACCTGAGCTCCCCGCACGGTCTCGGGTGATGTTGGAGAAATAAATCATGGGGCAGTTCCGCAAGGAAAGCGGACATGGTGTGGACAAGAGCAGGCTGCTGGGGGCCTGCGGGGCGGCGCCCACCATATCCACATACTCAAAGGTCGTACCTTGGAGCCACGTGGGAGGCTATTGCCACACACGGACAGTGCCCTATGGACAGCTTTCTGCTGACCAGATGACAGTCTTAGGGGACACGCACAACCTCGGACGTGGAACGCAGCTGCAGAAGGACCAACATGGGCAAAGGCGGCAATGGGCTGAATTGAATTCCGTTTTCCAGCTGTGAAGGAAGGATTGGGCAATAGTGGGTCCCAGCTGTTGGCATCTTCTGCTGCTTCGTGGGCAGGGGCCAGTGGTCTGGCTATATGGTCAGGCAAATGGGCAATGGAAAGCTGAACTGTTGAAGGAGCACCTGTGTGGAGCCAGGAATTTAGAGAGCCCATTAGAATAGAACATGTTGAGGCCCATCTGAAGAACCCCCTTTCTGGATTAGCAGATGATTGGGGCCAGCAAGGGGACATGCAGGGCTTCTCTCCTGAGATGGCCAATTGGGTGCACAAGATGAGCAGATATGGGGGTGCTGCCGTAGTGCAGAGCCGGGCTGGGTACAGATGCAGCCCTCCTGCAGCCTCTGAGGCCTAAAATGACAACAAGGGCTGTGTCTGCCAACAGGTAAATCAGAGGGGGCAGATGCCCGTAGTACAGATTATCCAGAAGACGGCCCTTCCCATAGCTGGCAAATCGAATGTATTCCACCAATAACACCAATGACACCAGGTGGCTACGTAGGGGGTCCCCACAGGGCTAGACACGCTCCACTTTGCTGTGCCTAGCTCGCAACACACGCAGAAGCTGAAGGCACCGTTGAGGGCTTCAAGCAGTTTTACCAGTTTGTGTCCCTAAGTTCTACCTCCTCAGGCCAAAGAACACACCTGACAGCTCGCAGGGTGCGGCGGTGAGCCGAGAAACACCGCCTGAGGTGGATGCGCTCTATTGCGCAGCACCCTCAGCTTTGGTGGAGCATCTGAGTGGGCGGTTGGAACCTTTGTTGTCCGGTATCGAGGGAGATGTGTGGTTGGCGTTCATGTCTTTGTGGGCGTGTGCTCCCATGCAGTATGAGAGGGACCGAGGGGCGGTCGTCCCTGGATCGATCCCAACGTCTCCCAGGAGGGTCTGAGGCCGCGTGGGTGAGGGAGGAGGCTGGTGCCCACCTCACCTGGAATGGCATTTTGCCCCTTGCTGGATGCTGTGGCCCCAGGGCCAGGGATGCAGCTTTGTGTGCCAGAAGCAGTCACTGCAAGAGACTGTCTCTATACCCCGGAGCCTTTTTGTGAGCATTCCCAAGGCCCTGACGGATGGTCCCGTGTGATCCACGGGTGGTAAAGAATAAACTCCGAATCAGAAGGAGGGAATGTGACCAGAGCATAATTTGTGAACGCCTGGGGGTGCAGAAGGCTGTGGATGACAGCGGGAGCCAAGATCCATTTGCAGGGTCCCCACATGGATGAAGCTTCTGGTGAATCTCCTCTGACCACGTGGAGGGGTGTGAATAACTTGTTATCAGACAGAGGACATTGTGAAATTGATTATGGCAGATGGAGCTAGCTTAAAATGTAATGGCATATCGTTTGATCGGCCTTTTGACACCCCCCCATTTTTTTTAGTTATTTCTGTTTAAAAAGGAGGGGGGGAAGGCCTGTGGATGAAGGCTCCGGTGGGTACCCTTTCAGGCCAGACCAGGGGTGTGCACAGCCTTGCAATCATGCAGAACGCATTGGGGAGTGGATGGTTGCAGACACGGATTAAAAATTAACACCTTATCATTTGATCTCCCCTTGGACCCATTTAAAATGTTTATTTTTTCCAGGTTTTTTTGTATTTTCTGTTTTCATTTGAGGTTTTTCTGTTTTACTTTGCTATTGTCATTATTTTTTTTAAAAAGTCTTTGGGTGAAATTCAGGATGTGTACATCGATAGGGATAGTAATTAATTTTTAAATTTTTGATAGTAATTAATTAATGGTTCCTTGGAGGGATGGCAGAGGTGGTTGGGGGGCCGTGGGGAGCAACTAACAATGAAGAAAATGTTCCCAAATTGCGGTGCTGATCATATAGCTCATCTTAATAAGACTGAACTACTGAATTGTATGATATGTGAATCATATGTCAATCAGACTTAAAAATGATAGCGGACGCTAAAGGAACTATTCAATTATTAAACAGCAGTGGGGGGGGATCCGAGACACAGAGTAAGGAAGGGGACCTTTTCTCCGTTCAAGTATGAATGGGTTCATGGCTAGAAGTGCCAGGGGGTGGCCTTGAGTTACGATCTGTTAACGCGCCCCTTCTCGCCGTGGCTCCTGGTATGATTTCGTCCGGTCCTGGACTTGAGGAGCCTGTGACCGGGCCCCCATTTCGGAGGGCCTTCCCGCCCCACTCCCAGCCCTTTCCTCAAAGTGCTCTGTTTTTGTGGGACATCACAGCGAGTCTCAGAACCCAGCAACCCCCCCCCTTTCCACCCTCCCCAGCCCTTTCCTCAAAGTGCTGTGCCTTTGTCTCTGTGGGACGTCGCAGGGAGCCTTTCGGGAATATACACAAGGGAGGGGTCGGCGGGGAATGGAGCGGGGTAGTATCTTGGAAGAGTTGGACATCTGGGACTTCTTCAACGTCCAACTCCTTAGAACTAGCCTGGCAGTAGCTCTTAACAAAGCAGTTACCGCAGGCCTAGGCTAATTGTTTTTTAGGGTAAAATCAAGAGAAAAGAGCTCTATAAAGCCTTTGATTTGTTAGACCCTTTTCATCTCCTGCCCAGCTGAGCCATGAGCCAAAGGACATGTGTGCATATGTACACACACACACACACACACACACACAGAGACTGACAGTATGGGTGTAGGTGTGGTGAGAGAAGTTAACGGGAAGAGCAGGTTTTTTCCCTCTGGGTCCAAATTCCCTCAGAGACCCAGGTGTCCGAGCTGTGCCCCCCCCATCCCCCCTCCCATCCTGGGCATGGAGCCAGTTGCATTTCTTGGCCATCACGTGGTTTCCCAGCTTGGTTGGGCCAGGGGAGGAGCTAGGTCCACGGTCAACTCTGCCCCAAGCCCTAGAGAGTGACCAGACAGACAGACGACGCTGACTCCTCGTGGACCCTCCAGCCATGAGGCTCCTCGGGGGGCTGATCTGGGCGGCCCACCTCTTCGCTTTGTCTCTGCAAGAGCCCAGGTTCTGGGGGCAGAATGCTGGGTCCTGGCCTGGGGCAGGGCGGGCCATGGCCTCTGGGTGGAGGGATCAGATGCAGGTGGGGGGGGCAACGGGGCAGCAGGACAGAGAGAAGCCTGAGACCCTCCGATGGCTCCCTTACCCTCTCCAGGCTGGTCCTGTTCTCGCCTTCTGTGGTTCACCTGGGGGTTCCCCTGTCGGTGGGGGTGAAGCTCCAGGATGTGCCCCCAGGCCAGATCGTGCAAGGATCAGTGTACCTGAGGAACCCAAAGAACTGGAACGTGCCCTGCTCCCCGCAGGTGCCCTTTCGCCTCAGCTCGGAAAACGACTTCATACTCCTTAGCCTCCAGGTAACAACGCCGGCCCCGGCTCTTCCTGGGGCTTCGGCCCCCACTCCCCTCCATCCTCCAAGGATGTCTTTGTCCTTCCCCACCTCCCAGTGGGCTCTTCCCAGGCCCACTGCTCTTCGTCACAGAACCTTTGTCCTGCCTGGTCCTGTCCTTCCCTAATAGACCCCCTTGGACAGAGCCAAGGCCTGTGGCCTCCAAGACCTGCTCGGAGGCCCTGAGGTGCAGCTGCTGGCCCAGTCGCCATGGCTGAAGACCATCAGCCGCAAAGGTGTCGAGACTCAGGGTGTGAACCTGGTCTTTTCCTCTCGCCGGGGCCACCTCTTTCTGCAGACTGACCAGCCTGTGTATAACCCTGGCCAGACGGGTGAGTTGTGGGGCCTAGGGCTTCACCTTGAACTCCTTCCCAGCCTGCGCAGGGCTGGTGTGGAGCTCTTAAATGACATAGTCCCAAAGAACTTGCCTGCCACGTGCGAGAAAACTCTAGCAAATGTGCCCCTGCCCCTGCCACCGGGCCCTCCTGCCCCCTGCCACTGCCACCGGGCCCTCCTGCCCACTCGGGAGCCAGCCCGGCCTCCGCTGTGCCCTGGCTCGCTCTGCCCAGCTTCGAGGTGGACCCTGAGAGCCCCTCTGGAGAATAGAGATGATGTGTTGGGCAGCTACCTGCAAGGTCAGCTGTTTGAAACCACCAGCTGCTCCAGGGCTTTCTACTCCCCAAGGAGTCCGTGCGGCAACCCACAGGGGGAGCTGTACCCTGTTCTCTGGGCTCGCTGTGGGGCAGAATCAGCTCGATGGCAGAGAGCTTGATACTGGGGGCCAGGGACCACCCCCACCCTTTGCCCCTGGCCTCCCCCTTACCCTTCACCTCCACTCTCTAGTCCGGTTCCGGGTCTTTGCACTGGATCAGGGAATGCGCCCGTCCACGGACACCCTCACGGTCACTGTGGAGGTGAGTGCCTGATCTGGGCCCAGGGTGTGACCCTCTGCCCGCAGGCCCCCCCACCCCAAGCTGACCCCTCCTGCCCCTGCAGAATGCTCAAGGGCTCCTTGTGCGGAAGAAGGAACTATTCTCCTCCACATCCATCTTCCAGGAGAATTTCGTGATCCCAGACATCTCAGAGTGAGCGCTCCCCTTCTGGGGACTGCCCCCCACTCCAGCCACACCCCACAACTCCTGCCCCCCACCCTCCACCTCCTGTTTCCTCCAAGACACACAGAAGACAAGCCCGGGCTCCCCCAGCCGCTGGTTGACCCCATAGCCCTCTTCCTGGGCAGCCCGGCCACTAGCTGTCCTTGGCCTGGGCAGACGGTGTTCCTCCTGTCTGTCCTCAGGCCTGGGACGTGGAAAATATCCGCCCGATTCTCAGAGGCCCTGGAATCCAACTACAGCACCCACTTTGAGGTGAAGAAATACGGTGAGAACTGCAGGCAGGCACACTCGAGGGCCCAGCAGCTTTCCCGAGGGACAGAGGAGCAGGAGACGGGGTGGGGGGCCAGGCAAGGCCTGGGAGCCAGTGGATGCTGGATCCGAGAGATCTTTCACGAGAGTCTCACCTGCCTCCCCCTTTACCCTGGCTCAGTCCTGCCCAACTTTGAGGTCAAGATCACCCCTGAAAAGCCCTATATCTTGATGGCACCCGGCTTTTTCGATAAAATCCAGTTGGACATCCAAGCCAGGTAAGGGCCCTTCACCCCACACCTGCCCTCCTCAGGGCTCCCTGCTCCGCGTGAGCATACCGGGGAGCCCTGTTTCCCAGCCGGCCGGCCTCTCGCTCTCCACAAGACCGTGTCATGATATCCTCCTCCGGCACTCAGCCCACCGCCTTCCCCCTGTCCCACGGCCCCAGGTACATCTACGGGAAGCCGGTGCAAGGTGTGGCTTACGTGCGCTTTGGACTCCTGAGTGAGGACGGTGAGAAGCGGTTCCTGAGGGGGCTGGAAAACCAGACCAAGGTAGGAAGGGAGGTGTGGGAGGTGAGGGGTGAGGTCAGAGGCTGGCGCCTCACCCCAGTCCCTCCCCTCCCTGCCACAGCTGGTGGAGGGCCAGAGTCACGTGTCCCTCACGGAGGCCCAGGTCCGGGAGGCCCTGGCAAAGCTGGGGCTCAACGTCGATGACCTCCCGGGGCTGCGTCTCTACGTTGCGGCGGCCATCATTGAGTCGCCAGGTGAGTTTACTGCCCTTCCTTAAGGCCAGGCCTTCCACCTCCAACCTCCATCGGAGCCCACCTTCAACACCACGCGCCTCCCATTTTCTGCTGGGACCCAGAGGCCCGAGGGACGCGGCGTTCCGTCCCACTCCAGCCCTCTCTCCAGCGGATCCCGCGTCTCCCTCGGCTCCCCGTGGTGTGGGTGGTGGGCCACCAACGTAGCCCTCTGTGGGCGATGGCTCGTTGTTATGGTTAGGTGCCATCAGGCTGGTCTGATTCACCCCTGCAGGAAGCCGCAGCACTGGGATCCCGTCCAGGGAGTCTCTGGGTGGGCTCAAGGGCCAACCTTTCGCCTGGCAGCCGAGCACTGAACCCTCAAGCTCCCAGGCTCCGAGGGGGCCTCTGCTGACCTTTGGAACAGGGAACAGTGGACCGAGCCAGCCTGGGCTCCGAGGGGCTCACGGAGTCTGCTCCTTCCTCGCCGTCCTGCTCCTCAGGCGTTCCTAGGCTTCTCTCCGCGACCCCTCGGTTTTCCGTGTCTTGCAGGTGGGGAGCTGGAAGAGGCCGAACTCACGTCCTGGCGTTTTGTGTCCTCTCCCTACTCCTTGGATCTGAGCAAAACCAAGCGCCACCTTGTGCCCGGGGCCCCCTTCCTGCTGCAGGTTCCTTCTGGAGGGGCAGCGTGAGCCCCTGGGGGCCGGCCGGAGGGGAAGGGGCCGCTGTGCAGAGGGCAGAGCGTGGGGAGGCAAGGAGGAGGAGGAACCCTGGTGTTTCCATAACCTCTGCTTCCCGTCCCCACACAGGCGCAGGTCCATGACATGCTGGGCTCCCCTGCTGCGGGCATCCCCGTCAAAGTTTCTGCCACGGTGTCCCCGGGGCCTGCTTCTGAAGCCCAGCACTTCCAGCAGCACACAGACGAGAGTGGCCACGTCAGCTTTCTGGTCAACATCCCTCAGACCACGCAGGAACTGCAGCTCCTGGTGACTCCCTGGTGCCAGAGGGCCGGGGAGGACAGGAGGGCAACCGGGCCCATGGAGCTCTCCGCCCTGACCCTCAGCCCTCCTGACGCCTTGTCTCCAGGTGTCTGCAGGCTCCCCACATCCAGACGTGGGCAGGCTCACTGTGACAGCCCCACCCGCACAAAACGCCAGGTTCTTGTCTATCGAGAGGCTTCAGCTCCAGGCCCCGCGTGTTGGGGACACGATCAACCTGAACCTGCGAGCCGTGGGCAGCAGCCCGGCCAGCTTCACTCATTACTACTACATGGTGTGCATGAGAGGGGAGGGGGGAGAGCTGGGGGAACGCCTTGGAGGAGGGCACAGGGGTGGGGGTGCGTGGGGCAAGGTGTGCGATGGTGAGGAGACCCTTCTCCACCCAGATTCTGTCCCGGGGCCAGATGGTGGCCCTGCACCGAGAGCCCAGGTCGACCGTGACCTCGATCTCCATCTTTGTGGACCATCGCCTGGCCCCCTCCTTCCAAGTCGTGGCCTTCTACTACCACAAGAACACCCTGGTGGCCAACTCCCTGCGTGTGGACGTCCAGGCCGGGGCCTGCGAGGGCAAGGTAAGGGCAGCGCTGGGGCAGGGGACTTTTTAGGACAGAAACGAGTTTTCTGGCAGTCGAGTTCAGGCACCAACTCTAAAGGAAGGTGCTCTCTCTGTCCACTGGGGCACCTGGTTGCAGCTCGACCCCTGGGTGGCCTCCCAGTGGCACCAGTCTCCCTCCTGTTGGCGTTTGCTCGTCTCTGGGTTCAGCGCTGCTCCTGACAAGTTGATCTGGTTGAGGGCCTCGCTACCATGGCCAACGAAGCCCGGCTCTCAAAGAGGGGACCTCCGCAGGCATAGCTAGGGTTTGGGATTCCAACTCGTATTTATGGGTGGGGCAGGACCGGATGCACGTCAGTCCCTCACCAGGAGAGAAGTCGAGGTGACTGCACACAGGACATGGGTTTTGTTTGGGGGACCCCAAGGATCCCGGGCACCCATGGCTGGTCTCCCCACACTGACTGCCCCTCCCTCCTGCTTCTGCAGCTGGAGCTGAAAGTGGATAGTGCCAAGGAGTACCACCCTGGGGACTCTGTCAAGTTCCACCTGCAGACCGACTCCCCGGCCCTAGTGGCCCTGGGAGCTGTGGACACAGCTCTGTACGCTGTGGGTGGCAAATCCCACAAACCCCTCAACATGGCCAAGGTGTGGCAAGACCTTTCCCAAGTCCCTCCCCGTGCCCCTCCCCTCCCCACTGCCCTGGCCCCTGAGTCTGAGCTAAATCCTCAGACCTCCCCAGAGTCCATGCCGCGCCCTCCCCCAACTCCTTACAGCACCCCCATTCCACCCCGAAGCCTCTGGCCCCCTCCACAGCTTCTCTTGGCCGCTCAGCCCACTCTCTGCATCCGTCTCACGTCTGCTCACATCCCACCCTCGCCCCCAACACCTGATCTTCCCCTGCGGCTGCTCCTGTCCCCCCCCCCCCACCCAGCATTCCTTCCCCTGCCCTTTTTGACAGGTCTTTGAAGTCATTAGCAGCTATGACCTCGGTTGTGGCCCAGGTGGTGGGGCCACAGCCCAGCAGGTGTTTGAGGCAGCCGGACTGGCCTTTTCAGACGGAGAATCCTTGACCGAATCCCGAAAGAGTGAGAGATGTGGGGGAGCAAGCGGTGGGGTGGGGGGGCGTGACAGAGGAGGGCTGGCAGGATGTGTGTGTGTGTGTGTGTGTGTGTGTGCGCGCGTGCGCACCAGAAAGCCAGAGGTGGGAAGAGGGGTGGGGGGAACAGCAAGGGGTGATGGGAGGTCACACGCCCTATGATGCAGCTGAAGTCCTGCTCTCTCTCTACCAGCTTTCAGTTGCCCCAAGGAGAAAACCCGGAAAAAGAGGAACGTGAATATCCAGAAGGCCATCAGCCAGAAGCGTGCGTTGTGATGGCTAAGGGGCACCTTCGACTAGTGAGGCCAGCGTGGGGGGAGGGTGCCCCTTGGCTCCTGGAGCCTGTGGGTTGTATGTGGGACCAGAGCTCCAAGCTCCGGTGTAGGAAGGACACATGCTCTGGATTGCCTGCTCCCAGTGGGGGAGGCCAGGTGGCTCCACGGCCGAGCACAGCATGAGGTGTGTCTCCTTGTCCCCTGCAGTGAGCCAGTACACCTCCCCTGTGACCAAGCGCTGCTGCATGGACGGGCTGACCCCGCTGCCCATGCTGCGGTCCTGCGAGGAGCGTGCCGCCCGGGTGTCACAAGCCAACTGCCGGGAGCCCTTCCTGTCCTGCTGCCAGTTCGCCAAGGAGCTGCGCAAGCAGAGCAAGAAGAGCCAGGGGGGTCTTGCCCGAGGTGAGGGACAGGGATGGCTGGGGGCGCGGGACGGGAGGGGGTTGGACAGGCGGCTGTCTCCTCATGCCCTCCCCCCCCTCCGGCCCCGCAGCCATGCAGCTGCTGCAGGAGGAAGAGCTGATCGAGGAAGATGACATCCCCGTGCGCAGCTTCTTCCCGGAGAACTGGCTGTGGAGACTGGAGAGAGTGGACGGCTCCAAAACGTGAGGGCGCGCGTGCGCGCGGGGCGCGCGCGGGGGTGCACATGCGCTAGACTCACCTCTGGTCGCGTGGGGAGCCAGCCCGAGTGTGACCTGCCTCTCCCTTCCCCTGGACAGCATGTCCCAGTTTCTCCCCGACTCGCTGACCACGTGGGAGATCCATGGAGTGAGCCTGTCCACGCGCACCGGTGAGGTCCCCCTTGTCCCCAGGTCCCTCCAGAGGCCTTGGCTCTTGGTATGGGATGGGGTGCAGGGAGCTGGGGGAGTCTACTCCTCGGAGTGGCTTGGGAGCACCGGGCCCTCCCTGCAGGGACCCGACACCTCTGAGCTCCCTCGCCCCCCCTCCTCTCGCCAGGCCTGTGTGTGGCCAAGCCCGCGCGGCTGCGCGTGCTCCGGGACTTCCACATGCACCTCCGCCTGCCCCCGACCGTGCGCCGATTCGAGCAGCTGGAGCTGCGGCCGGTTCTCTACAACTACCTGGACCAAGACCTGACTGTGAGGGCAGGGCCTGGGACTGGTGGGGGGCGGGGATAGCCTCCCCTGGGTGGGGCTCTAACCGGCATCCATCCTTCCTCCTGCCCACCAGGTGAGCGTACACGTGGCCCCAGTGGAGGGGCTGTGCCTGGCAGGGGGCGGCGGGCTGGCCCAGCAGGTGCTGGTGCCCGCCAGCTCCGCCCGGCCTGTGGCCTTCTCTGTGGTGCCCACCTCAGCCGCTGACATATCCCTGAAGGTCGTGGCCAGGGGGCCCCTCTTGGGGGATGCAGTGTCTAAGATTCTGAAAATCGAGGTGAATAGCGCCCCCTCATGCTGACCAGGTGAAGGGGCTCACACCCAAGCCCCCTGATGGACCCCACCCTGCCCCTGAAAGTCAAAGTCCTGGGGAGTCCCCACTTGGAGGGGGCAGGCTCTGAGTGCTCTGTGACCCCTCACGGCTGGCTTCTCCTGAGACAGAAGGAAGGGGCCATCTTCAGGGAGGAGCTTACCTACGAACTCAACCCCCTGAGTGAGTGGCCCCCCACCCCAGCCACCCCTCACAGCCCGCGGGTTCCTAAAGGGGGTCAGGGGGGCGTTGGCAGAGGATGTGGACAGCGAGGCGGCTGCCAACTCCTCCATCTTCCCAGACAACCTAGCCCGCACCTTGGAAGTTCCTGGCAACTCGGATCCCAACATCATCCCTGATGGGGATTTCAGTAGCTTTGTCCGGGTCACAGGTAGGTGTGCCCCCCAGTCCCTACCCAGGGCCATCGTCCGGGTCCTAGGCCTACTCGCTGATCCTCACCCTCTCCTCCCTCTAGCCTCAGATCCACTGGACACTTTGGGCTCTGGGGGGGCCTTGTCCCCAGGAGGCCTGACCTCCCTGCTGAGGCTGCCCCAGGGCTGCGGGGAGCAAACCATGACCCTCTTGGCGCCCACACTGGCTGCTTCCCGCTACCTGGACAGGACGGAGCAGTGGAGCATGCTGCCCCCCGAGACCAAGGACCATGCCGTGGATCTGATCCAGAAAGGTTCTGGCTGGAGGGCAAGTGGGAGTTGGGGTCTGGGGCTTAAGTGATGGGAGATGGGAGGCTTGGAGGCTGGAAGGGGGAGAACAGGGACACCCCATGGGCTGGGGGGACCATAGGACCAGCTGCCTCTCCTCCCCAGGCTATATGCGGATCCAGACCTTCCGAAAGACAGATGGTTCCTACGGGGCGTGGATACACCGGGAAAGCAGCACCTGGTGAGGCCCGGGGGGCTGGTGGGCTGGGAGGGCCAAGTGGTACCTGGGGGAGCGGGGACACGGCCCCCTCTAGGGACCTGTCTCTGCTTCTGCTCCTCAGCCGCCTCTCCTGCCCTCCAGGCTCACAGCCTTTGTGCTGAAGGTATTGAGCTTAGCCCAGGAGCAGGTGGGCGGCTCGCAGGACAAGCTGCAGGAGACAGCCAGGTGGCTCCTGACCCAGCAACTGGCTGACGGTTCCTTCCGGGACCCCTGTCCCGTGCTCCACAGAGAAATGCAGGTGTGGGTCGGGGAGGTAGGGCCAAGGAGCTCTCCGGGAGGGGAGCGGGGAACACATCCTCCGAACGTCGTCTTCTCTCCCTGCTCCAGGGGGGCTTGGTGGGCAACGATGAGACCGAGGCTCTCACGGCCTTCGTGGTCATCGCCCTGCATCACGGGCTGGTCAACCTCCAGGACAGGACTGTCAAGGAGTTGAAGCAGAAAGTGGTGAGGACAGCAGTGCCCGCCCCCTCACTCCCAGAGGCCTCTCCCCCCCTCCCCAAGCCCGAGACCACCCCCTCTCTTTCTTCTAGGAAACCGCCATCTCAAACGCCAACTCATTCCTGGGAAAGCAAGCCAGTGCCGGGCTCCTGGGTGCGCATGCGGCTGCCATCACCGCCTACGCCCTGACCCTGTCCCAGGCCCCCCAGGACCTGCAGAACGTGGCTCACAACAACCTGATGGCCATGGTCCAGGAGGCCAGTGGTGAGCAGCGTGGGGTGCTGGCCGGCCCTAGAGTGTCCCTCCAGAGAAGGGGTGGGATGAAGAGGCTGGGAAGAAACTCAGAGCGTAGGCAGGGACAAGTGGAACAGAGCCCGGGGGTGCCTGCAGGCCACCAGGCTGCTCGGTGGCACCCCAATCTGCTGGTGATGGTCTCCTTCACTGCAGATAACCTGTTCTGGGGCGCCGGTGGGGGCTCTCAGGACAACGTCGTGTCGCCCACCCTGGCTCCTCGCAACCCGTCCGAGCCCGTGCCTCAGGCCCCGGCCCGGTGGATCGAAACCACGGCCTACGGCCTGCTGCACCTGCTGCTTCGAGAAGGCAAGGCCGAGATGGCTGACCAAATCGCAGCCTGGCTCACCCACCAGGCCAGCTTCCAGGGGGGCTTCCGCAGCACCCAGGTAGGGCAGGGGCTGCCTCGAGAGTCTCCAGCAGGGGGGTTGGGCCTGAGACTGACCCCCGAGTCCTCGATGGCCCTCCCAGGACACAGTCATCGCCCTGGACGCCCTGTCTGAATACTGGATCGCCTCCCACACCACCGAGAAAAAGGCGCTCAATGTGACGCTCAGCTCCACCGGCCGCAGCGGCTTCAAGTCCTACTCGCTCCAGCTGAACAACCACCAAGTGCGGGGCCTGGAGGAGGAGCTGCAGGTGACCTCCGTCCCCCCCCCCCCAGCCCCAGGGTTGACAGCACACCTGGGCTTGTGGGAGCCATGTCCGCCCTCCCAACTCCTATCCTGAAGGAGGGGGACGGGGGAGCTCCCGCCCCACCACTGAGCTGGCCTCCTCTCAGCAGGGAGACAGCGTCTGCCAAGAGGGAGGAGGTCGGGCACGTGGCACATGTGACCCGTGATGTGGGGCGAGGAGAGGGGGCTGGTTTTAGGGAGGAGGCAAGTGGCAGCAACAAACGCGTGTGTCCCTCTAACGAGCGCCTCTCCCCTGTGTCCACCCCGGCAGTTTTCCCTGGGCAGCAAGATCAGTGTGCAGGTGGGAGGAAACAGCAAAGGAACTATGAAGGTGAGTGTGCCGGGGTCAGGCAGGGCCAGGCCAAGGGTCTTGGGAGAGAACTGTGCTCGGAGCTCAGAGGTGGGGAAGGGGGAAGACACTCACGGAGGTGGGGGGGGGGGTGTCTCCCTCTTCACTCTGGCCTCCGCCTCTCTGGAGTCTGCGGTCATGCCCCTTATCATGGCTCTCACCCCCAGACCCCCAGCCTAGACATCCCTGACCCCTGGGCCTGATCCCCCAGACACAGAGCCTCCTCAGCCCCACATGGCCCCCTCAGGCTGACAGGAGCCCCTTCCCCTAGGGGCCCAGCCACCCCTCTGGGACCACCTCAGTCTCTCCTCTTCTGAGCCCCTCTTTTTTGTGCTGGTCACTCGTCCTAGGCTCGCTGGCCATGCCCAGGGCCATCTGGCTCTCTGGCCGTGCCTCAGGCTCTGTTCTCCCTTCACCCTGCCCTCTCTGCCTGCGTTCTCACAGCACCCAGGCGGGTCTGGAAACTGCCAGAGTAGCCTGGTTGCCAACTGAGCCCCCTTCCACGGGCCTGAGCCCTCTCCCGGTCAGCCAGGCCCAGGCCGACTACCTCGTTTGCACAGACCTCGCCTTGAGTGCCGTCCACTGCTCCTGCCCTCTGGGTGCCTGGGCCTTCCCACCTCCCAGGCCCTCTACCTCACCCAGCGGGGCTGGGTCCCAGTGCCCATGCGTGTCCCTGGGCCCTGCGGGGAAGGGCTGGCTGCTAGCTGCAGTCAAGCCGGTTCTGACAAACCGCAGCCCTGTGTCCAGCAGAACGGACACCGCTGGCTCCCGCCGTGCGAGCCATGATGGCAGCCACTGCGCCGGTCCATCTTGTCTAGGGCCTCTCCCCTTTGTCACTGCCCACTCCACCTTACCAAGCGTGATGGAGGCGGGTGCCCCCTACTACGGCTTGGGGAGGGGCACGTGGCTCCTCCAAAGGTCCCACGTCCTTCCCCGCCCACCCGCCTCGCCGAGCCAGGTCCTCCGTACCTACAACGTCCTGAACATGAAGAACACGACCTGCCAGAACCTGTGGATTGACGTGACGGTCAAGGGCCACGTGGAGTACACCAGTGAGTAGGGGGGGCTGGGGGGGCTCTGGGGCCGAGGGGCTGTGGGGCCCCTCTCACCAAGCCATCCCCGACAGTGGAGGCCAACGAGGACTACGAGGACTATGAGGACTATGGGGAGCCCCCATCCAGGGACGACCCAGACGCCCAGGCCCAGCCCGTGACGCCCCTGCAGTTGTTTGAGGGGCGAAGGAATCGCCGCAGGAGGGAGGTGCCCAAGGCAGGCGAGGAGTCGGAGACCCGAGTGCAGTACATGGTGTGCATCTGGTGAGCTGGGGCTGCCTGGCCTGCGGTGGGGGGCAGGAGGGGCCGGGGTGCTGCTGGACCTCATCGAGCACTCCCCTCTCCACAGGCGGGACAGCAAGGCAGGCCCCGGCATGGCCATCGCTGACATCACCCTCCTGAGTGGCTTCCACGCCCTGAGGGCTGACCTGGAGAAGGTATGGTCAGCCACCCCGGGGGGGGACCCCTGTCACCAGCAGCCCTGCCTCACCCCCCACAGCACCCCACCCAGGGGCTGTGCCCGGCCAGGCCCACCTCCCCATCACGGTTGCCCTGTCTGTGCAGCTGACCTCCCTCTCTGACCGCTACGTGAGTCACTTTGAAACCCAAGGCCCGCACATCCTGCTGTATTTCGACTCGGTGAGTGGGGAGAGGCCACACCGAGGGGCCCGGTGGGGTGCGGGGGGGCTATAGTCACTGCGTCAACGTTGGGCGGGTTCTTGGGCAGCCAGTGCTCTTGGGGGCTGGGGCTGGGACGTCGCCGGGCGGACAGGATAAGAGAGTGACTCAGCAGTGGTCAGTGGGAGCCAGCCCGGAGCTGTGACCCAGGCCGACCCCACAGGAGGCAACCTGGGACCCCGGCCACGGCAGGAGGGCAGGTCCGTGGGCAGCAGAGGGGCAGTGAGGGCCTCAGAATGAACCTTTCACGAGGCTGGTTCTAGTCCACTTCAGGTGTCCCTGGGAGGTCAAACCCTGTGCTCCTGACTACCCCTCACCTCAAGGTTGGGGATTTGGAGCCACTTACCGGCTCCAGTAAGCAAAGGCCTGCGGCTCTGTGTCCATAAAGAATAAACTTGGTGCCCCTGATTCTGGCTCCTAGTGACCTCATAGGGCGCTATAGGACAGCATAGAAATTCAAATCTTCATGGAAGCAGGAAGACTCATCTTTCTGCCACGAAGTGGCTGGCGGGTTCAGACCACTAGGCTTATGTTAGCACCCCACTGAGTAAGCACTGCGACCTCGGCCTTCCTGCTCTGTCGAGACCACGGCCCAGAGACCCCTAGGAGCACGTCTGCTCCCACGAGTGGAGGGCCGGGTGGCGGAGTGGACGTCGGTGGCCACACGTCTGATGTGGTTTGGTTTTAGCTGAGATTGGGGCCCTTCCTCATTTTCATTTGTTTGGGTTTTTGTGGGGTTTTTTAAAAAATGTCTGTGGTCTGGCTGTTGATTACATAAGTTTCTACATCTTTTTCTTTCAACTTAGCTTTTATTCTTTAGCACGCGCACTTCGGGAAGCACCCACGGGCTTACAGGAAGGGCCGCAGCCGTGCTGGGCCCTCTTGGTTGGGGCATTAGAATGTGTTTTCCTTCACGAAGTGACACTGGGCATAGATGACCCTTCGTTGTGTCTTTTCACGGCCTGATTCGGCTGCACAGCCCTGGGAAAGCCCTGGAGGCCTACTGAGACCCTTCCCCTACCAGCGGGGCTCCACCTTCCCCATGCCGCGACCCTTTCATACAGTGCCTCACGCTGTGCTGAGCCCCCAACCATAACATTATTTTCATTGCTACTTCATCACTGTCATTTTGCTACTGTTAGGCATCGGGCGACCCTGTGAAAGGGTCGTTGGATCCCTAAAGGGGTCGTGACCCACAGGTTGAGTACCGCTGTCCAAGCTCTGGGAGGGTGTGTGTGTGTGTGTGTGTGTATGGCAGGCGTGACAGAGCTCCTCCTGCAGGGCCCCTTACCTGCCCAGCAGCCTGGCTGAGGGCAGGGGCTGACAGGCCAGGTGTGGGCTGAGGGGAAGGAAGCACCTGGGGTTGGGTGACCACTGCCCTGGCCGGTCAAGACAAGGCTGTCAGGAGGGTGGGCAGGCGAGTAGATGTGGTGGAATTGATCGGGCCTTCCTGAATCCTTGGGCAGGGCAGGATTGGACATTCAGCGTGAGATCCACCAGCCCTGAAGGGTCTGCGGGGCATAGGGGGCCAGTGGGGGAAGGGAAGGTCCAGGGGCAGGTAGGGGCTGGAAGCACCTCAGGGGGGAGGGGAGGGGAGGGCATCCTGGAGGAAGTGGTCCTCAGGGGCAAGTCTGCTCTGGGCCCGGTCCTGAAGGCCACCATCTAGATGTGACATCATCCTCAGAGGCCTCGGGGCAGAGTGCTGCTGGCAGCATGACAGGAATGTGAAGGACACTTGGGATAAGAGGACAATGCCATGGGGCAGAGAGTGGGTCCTGACCTCCATCCCCGCCCAGGTCCCCACCTCGAAGGAGTGCGTGGGCTTTGGAGCTGTGCAGGAGGTGGCTGTGGGGCTGGTGCAGCCAGCCAGCGCGACCCTGTACGACTACTATAACCCGGGTGAGCACGGGTCGGAGTGGGCGCCTGGGAGCAGGGCCGCCGGGAACCTGGACGGTGAAGGGGCAAGAGTGGCCTGGGTGACAGGGAGGCACTCGGGACAGCCACTGTGTGCTAATGCGCCCCCCCCCCCCCACTTAACACTCCCCTGCCCCCTTCTACTTTCTGCAGAGCACAAGTGCTCTGTGTTTTACGGAGCACCAAGCAAGAGCAAACTCCTGTCCAAACTGTGCTCTGGAGACGTGTGCCAGTGTGCAGAGGGTGAGCCCAGACTCCCCCGGGGCCTGGGGACAGGGGCGGAGGCGGTGGGGGGGACGTGGGACCATTGGGGCCTAAGGCCAGGGTTCATCCATCGGGCACTCTGGCTTCAGGGAAGTGCCCTCGACAACGTCGCGCCCTGGAGCGGGGCCAGCAGGAGGAGGAAGGCTACCGAATGAAGTTCGCCTGCTACTACCCTCGTGTGGAGTACGGTCAGTCAGTCTCCTCACCGGGCCCTGCCTGCCTGCCTGTCCCAGGAAGCAGGCCTTTGGCCCTGCCACTTCTGCAGGTTCCTCTCACATGCCCGCCCCTGCCGCCAGCCCTCTGCACCTCTTTGGAACTCACCGTCCCACCTCCCCTCGCCTCTCTAACCCCCACCCCAGGCTTCCAGGTGAAGATCCTACGTGAAGACAGCAGGGCTGCCTTCCGCCTCTTTGAGGCCAAGATCATCCAAGTCCTGCATTTCAGTATGGAGGCGGCCGGGGCTGGGGGACGGGTGGGGGGGACTTCGGTCTGGGTTGGCCCTCTGTCTCTCAGTACCCAGGGCGCGTGCGCAGCCCCAGAGAGAGCAATCTCCCTCCCGGGTGGGTGAGCGGGGCGAGGCTGCAGGGAGACCTTCTCTACCCCTCTGACGTCCCTTATGCCCCTCGTCTCCTCCTCAGCCAAGGATGCCAAGGCTACCATTGGCCAGACCCGAAACTTCCTGGTTCGAGCTTCCTGCCGCCTTCGCTTGGAGCCTGGGAAAGAGTATTTGATCATGGGCCTGGATGGAGTCACCAGGGACCTCAAGGAAGAGTGAGTGCCCTGGGCCATCGGTCTCCTGTTCCCCTTCCCTCTTGTGCTTCCCCTGGCACAACTGCCCTGCTGCCTCCGAGTCAAGCGTGCCCCCCCATCTGCCCATCCTCCTGGCCTCTGATGACCGCCCTCCGCCCCCTGCAGCCCCCAGTACCTGCTGGACTCGAACAGCTGGATTGAGGAGATGCCCTCAGAGCGCCTGTGCCAGAGCACCCGCCAGCGGGCAGCGTGCGTCCAGCTCAGCAACTTCCTTCAGGAATATAGCACCCAGGGGTGCCAGGTGTGAGGAAGCTGCCCCACAGGGGCCTGCACCGAGCACAGGGACCTCTGCTCCCCCTGACCACAGCCCAGGGAGGGCCAGGGGCACAATAAAGGCCTTTTACAGCAAAGGGTAATGTGTGCCTCTTGGATTGAGGACCCAGACCCAGGCTTGCGCCGTCTTAGACTTTCAGACCCTGGTGGCTTCCGGGGGCGGCCAACCCTCCCTCCCAATGGCTCAGGGCGGAGCTCAGTTCCTCTGGGGCCTCCTTGATGAATTGTGCCCCACAGCCTGCACCCAGAGGCCCCAGGCCCCACACTTCATCTGTGCCTGCAGCTCAGTCCACACCTGTCCGGCCACACGGCACCCTCCATCCGTGTGCAGGTGGGGATCTGGATCTGCTGCACTTAGTTGAATCCTGGCCAGTTGCAGGCCTGTTGAAACCTGAGCCTGCTATCCATGGCCTCAGCTCCTGTCCCCAGAGTTGTGCAATGCTCAGCTCTGATCATGTCTTCAGTCTGGTAAACAAGGCACAAGGCTGACCTTGTGTGCCAGTCTGCTGAGGAGAGCGCTGCTCAATTGGGGTGAACCCTCCCCGTCCAATAACCTTGCCTGCATTTGGTTCTACCTCTGGGGTGCTGGGGTGGCCCAGAAATCCGCCTCCAGGAACATCCTGGTTGAATGGAAACGGATCACTCAGCAACCTGCTATCTGTCACTCACAGTCCCTGAACTCTCTCTCCTTCCGTTGTCTGCCGGGTCCCAGGGATGGAGCTGTGAACTTGCTCACACTTCACGCCTGGGGGATACCCCAGGATACAGGAGAGCCCTGGGGGCCTGTGGAGGCAGCTGAGCTGTAATGGAGAGCATCGGACAGTTGGGGGGGGCAGGTGGGGGAAGGCTTCCTGGAGGCGGTAGCATCTAAGTTGGGTTCTGAAGGCTGAGAAAGAGTCGGGCCGAGACTTGGGAAGGGAGAGTTAAGGCAGGAGGAGCAGAGGCAGGACCAGGACACAGCACGTAGAGCCGGGCACTGCATGTTCTTCATGTCTAAAATTTGGATTTGGAGGTGCAGTGGGAGAGAGAGGTCTTGTGAGGGCTTTGGAATCCACAAGTACCCCATCATTCCATTGTATTCCATGTAATTTGAGAAGTGCTCTTCCCCAGTGTTTGGGGGCTCCCTGGGGCCGGTGCTCACTCAGTTGCCTGCCAGATCTCTCGCCTGGTCACCATGGTGGGGGGCGGGGGTGGGTGGTGGAAACTTGTTGACCAGCCACCATCGTGGCAAGACTCAGCCTGGGCCTACAGTTAACTAACCGTGAGGAAGGAGGTAACTCTTATTGCTCAATCCCAGGCAAGCCCACTCATACACAGGCCTGGATCCCAGGCTGCGCCCGAGCCTCTGCCCCAGGAGCCCAGCTGGCAGGAGCCCACTCGGACTCCCTGGCCACTCTGCCCGGCCGTGCCTGCCTGGGGTAAGGCTCACACTGAGATTTCATGCGCCCCCTGGTCAGTGTACACAACTAGGGATGAGGAGTTGGGTCTGGGGTGGCTACATTGTTACCCGAGGCCAGGTCCCCTCCAAACCTTCCTTCCCACAGCTCTCATCCAGAGCTGCTCCCACTATTTGTCACGGTCTCTGCTCAAAACTTTGTCGAAGCTGAACTGCCCCCTCACCCACAGTCGGGCCACCTCCTTGTCACGTGTCCGGTGGGGCACCCTGCTCATAGCTACAACTTCCAGACGTGGTGGGGCCCAGGGCGCTTTGGAAGGGATGCGTCCTGCCTCCACCTAACACTATGCCTGAGGCTAAAGACTGGACTTCCCTGTGACCTTGGGGCTCGAAAAACAGTCCTGCGTGGGATGGGGAAGGGGCAGAAGGCGTGGGACTGTAGAGAAGGGTGGCGGAAAGGTGTTGACCAGCCGCCATCGTGGCCAGACACCTGGGTCTGAGGCTAACCACGAGGGAGCACTGAGCCAAGGCACTGCCCTGTGCCCCGGGGATCTTCAGCCTCCATGTCAGACAGCCTCTCCCCCTGCTCTTCAATGGCGTATGCAGTTCTTGCTTCGGACGCAAGCCACCTCCAGAGGGTCTCTCTTGCTGGCAACTGAAGAGAGGTGGTCCTAACAGTTCAGGGTCCAGACTGCAGCCAGACTGCCAACGCCAGCTGCTGGCCCGGCCACGCTGACGCGGCATGCTTGTGGGCAAGACTCTCAGGACAGTCCTGAGCCCAGAGTGTCACTGCGGAGCAGCAGAGAACGAGCAGAGCGTCACACAAGCAGAGAATGACCTCTGGGATGGGGTACGTGCTCCATAACGGAGCCCATCCAGGTTCTCAATCCCCCCCTCCCCCCCGGACTCAGCAGAGAGCGGAAGGGGAGCTGTTATAGAATTACACCAGATGTGTGTGTGTGTGGGGGGGGTTCCCAAACAAATCAGCGTGCATGGCTGCCCTATTTGTTTTTTAAACACACACACACACACACACACACAGTTGTCTCACTGCAATCCTGAAGGGCCTGTCAGAAAGGCCAACGGTCTCTGAGTCCTGAAGGGCCTGTCAGAAAGGCCAACGGTCTCTGAGGCAGATTTCGGAACCGTAAGCGGGTCCAAGGTTGGTCCTGGGAGGACATGGCCCAGGCCGGAGGTGGGCCGCGTTGATCTTTGCGGTTGATGTAGAGCCAGCAAGTTAATATTCCTGGTGCAGGGCCAAGGTCAGGATTGACTTCTCTCTTCCTTCTTTCTGATGAGGGTGACATCTTTGAAATAGGACTCCCCAAGGCCAATGGGAATGGGTGTCATTTTAGGACGGTGTCACTCAGAGGTCCCTATATAGCAGGCTGACCCGCAGGGGCCCCAGAGCTGAGAGAGGCTGCCCTCGGGCCTCCAGCCATGCTGTTCTTCGGGCTGCTGCTGCTGCTGCTGGCCCTGCTGGCCGCTGCCCACCTGCTGTGGCGCCTGTGGGCCCTCCGGACTCTCCACCTCCCGCCTCTGGTTCCGGGCTTCCTGCACCTCCTGAAGCCCAACCTCCCCATCTACCTTTTTGGCCTGTCTCAGAAACTAGGGCCTGTCTACAGGCTCCGCCTGGGGCTACAAGGTCAGTACCCCCTCTTGCCCATGGTTTGAGCCGCTGAGGTCCTCTAGACCTCGTTGACCCCTTGCTCTGACTCTTCTCCAGAGGTGGTGGTACTGAACTCCAAGAGGGCCATCGAGGAGGCCATGGTCAAGAAGTGGGTGGACTTTGCCGGCAGACCTCAGACCATGTCCTGTAAGGGGCACTGCTTGACAGAAGGGATGGGGCTGGAGGAGGCTAAGCTGGAGGGTGAGGCCAGCCCCCTGGCTTCCTTGGTCAGTAGTTCCCTCTTCCCCACCCCCCACAGTTAAGCTGGTGTCCCTTGACAACCAGGACCTGTCCGTAGGGGACTACTCCCCACTCTGGAAGGCCCACAAGAAGCTCGCCCGCTCAGCCCTACTGCTGGGTATCCGAAGCTCCATGGAGGGGCTTGTGCAGGAGGTCACCCAGGAGTTCTGTGACGTGAGTCTGGCCTCTCGCAGCGCCCCCTCCAGCCCAAGTCAGCCTCACCAACCCCAACCCCTGCCCTCCTAGCAGCCGCTCAGCTCCTGTACTTTCTCCATAGCGCATGAGAGCCCAGGCTGGCGTCCCCGTGGCTGTCCATAAGGAATTCTCCCTGCTCACCTGCACCATCATCTGCCATCTCACCTTTGGTGACAAGGTCCAGGCACACCTCCAGCCCTTCCCTGCCTGCCCTCCCCCAACTCCCACCCCCACGGTTCCTCCCTGGGCTGGATCCCCGAGAGGTCTCCCCTCTCTTCTGGCAGGAGGACTCCCTGGTGCGTGCCTTTCATGACTGCATCCAGGACTTGCTAAGCGCCTGGGACCACTGGTCCATTCACATCTTGGACGTTGTTCCCTTTCTCAGGGTGAGCAGGGGCCCCAGATCCTGGTGTGGGGCTGACGTGCTGGGAGGCAAGGAGGGAGGGTGGCGAGGGAGCAGGCTTCCTTCCTAGGAGCCGCCGATTTGCTCCTCCCCCAGTTCTTTCCCAACCCGGTGCTGCGGAGGCTGAAGCGGGCCTTGGAGAGGAGGGACAGGATGGTGAGAGAGCAACTGAGACGACACAAGGTGGGCATTCACGCTGGGCCCTCTTGGGGGGGGGGGCTCTGCCCAGGGCTAGAGGGCAGTCCTGGGTCTGCTGCCGCTGTCAGCCCCTCCATGGGCTTTGGGCACCCAACCCCACTACCCGTCTCTCCCCAGGACAGCCTGGAGGCCAGCCAGTGCAGGGACATGACAGACTACATGCTACAAGGAATGAGGCGGCAGGTCTCAGGGGAGGGCAGCGAGGGGCAGCTCCTCGAAGGCCACGTGCACATGGCCATGGTGGACCTGTTCATCGGGGGCACGGAGACCACAGCGACCTCTCTCTCCTGGGCAGTGGTGTATTTGCTTCACCACCCTGAGGTGCGCCCTGGACCCAGCCCCAAGGCCCCAGACGGCCTGGCTCCGAGCAGTGTGCGCCCTCTGCTAGCCTCGAGGGGCCAGAGCTGGTGGCTTCTCCCCACCAGCATGTGGGCTCAGCTGGGGGTGCGGGTGCATGCCCAGGGCTTCCAGCAGGATTCGGACACCAGATGCCCTGCTCCGCTCACATTCCAGATGCAACAGCGACTGCAGGAGGAGCTGGATCGAGAGCTGGGCTCCAGCGCCTCCAACTCCCGAATGCAGTACAAGGACCGTGCACGGCTGCCCTTGCTCAACGCCACCATCGCCGAGGTGCTGCGCCTGCGCTGCTCGGTGCCCCTGGCCTTGCCCCACCGCACCACACGGCGCAGCAGGTGGTACCGAGGGGCGTGGCTCTGCGGGGAAGGCCCAGTGCCCCGCTCTGCACGGCCTCTAACTCCGCGTTTTCCCCAGCATCTTGGGCTATGACATCCCCAAGGACATGGTCGTCATCCCGAACCTCCTGGGAGCCCACCTCGACGAGACCGTCTGGGCGCGGCCGCAAGACTTCTGGCCCGGTGGGTAGCGGAGGCCCCGTGGGTGGCAGTGGGCTGGGCGACCCTGACACTCCCCACCCACCCACCCACCCACCCTGCTTGTCACCTGCCCGGCAGAACGCTTCCTGGAGCCGGGCGCGTGCCCCAGAGAGCTGGCCTTTGGCTGCGGCGCGCGCGTGTGTTTGGGGGAGCCCCTGGCGCGCCTCGAACTCTTCGTGGTGCTGACGCAGCTGCTCCGCGCCTTCACGCTGCTGCCGGCCCCGGGCGCCCTGCCCTCGCTGCAGCCCTGGCCCCCCGGCGGCGTCACCCTCGGGGTGCCGCCCTTCCACGTGCGGCTGCTGCGCAGGCGCCCAGCGCCCGAAGTGAGCCCGTGACCACCAGACTCGAGGCTCCGTTTCCCTTTTTATTGCTCCCGCACCCCGTCTCCCCTGCCCCCCACCCCCCTGTAAACAGTGCTGTGAGATCGCTGGCGGAGAAGGCGTCCTGGGGGAGTGGGCGCAGCTCCTCTCTCGGGGCGACCCCTCCGTGCTCGGCAGTCGTGCTGGGGCCGAGGTGGACGGGGGCTCAGCCGCCCCGCGTGGGGCGCTGGTAGCTTCTGGGTCGCAGCTTCATTTCCGTGAAGGGCACGGAGAAGTCGAAGCCCTTCCAGTGGTACCAGCTCATTCCCTGAGAAAGGGGTCATGGGGGAGGGTCCAAGTTTGGTCTCTCATTTGGTGGGGGGAGGGGGTGTCTGTCTGATCAAGTAACCAAGCACCCACTCCCCCAACGTCCCCCTTCATCCAACCCAGCCCGGCGGGCAATAAACCTCCTCCCTCGGATCGCCCAAGCTGTGATTCTCTGGCCTCCAGCCCCACACCTGGTGGTCCACCGTGCTGCCGTAGAGCCCGTTGAGGTTGGCGTAATGGCAATTCCTGTACCACCATGCCCCGCGGTAGGAGACGGCACAGGAGATGAGCAGGTTGTTGGGGTCTCGGTCTCGTGCCGAGAAGACACTGCCACTGTGGTAGCTCATGGAGTCCCCTGGGCAGGGATGGGAGGGCACATCAGTGAGGGCCTCCCCTCGCGGACCACCCCGCCCCCATCCCGGCCCTGGCCCTCGGAGGTGACCCCCACCTGCGGTGCCGTGGTAGCCGTCCAGGTGCAGGCGGTAGTGCTGAGCCGCGGAGTCCACGCGGAAGGAGTCGTACTGGGCGAACACGGCCTCGTCCCCGGCCCTCAGGTCCACGCGCAAGGAGTAGTCCCCGGCCTGGGTCAGGCTGTGTAACGCCTCATTGCCTAGGGCGGGAGCGGGCGGGTCTCATCAGGGTCTGGGTGCCCACAGGGTCCCCACTCTCGCCCAGGTTCTTCAGTCTCTGCCAGGTGCTCACCCAGCCAGAACTCCCCAGAGATGTTCCCAAAGCCGTGGGCATAGTCCTCCCAGTCCCTCCAGAAGTCAGTCTGTCCGTCCACACGCCTCTGGAACACCTGGAGGAAGGCGGGTGGGGTGGGGATGGGAGCACCATCAGCCTCCGTCTCCTCAGACAGCAGTCCCTGTCCTGGGTGGGAACCCCTCCCCCCAGGCTTGCCCCTAACACCCACCAGCCAGCCGCCCCCCTCGGTCTCCATGTCGCAAAACACATCCAGGGGCCGCTCGCGGTTGCCATTGAGGAAGATGGTGGTGGCCCTCGAAGTGCTGATCCCGTTCTTCATCTCCTCCCCGCAGTCCCGGGGGAAGGGGATCTTCAGCCCCCCTGGGGGAGGAGAGAGAGGAATTGGCCCTCTTTCCAAGCTCCCCTGCTAGCCCCCGCCCCCCACTCCCACCCCACCCCGTACCAGTGGTGAAGGTGGTGGACACGGGCGGCGAGAAGCTCCGGTCCCACACGGCCCGGAGCCGGGCGCTGTAGGGGGTGGAGGGGAAGAGGCCTCGTAGCTGGTGAGATGTGACACTACCAGGGAGCGGTATCTCCTGTGGGCAATGAGGGCAAGTCAGGGAGGGAGGCTCCCCTCCCGGGAGAGGCGGGGGCAGGGCAAGGAGGCAGCACCTCCTGGACTGGAGGCTCGGAGTCTGAGGGGCAGAGCAGGGCAGGGGCGGGCCACCTGAGTCTGTCCACCGGGGGTGTCAAAGCTGAGAAGGTAGCCTGTGGGCAGGTCCCGGGGCTCAGTCCAAGTGAGCAGGGCTGTCCGGGGGGTCACCTTCTTGGCTTCCAAGACCTGGGGGGCCTCCAGCCCTGAGCAGGGAAGAAGGGAAGAGAAGATGGGGAACGGGCCCATCCTACTACCCTCACACCCCTCTCTCCAGCCCTGCCTGCCCCTGGGCCGTACCCGTGGTGAAGGTGATGTTGGCTGGGGAGGTGAAGTTGGGGCCCCGCACCCCGCGCACGATAGCCGTGTAGTTGGTGTGGAGCTTAAGGTCCTGCAGCGGGTAGTCCTCAGCGCTGCCGGGCGCAGAGCCCTGTAGAGACGGGGCTGGGAGGAGGTAGGTGTCAGCAGTTGGTGGCTCTCCAGGCCTTGCCTGCCCAGCCTGCTGCCCTCACCCAGAAAGAGCCCTCAGCCATCGCTTACCCCCTGGGGCGGTGACCTTGACCTCATATTCGTTCACTGGTTTCTGGGGGGGCGTCCAGTGCAGCAGCGCGGATGTCTCCGTCAAGTTCAGGGCATGAAGATCGGTGGGGCCGTCAGGAACTAGCAGAAGGGGCGGGACCTCAGCTGTGCCCATGGGCTCCCACTCGGCTGGGCCGCTTACACACAGACGGAGCTTCCAGTGCCTCCTAACCGCCCCCCTACCCCCCCCCCCGTGCGTGTTCACCACCCCCGGCCCTCCGTTTCGCGGCCTCCGCCCCGGCCACATCCCTGTCCCCCTCACCCGTGGTCAAGAAGCCGGTGAGGGGCTCGCTTTCCTCAAATCCTCGGACGGAAACCACCGTGACCTCGTAGCGGGTGCTAGGGGTCAGCCCCCGCAGGGTCTGAGTCTGGGTCCGGCCATCCACCTGTACGCTCTGAGGCTCCCCTGCAAGCATACTGTGGGTCAGAGGCTGCCCTGGCCACCCGAGGGGAGCGCAGGGCAGGGTCACGAGAAAGGGATGGGCAAAAGGCTTGTCACCTCCATCCGCCAGCTGGTAGGAGACTTTGAAACTGTCCACCCTGGATGGCGGGGGCAGCCAGCTGACCTTGGCTGAAGTCTCCTCAATGTCACTGAATTGGAGGTCACGGGGGCTCTCCAGCACTGGGGGTGGGGTAGGAAGATGATGGTGAATGCACAGAGCAGGGGAGTCCTGGATTCTCTTTCTAATTTTCCTCCTGGACACACCTACCTCCCCCGCCCAAATGCACTGCCATTGGTGTAGACACAACCCCCCCACCCCCACCCCACCCCACACACACGTGGGCTTCAGAGACTAACTGGAGGAAACCCAGTCTTTCTCCCTCAGAGAAGCTTCCGGTTTCTAACTATGGAGCTTGTGGCTCCCAGCCCAACACATACCCAAGACCCCCCCCCCCAGGGCTCCTCCTAGCTCATAGGTTCTCAGAATCGTTTGATCTAGCACCCCTTTTTCTGGGAAAGAAAAAAATTACTCGGCCCACCCCTGGCAATTAGAAATTTTTGCGCTACAGCCCATAATCCAGAATAAAGTGTAGGTATCTGCTTGTAACTCCCCCAGGAAGGGAACACCCACCTAGACTCTAGAAATGTAAGGTGCTGCTTATCTTTCCAAAGGCCCCCAGTTCCCACCCACCACCCCTGGGCTGAGGCACCAGGTTCCACTTCCCACTGAGGGACCTGAGTGTGCAGAACAGACCCCCGGACCTGCCTTACAGCCTTTCTGTAGGCTGCTGGCCCGCTTCCAGAGTCCAGTGCTTAACCAGTGCGCCAGTGAGGCTGGCCACTGAGTCAGTTCTGACCGACAGTGACCCCACAGGGCAGGGGAGAGCTGCCCCTGGGGGCTTCTGGGACTGCGACTCCTATGGGAGCAGCCTCCTTGTTTTCTCCTGGAGCAGTTGGTGGTTTTGAACTGCCGTCAGCGCTCCAGGTCCCACCACCCACTTCAGGAGGAGTATGTGTGGCTGACAGGGGGCCTTGCCTGGGTTCAGGGTGCGGGCGGTGCCCTGGGCACTGTCGGCCTTGTGGGGCCCACGCAGCCCGTACAGCGTGAGGCTGTACAGAGTCCCGGGCTGCAGGTCCCGGAGAACGGCAGAGCGCAGTGTGCCTGGCACCGTCAGCTCCCGCTGCAGCAGAGGGAGTGGGTGCAGCTCCAAGGTGCTGGGGGGTGGAACCCCAAAGCGGAGCAGGAAGGAGTCAAAGCCCCCCGTGGGGGCCTCCCAATTCAGCCGCAGGGAACTGGTGGTCACATCCGTCACTGACAGCTGGGACAAGCGGGGGCTGGGCTCCCCTGGGGGCTGGGCGGGAGGAGCCTGCCCTACAGAGAGGGAGGAAAAAAGAATCTAGGGTCACCCCCCCAACTCCCTCTGACCCAGCCCTTACCCCTAGCTCCTCATCTGCCAATCAGACCCCTGGAGGGGCTCCTCCCATTGGAAGGGCAGCCCACCCTTCCACCCTCCTGGGTGCCTTCTTTCCTACCGTCACCCACCACTTCCGGGCTCCCCTCATCCTTACCAGGCTCCGCAGTACCTGTGGTGCCCTCCACTGAGACGGGCCCCAGGCGGGTCCCTTCACGGAGGCCGTAGAGGAAGAACCTGTAGGAGGTGCCGGGCTGCAGGCCCGAGACCAGGACCTGGTACTGGTTGTTGCCCACGAGCAAGGCCTGGGGCTGCCCGTCTGTGTCCTGATACTGGATCACGAAGGAGTCAAAGGGGCCCCGGGCCACCGTCCATGAGAGGCTCAGGGAGTCTGGGGTCACGTCGGACACCTCCAGGGTCCCCAGGCGGGGCTCTTCAGGAGGCTGGGGGGCCTCTGTGGTCCGGTGCAAGGGGGCTGGCGTCGCCTCTTCTGGGGCTAAAGGGGAGAAGCAGCTGAGTAAGGTCCCATGGGGTCCCCTTCTCTCCATCTCTTCCCCCAAAGAGGGGGGTGGGTGCAGGGTAGGACTTTACAAATCCTGGTCCTGCCGGATCGAGGGAGGGGAGGGAAGAGACTCAGGCTCTTCCAGGACCTTTCTTCTCTTGAGCGCCCAGACCCCTGCTTGGACACGGACTCCTGACACCTCTAGGGCCTCCTGCAGCCCCAAGGTCACACACAACTGGGCTCCTGTCCTGGAGGCTGTGGTGGCTCCTTGGTGGGATTTCTTCACAGCATCTGCTGTCCCAATGTCCTATCAGCTCAACCGGTTGATGTTTGCACAGTCCCCACCACCCCCACCCCCAATTTCCAGGCTCATCATTCAGACCGGGGATGGCGGCCACGCTCTGCGCTCAGGTCCTGTGCACCTGAATGGGCCCACAAGGAACCTGCCCCCATAAATACAGTCGTAGCTGTAGATTCCCATTATCCCTACCCCTCCTCTCTGCTACAGGGTCACGGGCTCCCTCACAAGCTGTGTGTGTGTGTGTTTCCATTGGACAAAATGCTCTGGACATGTCCAGGGGGAGGGATGCCCTGGACATATCCAGGGAGAGGGATTTGCTGGTCTCTGGACAAGGCTTCTCTACTACCACCGGGTAACAGCCACCCCCACCTAGGAGTGGGAGCAGCAGCCTGCAGAGGGATGGCCACCCACTCACCAGTCACTCCCAAGGCCGAGATGGGGCCCAGGCGTCTCCCTCCGAGGTGCCCATAGAGCAGGAACTTGTACTTGCTGCCGGGCTGCAGACCCTCCACGGTGACCTCACGCTGGTCTCCGGCCACGGTCACCCCCTGGGGCTGCCCGTCTGTGTCCCTGTACTGGACCACAAAGGAGTCGAAGGGGCCCTGGGCCACCGTCCACAACAGACGCAGCGAGTCTGGGGTCGCATCGGTCACTGTCAGCTCCTTGAGGCGTGGTGGGGGCTGCTTCTCCTGTAAGGGAGCTGCAAGGAGGCCAGGAGGGGAGGTTCTCTTAGTCAAGGACACCCCCAGGCCCCATGTCACCCTTCAGGTCTGAAACAGAAATCACTCCGCAGAAGAATCAACCATTTCAGACCCGAAGGGCAGCCTTCCCAAGGACGCAGCTTGGAGAGCCGGGAAGGAGAAGCGGGACCCGGGAACCAGGGAGGAGGGGTAGACAGCAAGACCTCGGCTGTCCAGCTCAGCTCCTCCCAAAGTCCTGTCGACTCCGACGAGGTCCAGAACTGAGCATCGTTTTCCCAGAATAAATCATGGAAAACCAAATAGCTGGTTCTGAGGGCCCCAACTGACCACCAACTCATTTTGCCAGGACTTGAACACACAGTTAATGGCCATTGATTATGGAAGTAAGCCCCCAAACCCAACAGAGGCAGCGCATTCAATGTCAAAGCCCAATACCGTACACAAAACGAAGTAAGCTGAGGCTACTTTATGCAAACACAGAGTAACAAAGTCCAGCACACGGTTTCCAACCCACAGGCGTTTTCAAGCTAGATTTTCGGTTCCCTATTGAACCAAGTGACAAGCAGATTGCTTTTGGACTTGGCTGTTGGAGTGGTGGGAAGCTGGAGCTCGGAGCCATGGACAGCTGAGGTACCTCTGTAAATGACAATGGCCCATTGAGGAACTGCAGTGAATGAGCTGAAAGGTGAGTGTGAAGTGTTGGGTGTTAGACCGATGATCCTCTGCTCTGTAAACCTGCCCCTCGTTCACAGTCCAGAGTTTATTTACAAAGCACAGATCCAGCTTCTCCTGCCCTGGGAGGCCTGAGGGTCTGGGGAGAGGTTCCAGAAGCAAGTTGGGATTCTGAAGGCTGCACATACTCCCACATAGACCATCCCATGAGGAGGGGCTACCCTTACCCCAGAGCTCAGCTAGAGCAGAGGAAGCCTCTAGAGGGTATGTGGGTCCTGCGGAAGCAGCCCCGACAGTAAGGCAGCCGTTCTGGTCCACAAGCTCCCTCCCCAGGGACTGGCCTCCCTTTCCATGGACTCCCCAGCCCTGCATGACTGAGCAGAGAAGTCAGGGCAGAGACTTCCCACAGGGGGTGTGTGCTGACTGACAGGGGCCCCGAACATGAAACCCTCTCACTGCCATCCACTCAATTCTGACTCAGAGCCAGAAGGGTAGCAAGGCCCCTGCGGGTTTCCAAGCCGGAAACTCTTTAAGGGAATAGAAAGTCTCCTCTCTCTCCTGAGCAGCAGCTGCTGGTTTTGAACTGCTGCCTGTGACCACTACACCACCAGGGCCCCATTCTGGGGAGGATACCCTGATGTCCAAGGACCACGAGCTCCATCGCTGTCTGGCCAGTGTTAATTCATGGTGCCCCGAGCGGGGTAAAGGTCAGGGCCCGGGAGGGGTGGGGTGCTGAGTCATGGCCCATCAACACTGGACTTTTCCATGGCATTTCCCGCAGCCAAGCCCGCCCTGCCTCGGAGCTGGGGGTGGGCTGGAGGTGGAGGCTGAGGTGTGGTCTGTCTGTGGACACATAGCTGGCAAGCATTGGAACTACATTTGAACACGGGTCTGCTTGGCACCCAAGCCTGTACCTGTTGGGTGTAGGAAACAATGCACATCACATGCTCAGGTGGGGCCCAGCACCCAGTGACCAGAGGAATCCGAATAAACCCAAATGGGTTGCCACTGAGGGTGACCCTGGCCATCCCGTGCCACAGGTTCCCAATGGCCATGACCTCCCAGAACTCAAGTGTCAGGCCTTTCTTTCCAATGCCTCTGGGTGGATTCAAACCACGTAACTTTTAGGGAATAGTCAAGCGACTGAGCTTTGCAGTCCCCAGACAGGGCCTCAGGGAAGGTTTGTCTTTGTGGCACGCGGTTTATATGCCAAGGTACATCACTTCAGATGGGAGAGCCCCGGCCCGCTCTGGGGTGCAGGGCTGAGCTGGGTTTGGGAAGGCTGGAGGCAGGGGGGTGCTCACCAGTGGTGCCCTCAGCAGACACAGGCCCCAGCCGCTTCCTGCCTGCCAGCCCATAGAGCAGGAACTTGTATTTCCGGTTGGGGTGCAGCCCGGGGATGGTGACCTCTCTCTGATCTGAAGCCGCAGACACTGCCTGGGGTTGCCCGTCCTTGTCCTTGTACTGCACCACGAAGGAGTCGAACACGCCCTCGGGGACCGTCCACGAGAGGCCCACGGAGTCAGGAGTGGCCTCCGTCACGGTGAGCTCCCCCAGGCGGGGCTGGGGTTTCGTGTCTGAGACTGGGAAAAGAGCAGAGGTCAGGCGAGCTGCAGAAAAGGTGGGGGGCAACCATCTGACCTCCGAGCTCCCCCTGGGTTCTGGGGCCCCGGGGGTCAGGAACGGGGGTTCCTGAGAGCTAGGAGGAACCGGGGCATCAGAGGCAAAGGGTAAAAGAGGAATCCGGATCAAGCAAGTGGCCAAGGGCACTTACAAGACTGGGGAAATAAACCACCACCGGGGTCCTGGGGTTGGCTGCTGGGGGCACAGGAACACGAAATGCCACCTGCCGCCACAAGGGGGCGGAGGACGGCCGCCACGCCCCCGCGAAGGCAGCCTCCAGCCCTGACTGCCCCACTCACGGGTCTTGGCCTCCACGGAGACGGGACCCCGACGCTTCCCGTCCTGGAGTCCAAAGAGGAGAAACTTGTACTTTCGGGCCGGTTCCAGGTCTGAGACGGTGACCTCTCGGAGCTCCGCGCCTGCGGGCAAAGTCTGGAGCTGCCCCTGCACGTCCCGGTACTGGACCAGGAAGGAGTCGAAGGAACCCTGGTCCACCGTCCACACGAGGCTCGCTGTGTTCAAGGTCACGGCTGACACCACCAGCTGCCCCAGGCGGGGCTCCACGGGGGGCTCGGTGGGCAGCGGGGCTGCAAGAAAAGAAAGAGGCTAAGAGGTTGACAGACAAGCCCTGCCCAGGCTGAGACCCCATCGACAGCGCAGAGGTGTGGGCAGCGGCTTTGGGAGTCACCCACCATCTGCCAGACTGGGAGGCCGGTGGGGGCGGAGACACCCACCAGCAGGTCTGCAGGAGGCTTCAGACCCAGGCCCTTGACGCCAGAGCCAGGCACTTCCTGTTTTTAAATCATAGGACTGGGCTGGGGGCCTTACACATATTATCACAACCCATCATTCAGTGGTACGAAGCACACTAGTACATATGTTGCCGTCAACTTTTCCAAAAAATTTCTTTCTACTTGAGCCCTGGGTATCAGCTCCTCTTCCCCCACCCTCCACCACCCTGCCACCCTCATGAATCCCTGATCAATTACATATGATTGATATTGCACATCTTACACTGTCCATTGTCTTGCTTCACCCACATTTCTGTTATTCATCCCCGGGGGGGCTGTATATTCAACCTTATGATGGGCTCCCCCTTTGGCCCCCAGCCCCCTACCCTCACGATATCGCTACTCCCACTACTGTTTCTGAGGGGTTTATCTGTCCGGAATCCCATGTGTCAAGCGCTCTTATCTGTACCAATGTCTGTCCTCCGGTCTAGCCGGATTTGTAAGGTAGAACTGGGTCAGGGTAGTGGGAGGAGGAAGCATTCAGGAACTAGAGGAATGATGTGTGTGTTTTATCATGCTAAACTGCACCCTGGTCAGAGCCATGTTCTGAGGCACGGCATGACCCGGTCTTTCTGAGGCACATGTCCACCATGGAGGCCTCAGGTGGCAAGCAAAGAATGAACAGGTACTCAACAAGACATCCGTGTCTCTGAATCGTCACTCCATCCCGGGAGGGCGAACACCATTTGGAAAATGGTGGAAAACCCAAGTCGACTGGAGACCAGGGCACACGTGGGAAAGGAACAGAGACAGACAAGAAGACCTAGAGAAAGAAGGAGGGAAGCTGGCCCTGGCCACTCACCGGTCAGCCCCAGCGCAGACACGGGGCCCACGCGCCGGCCCTGGTGGAGCCCGTACAGGTGCATCTTGTACTTGCGTCCTGGCTCCAGGCCCTGCACCGTCACCTCTCGCTCCTCGCCCCCGACACGCACTGCCTGGGGCCGCCCGTCCCTGTCCTTGTACTGCACGGTGAAGGAGTCAAAGTGGCCCTGGGGCACCGTCCAGGACAGGCCCAGCGAGTCCGAGGTCGAGCCTGTCACCGTCAGCTCCCCCAGGAGAGGCTCCTCGGGGGTCTCTGGGGCCTCCGTGGTGGGCTCCGTGGGGGCGGGGGTCTCTTCCTCTGGAGCTGAGCAGGGAGACACAGAGGGGAGGGGGCCCTGTGACGTGTGCTCAGGGCCTCAGAGGGAAGCACAGAGAAGCTAGCCAGGGCCATGACTGGGTCCCGAGGTTGTTTCAGACAAGCCTGCTCTTGGGCTGGGTGGCCCTGCTGGGTTAACCCCTTACCACCATGCCCCGAGTCCCAGGTCAGGTGGGAGGAGGTGGCAGCCACCAGCCCTGCTGCTCACAGCTGCCTTTCCCTGCCCAGAAGGACCAGTCAGGCCCCAGGGAGCAGCAGGAACAAGGCACACAGACACCACAGCCAGCATCACCTAGGAAGGTGGCCTCCCGCCCAGGGCCTGCACCCCACTCACCAGTCACCCCGATGGCCGAGACGGGGCCCACACGCTGGCCATCCTGGAAGCCGTACAGGTTCATCTTGTACTTGTGGTCCGGCTCCAGGCCCGAGATGGTCACCTGGTCTTCGTGCCCCGGCACCCGCACCACCTTGGGCTGCCCATCCCCGTTCCTGTACTGCACCAGGAAGTGGTCAAAGCGGCCCTCGGGGACCGTCCAGGACAGGCTCAGGGAGTCGGGGGTGGCGTCAGTCACAGTCAGCTCCCCCAGGCGTGGCTTGAAGGGAGGCTCCGGGGTGACCATGGGTGGGGCTGAGGTCACGCTCACTTCTTCCTCTGGAGATGACAGAGACGGGGGACCAGTGAGGCCACCTCATCCCTGGTCTCAGCACGTGGAGAGGGAAGGACAGAGGAAACACAGCAGGAAAGATGCTTTCCCCGTCGGTGGGACCCATTTACTCCCTTGTGGAACCTTCCCTGCAGTGAGCTCTCCCCTGGCCCTCAGGCCTCCGTGCTGCCCCACTGTCCACTGACATCCTGGTAGACCTCTCCTCCATCCCCCACTGACCTCTCTTCTGATCAGCCCTGGTGGCCGCTGTACTTGAGGTTTTCCTTCACTGCGGTCTGGTTTGGTTGGCACCTCGTTACCCATTTCCTTTTTTTTTTGCACCCCCGTCTAAGCCCCCTCATCCAGCCAGAAACCAGGCATGTCCCACTCCCCGCCCCCACCCCACCCCTGGCCAGTTCCCATGGGTCAGCGGGCGACCTGTTTCCATCCTTGGTTTCTGCGAGGTCTGCCCCCTGCCTCCCACCTCTCTCTCCCACTTTCTTGTCTCGCCCTCTCAATCCTGGGTGACATTTTTCTCCAGGGGTCTCCCTATGCCCAGCCTGTCCCATTTCCACCCATTCTCACCAAACAGCCGATTGAGGTGGTGGTGTCTGTCTTCAGCTGGGGTTAGTGCAGCCACCCCCACCCCAATTCCTGAAAGGAATCCCTCATTCAATGAGTGCCCCCTACCTCTGCACATTGGAGGCCCGAGTACCAGGCCTTTGCTCCGGCGATAGCAGGAGCTAACACCTCTCCCTCCTTCACTAAGGCTGTCTGTCGTCAAGCTGTCTCTGATATTCAGTGGGTACATGGAAAGCCTTCGGGACCCTGCCTTACTCTGCCCAGGCCTCCGGGGGTCCCCATAACAGGCTCCTCCATGCTTGGTCACGGCCTGCCCCCCACTGTGTGCCCGTGGGTCTGCTGTGTCATCCGCTGCCTGAGGACCTCCTACAGGGGCAGGGCTCACCCACAGAATCCGCACATGGGTGCAAAGGGCAGCAGACCGCTGAGCAGGGGCCATGTCCGGGCTCCAAACAGCCTGGCCCATCAGAGGACAGTCAGGCATGGGTTAAATCATCTCCCACAATCCCGGGATTGCCTCTGCCTCCCATTGTGGTGGGAAATTTGTGCCCCAAGGAAATTTGTGAGCAGAAAATCAGCAACCTGGGGAACTGCATGGGGCTCTGCCTCCAGCAAGACACCAGGGGCTGTGCTTGCCAGTGAGATCAGAAGGGAAGCTTCCATGAAGAACAAGAGCTGGCTGCTGCTTTGAGGGGCGCTCTCCCAGGCCCGTGCTCCACACCCTGACCCGGGTCTGGTCCCACTCACCGGTCAGCCCCAGCACAGACACAGGGCCCACGCGCCGGCCCTGGTGGAGCCCGTACAGATGCATCTTGTACTTGCGCCCTGGCTCCAGGCCCTGCACCGTCACCTCTCGCTCCTCGCCCCCGACACGCACTGCCTGGGGCTGCCCGTCCCTGTCCTTGTACTGCACGGTGAAGGAGTCAAAGTGGCCCTGTGGCACCGTCCAGGACAGGTCCAGTGAGTCGGAGGTCGAACCTGTCACCGTCAGCTCGCCCAGGAGAGGCTCCTCGGGGGTCTCCGGAACCTCCGTGGTGGGCTCCGTGGGGGCGAGGGTCTCCTCCTCTGGAGCTGAGCAGGGAGACACAGAGGGGAGGGGGCCCTGTGACATGTGCTCAGGGCCTCAGGGGGAAGCACAGAGAAGCCAGCCAGGGTCACAACTGGGTCCCAAGGTTGCTTCAGACAAGCCTGCTCTTGGGCTGGGCGATCCTGCTTGGTCAGCCCCTCACCACCATGCCCCGAGTCCCAGGTCAGGTGGGGGAAGGTGGCAGCCACCAGCCCTGCTGCTCACAGCTGCCCTTCCCAGCCCAGAAGGACCAGTCAGGCCCCAGGGAGCAGCAGGGACAAGGCACACAGACACCACAGCCAGCGTCACCAGGGAAGATGGCCTTCAGCCCAGGGCCTGCACCCCACTCACCAGTCACCCCGACGGCTGAAATGGGGCCCACACGCTGGCCATCCTGGAAGCCGTACAGGTTCATCTTATACTTGTGGTCCGGCTCCAGGCCTGAGATGGTCACCTGGTCTTCGTGCCCCGACACTCGCACGGCCTTGGGTTGCCCGTCCCCGTTCCTGTACTGCACCAGGAAGTGGTCAAAGTGGCCCTCGGGGACCGTCCAGGACAGGCTCAGGGAGTCGGGGGTGGCGTCGGTCACAGTCAGCTCCCCCAGGCGAGGCTTGAAGGGAGGCTCTGGGGCAGCCGTGGGTGGGGCTGAGGTCACCCTCACTTCTTCCTCTGGAGATGACAGAGACGGGGGACCAGTAAGGCCACCTCATCCCTGGTCTCAGCACGTGGAGAGGGAGGGACAGAGGAAGCACAGGAGGAGCAATCTCTGATCTCTGATTCTCCCCTTGGCTGTATAATTGGGGTGGCAACTTCAAAGCTTCCCCCCAGAGAAGGAAGGGAGAAGCTTGGCATTTGAGAGCCCCTTGGTGCCCTATGCTTGGCCTGGGGCTGCTGGGAGCCTGGCGGGCACCAGGCGGTCTAGTAGACCCCAACCACTTCTGGGCATGTCAACATCAGAGCAGGCCGCCTGTGACCATGGCCAGTTGGGGCTGTACTCAGTCTGAGAACAGGCACAGCTTGACCTGGCACAGCCACGCAATGTGCCGGTGTGTCCTCCTCCTGGCTGAGGGGAGTGACCACTGCTCCCGTATCAGCTCAGCTGGAGAGCGGCAGAGCTCAAGAGGGGGCGTGGGTGGAGGTGAAGTAAATGTCAACAAATGCTGAGACACCACCACCCCTTCATTGGAGCCTAGAACTCTGCACCCTGGAGGTTCCTGCTGGCAAGACATCCTGAGACTCAGCTCAGACCCAAGGAATCAGGTTTGCCTTCTAATGAGTTGCCAGGATATTTGGCTGTGCACAGAAGTCTGAAAGGAGGCCCCGTGACCGAAGCATTTCTGTGTCCAGGAAGCTGGGAGAAAAGGGGCGCTCTCCCAGGCCCGTGCTCCACACCCTGACCAGGGTCTGGTCCCACTCACCGGTCAGCCCCAGCGCAGACACGGGGCCCACGCGCCGGCCCTGGTGGAGCCCGTACAGGTGCATCTTGTACTTGCGCCCCGGCTCCAGGCCCTGCACCGTCACCTCTCGCTCCTCGCCCCCAACACGCACTGCCTGGGGCCGTCCGTCCCTGTCCTTGTACTGCACGGTGAAGGAGTCAAAGTGGCCCTGGGGCACCGTCCAGGACAGGTCCAGCGAGTCCGAGGTCGAGCCTGTCACCGTCAACTCCCCCAGGAGAGGCTCCTCGGGGGTCTCTGGGGCCTCCGTGGTGGGCTCCGTGGGGGCGGGGGTCTCCTCTATGACCTCCTGAGGGCCTAAGAGGTGAGAGATGAAGAAACCAGACTTACTGGACCATTCTCTCTACTGGTGACGTCAATCAAACACACCCCACAGATTTCCTTCAAGCAGGGGTGCAGAAGGTGCTGGGCCCCTTGGTAAGCCATCAGGGTTGACCCAGAGTCCATGCCAGGCCTCATTGGTCACACACTGCTGGCGAACCCGCCCTGCTCCAAACCTACAGTGAGTCATGTGGCTGCCCGGGTCAGAAGCCAAAAGCACACTCCTCTTTTGACCCCATCACCCTATTCCTGGGCAGCTCTCCGAAAAACCATTATTAATAAGAAGGAAAAAGTTAGAGCATGGAAGAATTCATGAAGGGATTACTCAGAGAAGTACAATGTGTCAAGGCCCCCAAGGGCCCGTGGAAGATGATTAATGCGGGCCAAGCACATTGAAGCATGAGTGATCTGGAGGCCAGTGACTGATGCAGGCTGCCGGTCCCTGGGGCCATGCTCAGGATGTAATGTGTGCCCACGGCAGGATCGCCCACGAGCTCCTGGACATGCTGGAAGGCAACTCCGGCACGGGGAAAGGCAGGGATGTGAATTCTGCATGTCCTCATGGACAGTGAACCCCTGGACGGGGCATCAGGGTTGCTCTCAACTACTAGCCTCAAGCTGGGCGGGTTGGACCCACCGGGAGGTGCCACGGAAGAAAGACATGCCAACCTGCTTCAATAAAGACTGAGCCCCCAGAGCCAAACCCCCTGCCTTCCTGTCGATTTGGACTCTGGGCGGCCGACAAGACAGGGTAGAAGTACCTTCCTCCCCCAGCGCCCCATTCCCTTTCAGAGACTGTAACTCTTCCCCGCTACTCTAACTCCGCCGCAGAGCAGAGGGAAGGAGTTGAGCATTTCCCAGTTTTGTCAGTTTCCATAATGTTGCTAGTTCTGGTTACAAGTAGCCAGCTGTGGGTTTGATCTTTGAAATCCTGAAGAGGAAATAACATGGGAGCCGTAGGGCAGGGAGTGGGGGGCTTGGGGACGGCGCTGGGCTGGGACCACTGGTCAGTGATTCTGCTCCGTATTCTGAATGACCGCCCCTCTGGGCAGCGGACAGTTCACACCGGACTCCGGACCTCAAGGGGGCCAGCTGGAACCTGGAACACACCAAGAGGCCAGCTGCCCCCACAGCCACCGCGCTGCCTTTGCTTCCACACAACTGAGGACAAGCCCCGGTGCCCGGGCGCTGCTCCATAGGGCTTCCTGGGCTGTGCTCTACGGAGGAGGCCTGGGGAGGGGGTCGGGGGTGGGGGTCAGGGGGTTCTGGATTAGCACTGCTAACCGCAAGATCTGCAGTTTGAGGCACCAGCTGCCCTAAGAGAGAAACGCTCGCAGGGGCAGTTCCCCCTGCCCTGCAGGGCCCTAATGGGCCGGCATGGACGCCTTGGTAGCGACCTGTTTCCTGGCCACTCTGCATGGAAGCCGACCGTTGGCCTGTCTTTCCTGGCACCGCGAGTTCAAACTGCTCATCTTCAGGTTGGTCGTGAAGGGCAAACCCGTTGCTCTGCCAGGGGCCTCCGTGAGGATTATGGCGAGGAACCGCCCAATACAGCACGGTCGTACTGGGTGCCCGTGGCGTCTAGGGCGCCGTGGGTTTGGAATCGATTCGGTGTTTGTAAAAAGCTGCTGCTTCCTTTACCAGGCAAAATATGAGCGGGATGGTGGAGAATAAACAGGCTATTCCCGGCTGTGCTTTTGGTTCTTAACGCCCATTTGCTAATGACCTCCCCCTCTGCCCCGTGTCCTCCACACAGAGTCCTGTCTGGACACACACGGAGAAGTGAAGCTTCCTGGAGCCGTCGGGGCCACGGAGTGTGTGTCAGCGTGGGGCCCGGACCCCTGATGGCTCCCCGTGGCTGACACTCACTCACACTCAGCGCTGCTGGGTGGACGGACGTGAACTGCCAACCTGGAAGCCGGGGGTCAAGAGAAAATCACTGGCCCCACCCACGGACCCTCTGTTGGTATCTCAGGGGCAACTACTTGTCCTCTGAAGTATCGGTTGTGGGAGGGAATGGGTTAACTGACACCCACAGAAACGCACACAAGGTGCCCCAAACAAGCAGGCTGAGCGTGGCCAGGGAAGGCAGGCTTGACTTGACCGTGCTGTTGGCCTCTGAATTGCTTTCTTTCTTATGGACTAGAAACCTGAACTTGATTCCCATCTGAGAATAATGAACTGTAGGGGTGGCAAGAAGCAGGGGGCAGGGGCGACGTGAGAGCAAGCATTGATTTGCCATCTCCCCGGTTAAAAAAGCAACGCTTGCCTTTTCAAGAAAGTCGGGGCAACACAGACAGGACACAATGGGAAATACAATGTGCTGGAATGTCCCTTTGTGTCCCACTAACCACATCTCCCCAGGACTGTTTCCTTCCCGCCTTCTGGCCAGCCCTGCGGTGCTTCCCCCAGATGCACCATTGTCAAGGGCGGCCTGGGCCTGGCACCTTCCACCCCTGTGGGTGGCCAGCGGCTGACCACCAGAGAGCAGTCACCAGGAGGGATGACCAGGCTGCAGAGAACAAAGGCCAGAGCTCCCCGAATGAGCAGAGAGGCCCCAGAGCAGGGCGAGAGGGGAGCCTGGGGCCGCATCCTCAGGCCAAGGAGCAAGATGCTCAGGCTGTTATCCACCAGGACAAAGTTCTGCACAGACCCAGCCCGGCCCCACTCACCCGTCAGCCCCAGCGCAGACACGGGGCCCACGCGCCGGCCCTGATGGAGCCCGTACAGGTGCATCTTGTACTTGCGCCCCGGCTCCAGGCCCTGCACCGTCACCTCTCGCTCCTTGCCCCCAACACGCACCACCTGGGGCCCCCCGTCCCTGTCCTTGTACTGCACGGTGAAGGAGTCAAAGTGGCCCTGGGGCACCGTCCAGGACAGGTCCAGCGAGTCCGAGGTCGAGCCTGTCACCGTCAACTCCCCCAGGAGAGGCTCCTCGGGGGTCTCCGGGGCCTCCGTGGTGGGCTCCGTGGGGGCGAGGGTCTCCTCCTCTGGAGCTGAGCAGGGAGACACAGAGGGGAGGGGGCCCTGTAACATGTGCTCAGGGCCTCAGGGGGAAGCACAGAGAAGCCAGCCAGGGCCATGACTGGGTCCCGAGGTTGCTTCAGAGAAGCCTGCTCTTGGGCTGGGCAACCCTCCTGGGGCAACCCCTCACCACCATGCCCCGAGTCCCAGGTCAGGTGGGGGGAGGTGGCAGCCACCAGCCCTGCTGCTCACAGGTGCCCTTCCCTGCCCAGAAGGACCAGTCAGGCCCCAGGGAGCAGCAGGGACAAGGCACACAGACACCACAGCCAGCATCACCTAGGAAGGTGGCCTCCCGCCCAGGGCCTACACCCCACTCACCAGTCACCCCGACGGCTGAGACGGGACCCACACGCTGGCCATCCTGGAAGCCGTACAGGTTCATCTTGTACTTGTGGTCCGGCTCCAAGCCCGAGATGGTCACCTGGTCTTCGTGCCCCGGCACCCGCACGGCCTTGGGCTGCCCGTCCCCGTTCCTGTACTGCACCAGGAAGTGGTCAAACCGGCCCTCGGGGACCGTCCAGGACAGGCTCAGGGAGTCGGGGGTGGCGTCAGTCACAGTCAGCAACCCCAGGCGAGGCTTCAAAGGAGGCTCAGGGTGCTCGGTGGAAGGGACCGTTGGTGCCAGGGTAACTGCTTCTTCTTGTTGTGGGGCTGGATGGTGGGGCACAGAGAAGAAACAGCTGTGCTCAGGGGGGGACCTCTGGCCAGGGGCCCTGGTACTTCTCCCAGACACCCCGTGACCCTAGATGTCATGCCTCAGAATGAAGCATCATTCCCCAGTTTGAGTGTGCAGAGCAGACACCTGTGGGGGTGTCAAAACCGGCAGGGCCAGGACCCCATGACACCGGGACAGTCAACTCCCGGAGAACCATTCAGTGGGTCCGATGGCCTATGATCACAGCACCACACACAGCAGGCAGATTCAGCCAGGAGACTCACCCACCTGGCGGGTCGGGAGCTGTGCAGGCCTAGTGGTGACGTGGCTGTGATCTGCGTGGCCGGCAGCTCTACTCCCCTCCACAGTTACAGTCTCAGCAACCCATAGGGGGGAAGCCACGAGGCTGCACTGTCTCGGCTGCGAGGGGTGGGGGTTGGGGGGTCAAGAAGCGCACCCCACAGCTTTTCCTTTAGCAGCAGTTTGGTTTCTAAACTTGTAGGGCTTGAATTGTACCCCCTCACCCCAAATATGTTTTAAGTCTTAATCTCAGTGCCTGAAGCTAGAAGCCCTGGTGGGGTAGTGGTTATGTGCCGGACGCCTCTCATAAGGATCTCCCGTCTTGGAAACCCACAGGGGCAGGATTACCCCGTCCTATGGGGTCACTCTGAGTTGGAATCCACTGGATGGCGATGGGTTTGGAATGATTTGGGTGGACCGTGGTCCACTGTCATCTCCCTGGTGGGTCGGGAGTCCTTGGGTCTGTTAGTGAGACCGTCACAGCGTGTGTTATGTCTTGTGCCAGTGGCCTAGGAGGCATAAAAGAGCAGACTCCAAGATCAAAGTCACTGCCATCGAGTCAATGCCGACTCAGAGAGACCGTGTAGGACAGGGTCAGAACTACCCCCTGGGAGTTTCTGAGACTGCCCGTCTTGATGAGCAGACCAGGCACCAACAAAGGAGACGGGGGGATGACCCACGCTCTCTGAAAATGACAGGGATAGACCGGTCCACCGGCCCAAGTAGGAGATGAGACTCGGATTACCCACCACCCTGCCCCCTTCCCAGAGATAGCAGAGTGAGAGCCGGGCCCTGAATTCTGACTTCTGAGCTGTGAGGAAAGATGCTTCTATAATTGAAAGCCACCGATAGGATTTGCTAGGCGTGCAGAAAACTAGGTAAAAGATGACTTCTCAGGGCATTTACAGAAATTAGTTTGGCTCGCACATCCGAGGGCAGAGACAGGAACTGGCGAGAAGGCCACCTTAGTGGCTGGTCTGTCCAGCCTTGTACTTCTTTCTCTTGCTGGGAGCAGAGTGGTCCTGCCCTGGCGCCCCAGACCCCTATGCCCCCAACCCCGAGTCCTGCCCTGTGGGGGATCATCTGCTCTGTTGGCATGGGCTCTTCTTGTCCTCCCTTCTGGGCAGGGTTTGCCAGCCAAATAGCTGAGTGGCCCAACCATCAAGTTTCAGACATCTATTTTAGCTGGTTCATAAGCATTGGGGGGGGGGCGGGGGGATAGCTAGAGGAGAGCTTAGAGACAGAGGAAAATGGTGTGTTAATTAACGGGAAGCAATGAGTGTGGATAACTGGTGCTGACCCATGCAGGGAGTTGCGGTGTGCGCCCTAACGGCATCCGATGCTGTTTTTACATAAATAGGTATCCATTTGGGGGCTCTCGGGACAGACGCAATTTTCTGCACTGAAATCAGAGATTATAAGAGTTGGCCCTGGGAGGTCTTCCGGGGTGGACGACCTCCCTCCCAAGACTGGCTGGTAAAATGTGCGTTGGGTCGATAAAAACTGGGCCGGCAGTTCAAAACCACCAGCCGCTCGGTGGGAGCAAGATGAGGCTTCTGTTCATTTCAAGAGTCACCGCCTGAGAAACACACGAGAATAGTTCTACTCTGTCCAGTACGGTCTCTAGGAACCCGAATTGGCTTGATGGCAGTGAGTGTTTGTTGCTTTGGGTTTTTAAATGAGCTCCCTCCGGAGGGGAAGTCGGCTGTCACCACTGACTGTGCGTGAGCTGAGCAGACCTGTAAGGCGGGTGGGACCATCTATCTTCACCGACGAAGAGAAAAGGCAAGCCCAGAGAGGCTGAATGACTGCTGAGCTCACACAGCCAGAACAGGTTGCGGGTAGATCTGCCTGCGCCTCTTATTTCCCCATCTTGGAGGAAGCGAAGCCGCCTGGAGGCCTCTGTCCCCAACGTCCTTCCCCAGGAGGGCTTGGGGCTTCTCCACGATTCTTTCTCCCCACGCCCTTGCCCGTGCCTGACTGAGGCTTGGCAGCCCTGCCTCTTCATAGAACCCACAAGCTTCTGCATGGAAGATGACGGGTCGGGGTGACACCGATGGTGTGGAGAGGAGACTGGAGCAGACGCACTCCCGGGAGTTCTGGAGTTCTGGAGGCTGAGTCTCAGAGCCCATGACACCCCCACTGACAGTAGGGGCCCCAGTGCAGTTCCAGGAGGCCAGCGCCCTACTTCACACTCACCAGTCACCCCGACGGCCGAGACGGGGCCCACACGCTGGCCATCCTGGAAGCCGTACAGGTTCATCTTATACTTGTGGTCCGGCTCCAGGCCCGAGATGGTCACCTGGTCTTCATGTCCCGGCACCCGCACCACCTTGGGCTGCCCATCCCCGTTCCTGTACTGCACCAGGAAGTGGTCAAAGCGGCCCTCGGGGACCGTCCAGGACAGGCTCAGGGAGTCGGGGGTGGCGTCCGTCACAGTCAGCTCCCCCAGGCGTGGCTTTTGAAGGTCGTGGACAGTGGTGGGAGATGGGGCTGCAGGAACCGGGGGTTCCTCTTCGGGGGCTGGAGAGAGATGCAAACAGAACCCATCCCTTTGTTGGAAGAGCCAGCTTTCCTTAAGGCCTATCCTGACCATAAAGCCTATCCTGCCAAGTCTCGCTGTGGCAACCACACAGATCTCCTTGCCACCTCTCCGATGTCCAAAGAAGCCTCCTACCCCAGGGCCTTGGCACGGACCATTCCCACCGAACCTGCATGATCTCTCCCAGGCACTCCTAGCTCCTGCTCACACATCCTTTCAGTCTCTGCCCGAAGGTCACCCCCGATGCTGTCCTTACTTAAACGCCCACCTCCCCGACTTCCCAGGCCTCCTCCTTAGCTGAACCTGATTCCATCCATAAACTGCCAATCAACCATGATGAGACCGTGCCTAGCCACTGGCTGCTCTCGGGAATGAGGGTTCATTTGTACAGGTAATTGTACCGGGGTTATTCCCAAAGTCGAGCCCCCCTCGGGTTTCCCTTTTTCTGATGGACACACAGGGCGTGGGGATTCGCTTTTAACTATACCAGTGGTAGAGCCATACAATGGAGCATGACGTGGCCATACAAAGGGGCCAAACGCTGATCAATGCTACAACCTGGGCAGACCTCAGGCACATGCTCTGCGAAAGAAAATCCGAGCCAGAGACCGCCCACCCCGTGACTCCACCAATACCACGGGCTGCCATGTCCAGCACAGGCTGAGCCACAGAGGCAGGAAGTACATCCATGGTTGCCTCGGGCTCAGGGGAAGGTCTGATGGTGCCAATACCTAGGTGGAGCACTGGACTGTGAACCATAAGGTGGTCGGTTCAAATCTATCAGCTGCTCCTCAGAAGGGAGATTATAGACTTCCTGCTTCTGTGAAGATGTACAACCAAGAAGTCCTAACTAGACTGCCCTATGACAGTCGAAGGGGGCCTGGGTGTGTAGGGAGGCCGCTCATCTAACAAAAGCCAGGATTCACATGAAGTGATGCTCTTTGGGAGAAAGAGGGGGCTGCCTGCTCCCAGGACAATTCAGCCTTAGAGACTCACCCTACAGATTAACAGCCTTAGAAGCCCACAGGGGCGGCGGCTCTGCTCTGTCCTTAGGTCCCCAGTGAGTAAGAACTGACTCAGGACAGCGGAGTTTGATTAGCGAGCTGGAGGAGACTCGGGGCAGGGGTGTAGTCGGAGGGTTGTGTGGGAGTGGGATGGACACAGGGGTTCTTTCTGAAGTGGATCATTCTAAAACTGGTGCGTGGTGATGGGCACACATTTCTATAAACACCACAACGCAGTGGAGTGCATCCTTAACAGTGGACGCTGATACCTCAGCCTGCTGTCCACCAGACAGTGTAACCTGGTGCGGAGGGTGAGCAGTGGGTGGGGGACAGAGTAGCCACAGGGGCCAGATGTTGGCAAGGGGTCCAAGCGGGATGGGATCCCCATGGGCTTCCCTCCACCTTGCGCCTCTGTTTATAGTTGACATTTTCTGGACAGCATGGGGAAGGAGCTCATGTTCCTGGGATAGGTCCCAACAGCTCTAAAGGAGGTCCTGAAATTCCCAGGTGGACATAAGAGCCACGGACAAGTCTGTGAATGACTGCGTGAGGGGCCTCTCCCAGCAGGGTCTGGGTTTCTCAAGCCTTCCATACAGACTCAAAACTGCCCTGCAGTGGGAGTGGATGCGGGGAGGGAGGGGCAGGTTGTAAAGGCTTCAGAGTCCCAAGTCCCCATGAAAGAGTGTGGAGGGCCCGAGAGAGAGGCTTTCCAGAGACCCTATACACCAGGGGCCCTGTGCACCTGACTCACCGGTCAGTCCCAGCGCAGACACGGGGCCCACGCGCCGGCCCTGGTGGAGCCCGTACAGGTGCATCTTGTACTTGCGCCCCGGCTCCAGGCCCTGCACCGTCACCTCTCGCTCCTCGCCCCCGACACGCACTGCCTGGGGCCGTCCGTCCCTGTCCTTGTACTGCACGGTGAAGGAGTCAAAGTGGCCCTGGGACACAGTCCAGGACAGGTCCAGCGAGTCCGAGGTCGAGCCTGTCACCGTCAGCTCCCCCAGGAGAGGCTCCTCAGGGGTCTCCGAGGCCTCTGTGGTGGGCTCCGTGGGGGCGAGGGTCTCCTCCTCTGGAGCTGAGCAGGGAGACACAGAGGGGAAGGGACCCTGTAACATGTGCTCAGGGCCTCAGGGGGAAGCACAGAGAAGCTAGCCAGGGCCAGGACTGCATCCCAAGGTTGCTTCAGACAAGCCTGCTCTTGGGCTGAGTGACCCTGCTGGGTCAACCCCTCACCACCATGCCCCGAGTCCCAGGTCAGGTGGGAGGAGGTGGCAGCCACCAGCCCTGCTGCTCACAGCTGCCTTTCCCTGCCCAGGAGGACCAGTCAGGCCCCAGGGAGCAGCAGGGACAAGGCACACAGACCCCACAGCCAGCATCATCTAGGAAGGTGGCCTCCCGCCCAGGGCCTGCACCCCACTCACCAGTCTCCCCAATGGCCGAAATGGGGCCCACACGCTGGCCATCCTGGAAGCCATACAGGTTCATCTTGTACTTGTGGTCCGGCTCCAGGCCCGAGATGGTCACCTGGTCTTCGTGCCCCGGCACCCGCACGGCCTTGGGCTGCCCGTCCCCGTTCCTGTACTGCACCAGGAAGTGGTCAAAGCGGCCCTCGGGGACCGTCCAGGACAGGCTCAGGGAGTCGGGGGTGGCGTCGGTCACAGTCAGCTCCCCCAGGCGAGGCTTCAAAGGAGGCTCTGGAGCATCTGTGGGTGGGGTTGAGGTCACCCTCACTTCTTCCTCTAGAGATGACAGAGACAGGGGTCCAGTGAGGTCACCTCATCCTTGGTCTCAGCATGTGGAGAAGGAGGGACAGAGGAAGCACAGCAGGAAGATGCCTTCCACGTCGGTGGGACCCCTTCCCTCCCCTGTGGAACCTTCCCTGCAGTGAGCTCTCCCCTGGCCCTCAGGCCCCCATGCCTTCATCAACGTCCGGTCACTTCCTGCGACCTTGCCTGTGGCCTCACTTCCACACAGCCACTGGCCATGGGTCCCCTGCCAGTGGACTCTGTCTGGTGTCTGTTTTCCATTTGATCAAGCCTTTGCTGGAAAACATGCTCCTTTGCTGGACCCGTGCCTTGCAGAAAACCCTGAGCACCTACTGGTCAACCAGCAGCCTGCCTCTGTCGTGCCCTCCTCCCTGGCCCACAGCTGCCAGAGGGACAGAGTGTGCCAGCCTCCTGCCTAAGTGCCTCCTGAGGCCTTCCATCCCCCACCTCCACCCCGCTCCTCTGGTGAGGAACCCTTTCTGCCCACTGCAGGCTTCCCCCCTCCTCCCCACCCACCCATTCTTCACCAAACAGCCAGAATGCGTGTTTAACACCTCAGAACAGAAGATGAATTGGGTCTTCAGGGAGAAGCACACAGCCAGCCTCCTTGTCCTGGAAGGAGTTCCTTACGCCAGGAGCAGGTGTCCCCTTCCCTCCTTGCCTGCAGCCCCTCCCCGCCCCTGCGACCCCCCCTCCGAAGCCACACACCCCTCACATCTCAACATTATCTCCCCACCTCCAAAGCTCTCAGGGACATCTCAGCAAGCCCCAGACCCATGCTGGCCCCTGCCTGGGGGCCTCTCCATCTGCAGGGTGAATGATCCAACCCTCTTCCTTCCTTCAACACTGGTACCTACATCTAGGGGGAGTCTTCAAGGGCAGGTGGGGGTGGGGGGCAGGAGGCAGGCCTGCCTTTCCCTGGGAGCCCTTGCTAGAGAGCCTAGCAATCTCTGTGCTCTGATTCTCCCCTTGACTGTATAATTTGGGTGGCAACCTCAAAGCTTCCCCCCAGAGAAGGACGGGAGAAGCTTGGCATTTGAGAGCCCCTTGGTGCCCTCTGCTTGGCCTAGGGCTGCTGGGAGCCTGGCGGGCACCGGGTGGTCTAGTGGACCCCAACCACTTCTGGGCATGTCAACATCAGAGCACGCCGCCTGTGACCATGGCCAGTTGGGGCTGTACTCAGTCTGAGAACAGGCACAACTTGACCTGGCACTGTCATGCAATGTGCCAGTGTGTCCTTCTCCTGGCTGAGGGGAGTGACCGCTGTTCCCGTATCAGCTCAGCTGGAGAGCGGCAGAGCTCAAGAGGGGGCATGGGTGGAGGTGAAGTAAATGTCAACAAATGCTGAGACACCACCACCCCTTCATTGGAGCCTAGAACTCTGCACCCTGGAGGTTCCTGCTGGCAAGACATCCTGAGACCCAGCTCAGACCCAAGGAATCAGGTTTGCCTTCTAATGAGTTGCCAGGATATTTGGCTGTGCACAGAAGTCTGAAAGGAGGCCCCATGACCGAAGCATTTCTGTGCCCAGGAAGCTGGGAGAAAAGGGGCGCTCTCCCAGGCCCGTGCTCCACACCCTGACCAGGGTCTGGTCCCACTCACCAGTCAGCCCCAGTGCAGAAACGGGGCCCACGCGCCGGCCCTGGTGGAGCCCGTACAGGTGCATCTTGTACTTGCGCCCCGGCTCCAGGCCCTGCACCGTCACCTCTCGCTCCTTGCCCCCGACACGCACTGCCTGGGGCCGTCCGTCCCTGTCCTTGTACTGCACGGTGAAGGAGTCAAAGTGGCCCTGGGACACAGTCCAGGACAGGTCCAGCGAGTCCGAGGTCGAGCCTGTCACCGTCAGCTCCCCCAGGAGAGGCTCCTCAGGGGTCTCCGAGGCCTCTGTGGTGGGCTCCGTGGGGGCGAGGGTCTCCTCCTCTGGAGCTGAGCAGGGAGACACAGAGGGGAGGGGGCCCTGTGACATGTGCTCAGGGCCTCAGGGGGAAGCACAGAGAAGCCAGCCAGGGCCACGACTGCATCCCAAGGTTGCTTCAGACAAGCCTGCTCTTGGGCTGAGTGACCCTGCTGGGTCAACCCCTCACCACCATGCCCCGAGTCCCAGGTCAGGTGGGAGGAGGTGGCAGCCACCAGCCCTGCTGCTCACAGCTGCCTTTCCCTGCCCAGAAGGACCAGTCAGGCCCCAGGGAGCAGCAGGAACAAGGCACACAGACACCACAGCCAGCATCACCAGGGAAGGTGGCTTCCCGCCCAGGGCTGCACCCCACTCACCAGTCTCCCCGACGGCTGAAATGGGGCCCACACGCTGGCCATCCTGGAAGCCGTACAGGTTCATCTTATACTTGTGGTCCGGCTCCAGGCCCGAGATGGTCACCTGGTCTTCGTGCCCCGGCACCCGCACGGCCTTGGGCTGCCCGTCCCCGTTCCTGTACTGCACCAGGAAGTGGTCAAAGCGGCCCTCGGGGACCGTCCAGGACAGGCTCAGGGAGTCGGGGGTGGCGTCGGTCACAGTCAGCTCCCCCAGGCGAGACTTGAAGGGAGGCTCCGGGGCTGCCGTGGGTGGGGCTAAGGTCACCTTCACTTCTTCCTCTGGAGATGACAGAGACAGGGGACCAGTGAGGCCACCTCATCCCGGGTCTCAGCACATGGAGAGAGAGGGACAGAGGAAACACAGCAGGAAAGATGCTTTCCCCGTCGGTGGGACCCCTTTCCTCCCTTGTGGAACCTTCCCTGCAGTGAGCTCTCCCCTGGCCCTCAGGCCACTGTGCTGTCCCACTGTCCACTGACATCCCATGAGACCTCTCCTCAACCCCCACTGACCTCTCTTGGGTCCAGATCTGCCTAAGGCACATCCCTTCCCTACGATTTCACTGAGGATTTCAGGATGTCATTTTCCCCAAAGAGGCGCAGAACACTTAGTGCCCAACCAGAACTTGGGGAGTGTGCCCTGACTCCTCCCTCTCCCCACCTGGGATGGAACCCCAAAGGACACTGTGTCATTCCTATTTCCTCTAGGACCACTTCCCTCCTCCCCACTTCACTCCATTCTCCTGGTTGGGCTGCCATCTCCTCCCCCACAGTTACAACCTCTCTCCTCATCTCCCTACTCCTATTTGCTCTTTCACCAGCCCCCCACCCCCAGCCATTCCATCGATTTCCCCCCCAAGGAACTGAGTTTTTATCAAGGACAACATGTGTGGAGGTCATCCTGCTTGAGACAAGTCACTCCCAAAGGGGAAACATTGTTGAGACCGGTGTTACAGAAAGCAGATACATGGGCAGCACTCCCAAAGGGGAAACATTGTAGACACCGGTGTTACAGAAAACAGATACATCGGCAGCTAGGTGGGCTAACTAGTGCGGGAGGTCCTACTGGCCTATATCCAGGTGACCCTGTGGGCACAGCTGCCTGCATACATATTGGTTACATTCTGCATGTACGTTCATATCTGTACTGCAGCGCACGGCTATGGAAACTTCTTCCATGTAGCCAAAACCGCACACGACTGAGCCATTGACTTTGACGGCCAGGGGCTTCCGTCTCGGTGTAACACAGCACATGGGAACCATGTTTTACAACCTCCTTTGGTGAGTGGTGACTGGGCATGTGGACGTTTGCAAGTGTCATCTGAGGTGCCCTTGTAGAATGGAGACAAGCAAAGACTCCAGGAGAGAGCGATGATCGCGTCTCAGCCCTTTGCGTAAGATCGAGTAAAGAATGCAAAGAGGCCCGGAGTCAGAGGTCCACAGGAACCACAGTGTCCTCCCACCTGAGGCCCAGAAGAGCCTGCCTGAGGGCACAGCAGGAGGCCCCAGTGAGAATGTGAGAAAAACATCCCACCAAGTTCAAGTTCACATGGAAGACCAGACCTGCTGGTCTAACGTAGCCCCGAGGAGCCTCCGGGTCCGGTCCTAAGTCACCCTTCGAAGTGGAACTGAATCTGTTCTTGAAGGGCCACCTCTCAACCCAGCAACAGACGGGCCTTTAAAGCCAACAGTCACGCTCACAAGCAACGTGGCCTCCGGCGGGCGCACCTGCGCAATACCGCATGATGTGATTCAACTCCGGGACCCTGTGATAGCTGCATTAGCTCCCAAGAAAGTGGTTTGGGGGAGACAGAAAAGAATGAAGGAAATGTTCTGAAATAGCTTGTGGTGATGATTACACAATTCTTCTTGATGGGAACTGAACTGTGTCACACTTAGATTATGTCCCAATAAAACGGAGATAACAAACAGACCACCCAATCCATTCTAAGTATCTTTTTAAAACGACTCTGGGGGGGGGGGGCGGGAATATCAATTGTGAAGGACCAGAAATGTAACCCACCCTAACCACCGCAACGCCATGAAGCTGACGCTGACCCCATGTGACTCCACAGGGTTTCTGAGGTGGTGAGTCTTCACGGGGACATGATAAGTGTTATGTTTCCCCCTCGGAGCAGCTCGTGGCCTTGAACCACTGACCTTGCGGTGAGCAGCCCAAGACCTAATCGGCAGCACCTCCGGGGCTCCTTAAAGGACAGCATTTGCCCAGACACAAAGATGAGAAGGCAGGAAGGGGCAGGGAACCCAGACAAACGGACGGGAGGAGCCCCGAGTGCACACAGGGAGCAGGCTGACGCACTGTGGGGAGGACAAGCAACGCCGCGGACCCACCCGGGTCCGAACTCCTGACTGGGAAACTAACGTGTGTCACCCAAGCAGAGTCAACTCTTACCAAGAATGACCAATGAGACAGGTCAGGCTGCCGCGGAACACTGTACAGCCACCTCCTGTCCTCTGGAAGGAATCCCACGCTCCATGGCTGCCCCCTCCCCTCTGGGAGCCCATCAAGGCGACCGCCTCACCTCAAAGGATACCCGGACAAAATCCCCCCAGCCCTTGCTGTGCCAGGCTGCTTCCTGCCTCTGGGCCTCTGCTCTACACGGACCTGAAGATCTTGGAACCTGCAGATCTTAGCGCTTAGGGGGTCCCCATGGCAGGCAAAGAGCTCCAAGGACCTTGACCAGTGCTAGCCTGGGCCTGGAGACCCTGCCCCCCTGATTCTCCAATGCAGTTGTGCTTGTGGCTTCAGCACCTGTGCCCAGGACTGTGTGCCCAGAAATGTGGGTGTCTGTGGTACCCCAGGACCTCCCACAGTGCCCCGCTCCGGCCCACCCATTGAATTAATATGCAAACCAGAAGGCTCTGGGTGATACTATCAGGTCACACTGCCACCGGGGCTCTGTCATTGCCCACCCTCGACAGCGAGCGCACCCGGGCCTTGGGGAGGAGGCTCTGATGGAGGGTGAGGTGCGGGCCCAGGGTTCCTGCTCAGAGTCAGGCCCCCGGACCCGCAGCGTGAGCGTCATGAGGATCTGTGTGACATGCAGCACACTGGGCCGCCATCCACACGTGCTGTTGAAGGCGCCTCCGCGTTGCAGTATGCATTCAAGTCTCCCTGCTATGGAGACCATTCCTGCGCCCAGGAAGCTGGGAGAAAAGGGGCGCTCTCCCAGGCCCGTGCTCCACACCCTGACCCAGCCCAGCCCCACTCACCGGTCAGTCCCAGCGCAGACACGGGGCCCACGCGCTGGCCCTGGTGGAGCCCGTACAGGTGCATCTTGTACTTGCGCCCCGGCTCCAGGCCCTGCACGGTCACCTCTCGCTCCTCGCCCCCCACACGCACTGCCTGGGGCCGCCCGTCCCTGTCCTTGTACTGCACAGTGAAGGAGTCAAAGTGGCCCTGGGGCACCGTCCAGGACAGGTCCAGCGAGTCCGAGGTCGAGCCTGTCACCGTCAGCTGGCCCAGGAGAGGCTCCTCGGGGGTCTCTAGGGCCTCCGTGGTGGGCTCTGTGGGGGCGAGGGTCTCCTCCTCTGGAGCTGAGCAGGGAAACAGAGAAGAGGGGGCCCTGTGACATGTGCTCAGGGCCTCAGGGGGAAGCACAGAGAAGCCAGCCAGGGCCATGACTGCATCCCAAGGTTGCTTCAGACAAGCCTGCTCTTGGGCTGGGCAGCCCTCCTGGGTCAACCCCTCACCACCATGCCCCGAGTCCCAGGTCAGGTGGGAGGAGGTGGCAGCCACCAGCCCTGCTGCTCACAGCTGCCCTTCCCTGCCAAGGAGGACCAGTCAGGCCCCAGGGAGCAGCAGGGACAAGGCACACAGACACCACAGCCAGCATCACCAGGGAAGGTGGCTTCCCGCCCAGGGCCTGCACCCCACTCACCAGTCACTCCAACGGCTGAAATGGGGCCCACACGCTGGCCATCCTGGAAGCCGTACAGGTTCATCTTATACTTGTGGTCCGGCTCCAGGCCCGAGATGGTCACCTGGTCTTCGTGCCCCTGCACCCGCACGGCCTTGGGCTGCCCGTCCCCGTTCCTGTACTGCACCAGGAAGTGGTCAAAGCGGCCCTCGGGGACCGTCCAGGACAGGCTCAGGGAGTCGGGGGTGGTGTCAGTCACAGTCAGCTCCCCCAGGCGAGGCTTGGAGGGAGGCTCCGGGGTGACCGTGGGTGGTTCCGAAGGTTCCTCCTCTTCTGCTGGATGGAGACACAGAGAGGGTGTGCATGGGCTCTGCCCTTCTCTGTGCCCAGCTGTGGAGGGAGGTCGTGGACTGCCACGGCGGGGGGTGGTGTGGGGGCGGGGGGCGGCCAGGGCTCTACCCACTCACCAGTCAGGGCCTCGATACGGGCAGGACCCACCCGCCGTCCACCGTGGAAACCATACAGGTCCACCAGGTATCTGTGATAGGATCTCAGGCCAGAGATGGTGACGTCGTGGCGGTCACCCTCCAAGCTGACCATCCGGAGTCGTCCGTGGTCGTCTGTGTACTGCACCAGGAAGGAGTCAAACTGGCCCTCCTCCACCACCCAGGACAGATGCAGGCTGTCCGTGGTTGACTTCTCCACGGTGAGCGGCCCCAGGCGGGGCTCGGGCTCTGATGGGGCCGGGGCCTCAGTCGCGTCTCCGCCTTCTTCCTTGGCGGCTGGATCAGGGACAGAAGACATGGGTGAGGGTCTGTCGCTGCACCGAAAGCCTCTCGGGGAGATGGAGGCGGGAAGGGGGTGGGGGTCAGTAATCCACGTGGATGGGCTTCCCGAGCCGGATGCAAAGTGCAAGAAAACTCAAAGCCGGGGTCCTGGGGGAGCCCAACTCTGGCGACGGCGGGTTCTGGGGCAGAACTAGCTGCATGGCATGTGCTCAGCTGTCGCCTCTACAGAGGGGCTCGGCCCAGTGTGCCCTCCGCCGTGCTGTCACGGAGTTTGAGCTACCAGCCTTTGGGCACAAGCCGTGCGCACCGCCAGAGCAAAGTCACTGGCACCGGGTCAAGGCCAGCACCGACGCACAGCGACCCTGCAGCACAGGGTAGAACTGCCCCTGCGGGTTCCAAGACTAACTCTTCACACAGTGGACAGCATCAGCTTTCTCCCTCCAAGCGGCTAGTGGTTTCAAACCGCTGACCTGGCAGTCAGCTGGCCCAGCGCCTAACCATGCGCCAAATGCAAAACGCCTGATGCAAAAGCCTCCATCTCATAGGCTTCGACAGCTGGCAGTCTTAGAAAGGCCGTCGAGCGTGGCAGAAAGCGGGTGGGTGGTTGCCAGAGCTCGAGGCTACAGGGATGGGCGGGGAAAAGGATCAGTGGCCATGTCTCCCGTCTCAATTGTGGCAGCGGCTGCATCTGCCCAAAGCTCGAGCAACTCCCGACTCGTCCCACTGTGTGTAAAGGGTCCCCAAGTCAGAGGCGCACGGCGTGTGTGCTGCCCGTGATGCACAATCTGACAGTGGAGATGCATGGTGGTTATAATGTGCGCCACTGAATCACGCACGACCGGGAAGAGCGTGGAGGGCGCCCCCGACCCCATTCTCACGGACACGCGAGTCCCGGGAACCGAAAGGCAGAGCGGTCTAAACGGGCATCAGGAGCTGCCTAGGGAAGCACAGGGAGGCCCTGATGGATGCCACCACACGATGAAATAAATGCCACCACCCCCGGGCCGGGCAAAGTCGGTCCGATGCGAGAGGCCAACCCCTGCCTCGGCTCACTTTATGAAATAAGCAAAGACGGATGCCAGGGACCACCAGCAGCTATGAGGGACCGGAGGGGGTGAGGGAGAAGGAGGGAGTTTGGGTTCAAGGGACAGTGAGCTTATGGTAGGAGGAGCCTGGTGCTGCAGAGGGTAAACAGCAGCACCTCCGAGGGTGAAAGACGGACAATCTCACAACCCCCCGGGGGTGATGGGTCAGCGCTGACTCGATGACAGTGAATGTGGGGCTTTTCGGAGTTTAAGGCACCAGTGGTGGGGTCATTTGGGAAAGGCCCAAAAGCTCAGGGCTGGGCTTGAGGAATGCCACGGTGGCCCTGGCTGAAGGGCCCGCGCAGGCACTGCGGGTGGGCAGTGTTTGGGTGCACTGTCCCACAACCCTCTTTGAACGTGGAAATGGTCAATGGGCTGTGTTGTACACTTCAACCATGATCAAAACATAAAAGTCTATTGGATCCCTTTCCCGGGAGAAGGGAGAGGGGTGGGGTAGCTCAGCAGGAGCAGGGGAGGGGCGTGGCTGTCCTGGCTGGCCCACTCACCAGTCACTGCGATGACGGAGAGGGGTCCGACTCGCCGGTCACCGTGCAGCCCGTACAGCAGCAGCTTGTACCTGCGGGCGGGGTCCAGGCCCTGCACGGTGACCTCTCTGAGGCTGCCCTCCACAGGCACCACCTGGGGCTGCCCATCCCTGTCCTTGTACTGCACCACGAAGGAGTCGAACTCGCCCTCGGGGACTGTCCACGAGAGGCCCACGGAGTCTGGGGTCACGCCGGTCACCTGCAGCTCCTCCCCCAGGCGGGGCTTGGCAGGACGCTGGGTCCCAGGCTTGCCCGCTACTCTCTGGGGCTCTGCAGTACAGACACAGGGAGGGGCGGGCTGGGTGAACTCCCAGGCCAGAATGCAGGGCTCTGCTGGCCGGCTCAGCTCCCAAAGGGCTGGTGCAAGGACCGGGAGGGGGCTGGGTCTGAGCCAGGGAAACTGGCATCCTAGGGCCAGTGGCCTGGCAGGGGCTTGCAGGGGACCCCTGCTCACCAGTCACTCCATCGGCAGAGAGGGGCCCGTGCCGCCGCTTGTCCAGGAGGCCGTAGAGGAGGAATCGGTACTTCCGGCCAGGCTCCAGAGGGGTGATGGTGACGGAGCGTTCAGGGCCCTCCACAGACACCACCCTGGGCCCATCCTTGTCCTTGAACTGGACCGCAAATGAGTCAAAGTGGCCCTCGGGGACTGTCCAGGAGAGGCGCAGCGAGTCCGGGGTGGGGTCCGTCACCCACAGCTCCCCGAGGCGGGGTGGAGCTCCTGAGCTGTCAGCACCTTGGGGAGCTGACAGAGACAAAAGGTCCATGTGCTTATTTTTTCCAAAATGACTCCCTCTGCCTCCCACTGGGGTCAGAAAACCCAGCACTGCCCCAATGGTCAGTACCTCCCATGTTTCCTTCGCCTCCTGTGCCTGCCACCAGCCCTCGCTGGCCCAGGCCTCTCTCTACTTGACCAGTGTGGGGAGAGGTCTTTGTCCTGGAAAACTCTGGGAAAAGCTCCTCCCTCTCTGTGCGGTCGCTTCCTGCCTGCTGGGGACCCTTTGTCCATCACAGAACCTGGTCTCTTTCTTTGTACCCAGACGGCTACCCTTCTGGACTTGCCTGGCCCTCGGGTCTCTGATAGGGACAGACCCTGGGGGTGGGGCGTGGGAGGGCAGGCATTCCAATGGAGGAGGTCTCTTTTTCCATGAGGCACCAGTGAAACCTGGAGAATTGAAACTCCCCCGGTCTGGGCAGGGCTTGAGGGGAGGGGGCAGCAAGAGAAGTGGGGGCTTCATGAAAAAGGATCTGGTGTCTGCCCAAGGAGCCGTCCAGGGCCTGGGAACAAGCCGGCCCGCTGCCTTCCTGGACGGCGAAGAGTCTGACGGCATTGTTTTTGTGAGAGTTTCTGGCTCAGGGGAGCCCCCAGGGGCCAGGGCGGGCCTGGCCCGAACCCCAGGAAGGGGCATAGCTAGGTTGGGCCAGGCAGGCCGGGGTGAGCAGCCAGTCCAGAGCTCCTCTAGTTCTAGTTTCTGAGACTGATGGGAAGGGGGCTTTGAGGAGGCAGATACGAGACTGGAAGGGACCAAGCCAGGAGGGGAAGCAGTAAAACCTTTAGAAGCAACAGCAACACAGGGCTGCGACCCTGGGAGAACCCTGGGAGCAAGGAGGGGCTCCTGTCCCCGGGTTTCCAAAGCTGAAGATCCTGACAGGTGCAGACAGCCTCATCTTCCCCCCATGGAAGTAGCTGGTGGGTTTGAACCACCAACCTTGCAATTAGCAGTCGAACACCTAACCCACAGCACCACCAAGGGCTCCTTCGGCCCAGACAGACTAAAGCTAAACTCACTGAGGTGATGACCCTCGAAGGCAGTGTGTAGAACATCCCTGTGAGTGCCCAGTCGAACTGCTGGCCTTGTAGTTCTCAGCCCAACGTGTAACCACTGAGCCATCAGGCCCCTTCAGCTCTCTATGGAAAGCAGTATCTAGACACGTCATTTGTGACCTCTCAGAGCTGGGGATCAGCCTAGAGAACCTGTCCTCAGTGGCCGCCTCAGGTGGCCTCCAGGCACCAGCTGCACCTAAATATGGCTCTTCCCCGGCCTTCCCTTTCCACCCTCCAGGAGGGAGGCTGAAGGGCTTCCCCGCCCAGCAGAGGTAGACATTATGAGGCAAGCGGAAAAGTCGCAGGATGGAGCCCCTCGCCCAGGCAGGAGCTGGCCTTGTCTGCCGGGGACCAGGGCAGGCAGTGCGGCTGTCCAAGTAGAAGAGGGAGTCGGCAGTGTGGAGAAGGGCGAGGAGAGCACCTGGGGGCTCTTACCCGTCTTGGCCTCCGCGGAGAGTGGGCCTCGTCGCTTCCCGTCCTGGATCCCAAAGAGCAGGAACTTGTACTTTCGAGAGGGCTCCAGGCCCTGGACGGTGGTCTCCCGCCGGTGCGCAGTCACAGGCTCCACCTGGGGCTTCCCGTCCCTGTCCTTGTACTGCACCACGAAGGAGTCGAACTCGCCCTCAGGGACCGTCCACGAGAGGGCCACCGAACTGGGGGTCACGTGGGTCACAACCAGCTCCCCCAGGTGAGGCTCCTGGGCGCGTTCAGGAGCCTCTGTGGCAGGGGCTGGTGGGAGGGGAGCTGGAATCAGGAAGGACAAACGAAGAAGGCGCTGAGATTTCTGATGGAAGAGCTCCCGCCCCAGGGCCCCGGGCTCCCTGGACCTGCGGGGCACACGGGCCGAGACCAGGAAGCAGTTCTGTCTTGATTCTTATGAGCCACTACGCGAAACGCAAAGAGCCCTGGCGGTGTAGTGGTGACATGTCAGGCTGCGATCTGCAAGGTCAGCAGTTCAAAACCATCAGCGGCTCCTGGGGTAAGACGGGACTTTCTACAGGATGAGTTCTTCCCCGTCCTATAGGCTTTCTATGGGTCAACATCGGTGTGATGGCAGTGAGTTTTCGTGCGGCTGAGACTTAGGGAGTTCTGGGGGGTGGGTAGTGGGTTATGAACTGAGCTGCTAATCAGAAGGTCAGCAGTTCGAACACACCACTGCCTCCTCTGGAGAGACACGAGGCTGGTCTTACCACACCCATGCAGACTGCAGCTAGAAACTCAGAAACCCGCCGCGGGGCGCTTGTGCTCTGTCACGAAGGGTCGCTCTGAGTAGGGACCACTCGGTGGCGCCGTGTTTGCTTTTTGTTTAGTGAAACGCACCACTTCCTTGCACAGGATCGGAAGAAGCCAGCCAGGCGTCTAACAGTGCCTGCGCCTCTGTCGCCGGAAGACATCGCAGGTGCCACAACACCATCTCAGAGTAACTGCAGCGACTTCGAGGTATCAATGACACGGGTCGCTACGTTTAAAGGAGACCCGCTCGTTACATGCACTGCTCAGTCGTGCTATGCAGGGACTCACAAAACCTCAAACCCAAACCCACGGCCGCCCGAGTGTTCAAGCAGAACTGCCCCCCGAGTTCTCTTGGCTTTGAGCTTTATGGAAGCCGATCGCCAGGCCTCACTTCTGCAGTGCGGCTGGCGAGCCTAGAACCGTCAACCTTGTGGTTGGTAGTTGGGAGCCAACGGCGTGCACTGCCAGGAACCACCGAGTCACCCACCGGAGGCTTACAAAGCGTGCTGGTCATAGCGTGTCCATTTTCCCTGGTTGGCTTGGTCACTGATTTACAATCACTGTCCTGAGATGCGGGAGCCCTGGCGGGGTAGTGGGTGATGGCGTTGGGACTGCTAGCTACAAGGTCAGCAGTCGGAAACCACCTGCCGCTCCAAGTGAGACAGACGAGGCTGTCTGCTCCCGTGGAGAGTGACCGACTTGGAGACCCACAGAGGCAGCTCTGTCTGCCCTGTCCCACTGGGTGGCAGTGGGGTTTGCGTTCGAGACGGGTCTGTGGCCATCAGATGGCCTGTGCCAGGGAGCAGGAGAAGCAGGAAGGAGGATGGGGTGTGGGCATCCCCAGGGGGCTGCAGGCTTTGGCACTGAGGAGAGAAAGGGAATGGAGACCAGGCAACTGAAGACCACCGAGAAAAGTCGCTGAGCTGCATGGGGTTAAACTTCTGTTTAAAAAAGGCAGCTGGGCGAGGTGGCAGGCCACCTCTGGGTTGTGAAGAAAAGGGGAGGAAACAGCTGTAAACAATCAGAGAGTCTGCAGGCTGCATGTGGGTCAGACTGAAGGGAGGCATTCCACCCAAGGAGGAGGTGGCAGGGGGCGGGGGCAGCTGGAGGGCAGGATGGTTCCCGCCTGGAGGAGAAGTCAAGGGGCTGAGGACACCGACTAAGGTGTCTGGGATCCCATAAGGGATCTGTGGGACCAGAATCCCTTTTCAAAGGCCCCACTTGGAATACGCCGCCATCAGATTCCCTTGGCTTAGACCACTGACCAGGGATGCGAGCAGCCTTGCCCGAGTACAGGAGGGAGTGGGGTACAGGAGGGAGTGGGGTACTAAACACACGAAGGACCTGTGGGGGCCCAGCCCCTCTGTGAGGGGACTCAGGGGTCCCGGGCTGGCACAGCCTCACCCCCTCACTCACCGGTCATGGCCACCACAGAGAGGGGGCCCGTGCGCTTCCCATCCTGTATCCCGTAGAGGTGGAACTTGTACTTGTGGGAGGGCTCCAGGCTGGGGACGGTGGTCTCACGCTGGTCTGAGGCCACAGGCACCACTTGGGGCTGCCCGTCCCTGTCCTTGTACTGGACCATGAAGGAGTCGAACTCGCCCTCGGGGACTGTCCAGGAGAGGCCCACGGAGTTGGGGGTCACCTCTGTCACAGTCAGCTCCCCCAGGCGCGGCTCCTGAGGGGGCTCGTTGGTGGTAGGAGCCTCTTCTTCCTGTTGTGGGGCTGCGACAGCCATGGGGAGGTCTTAGTAAAGACCCTCTTTTCCCTTGGCAGTAAGTAGGCAGTTGTGGTGGTTCTGCCCACCCGGTGACGGTGATGTGATAAAATACAGGGATGGGCTCATCTGGCTGAGCAAGAGCCCCTCCCCCAGCAGCTGGGGCTGTGCTGGGTAGGGTGTTAGATGTCACAGACACCCTGGGAAAGTGGCTGACACTCCAGCCCTATGCGGATCTTCCAAATTCATGTCCCTCGGGCAGACCTCTTGCTGGGCACCCACTGGGCACCCCGACTCCAGAGGTGCATCCAAGCCAGCTTTGGCAGGCACGAGCCGTCGGCATCCCCCTGGCCAGCTCTGAGAATTCATTCCACAATTCCACATGAGTGGCCTGGCCTTACCAGGACATTCACACGGCTCAAACTTGGCCAAGTGCCAAACGGCCTCCCGAGCTCCCTGACTTGCTCCCTGAAGCCTGCCCACCGCAGTCAGGCAACACTCCATCTGCCAGCATGCCCGCTCTCTCCAGCCCTGACCCCTTCTCCAGCCACCCCTGTTTCTTAATGGGTGACCCCCAGTGTGCAGTCTTCTCCTCCGAAACGCCCCCCCCCCACCGCCCCGCCGCCACAACCCACAGTGTCCAACAGGTCTGAACTGGTTCCATCTCCCTCGGGGTAAACGCCTTGTGTGGACAAGGCCCTGTGAGGTCCCACACGTCAGCCCGCGTCCTCTCCGCCCTCTCTGTTGTGCAGCAGACACCCACCGGCCACCCTCCCTCTGCATCTGCTCTGTCTGCTGCCTGTCTCCCAGGGACCTGCCTGGGGGCTGTCCTCAGCCCACTCGCCCGCTTGATGGCCCACTATGGCAGCACCTACTGGGTGCTGTTTGCCCCCACAGCACTCCCAGCTGTCACCCAACACCCTGTGGGCACAGGGACGGGAGCGCCAGGCAAAGGTTCCCTCTCCAGTGTGTGAACCTAGCGAGCTGTCTTAGGGGCCAGCTAAGGGGCCTGAAGGAGGGGAGGTGCTCGTTGGCAAAGGCGGGGAATGGGGGTGTGGGGGTTTCAGCACATGGAAAGCATGTACATGTACACGCAGGAGGTGCTGAATGGGCGTGCATTCTGCCGTCTATATTCTCCATAACAGCAACCAATACAAGGTCACGTTGGTTTAGAAATTCGCGAGCTAGCGAAAGGCAGGTTGGGGCTGGGGAAAAACGGTCTGTCATTGACAAGCCTCCCTGTGAGTGGCGAGCCAGCTTCCCCATCTGATCCCCTGGCGGCAGCTCACCAGGTGCCAGGCAGGACCCTCGGTCGGCTCCACAGATTCAGGGAGTGAACGTGGAAGCTGAGTCTTTCCTAACAGCCCCTCCCTAACTTACACTCGCCCCAGGACGCCCCACACAGGTGCCTTAAATCCAGCCTTCTCCCCCGCGATTTCCCCAGGGGCTGCGTGGAGCCCAAATGAAAATGAACTCACTGGACACATGGCATCGCCACTCCTAACCTTCACAGGGGGGCGCTGGTCTGCTTTAGCCTGAAGACAAGGAAATGGAGATTCCCAGGGGTGGGATGGGGGGGGGGTACTTTTCACAATTAAGAGCAACTCAGACTGCCAACCTCACAACTCAATGGTCCTCGGCTACACGGTCTCAGTCAGACTTGTCTTGGCCTCAGGGGCCAGGGTCTCACAGAGCCCAGTGTGGCCGCCTGGACAGAGAGGGGAGCCAAGGGCCGCCCAGGAGAAACCATGCAGCACGTCCTGAGCCTGGCACGGGCATCCACTCTGCTACCTCAAGCCCTGAGGACAGTACCCCTGCGTGGCTTTCCCCTTTCTCTCCTCTCAGGGTTGGCTGAGGCAAAAAAAAAAAAAAGAAATTGGGGGTGGGGGTTGGAGGCGGGGTGGAAGGTTCTGGAAACTCTGCCAAGCAACTCACTCTGAGGCTGGAGTTGAGGAAGAACAAGACCTGTACTCTGGAAACTTATCAATGTCTCCGGTTTTGATCTTGCTTCTTATAGGAAGAATGGAAGTCCCAACCTTCTCAAGGTCACACAGCTGCTGGGACCCCAGTGACTGGCTCTTTCCATCTTCCCCAAGCCTTTGAAGCCCCCTGGTTCCAGGAGAGCGGGGGACTAGCCATTGGCCATCCCCTGAACCCCGGGAGCCATGGAGAGGGGGAGACGCACTGAACCAGGGCCAGGCACCTCTTCACTCACCTGTGGTGCCCAGCGCAGACTCGGGGCCCACGCGCTGGCCCTGGTGGAGCCCGTACAGGTGCATCTTGTACTTGCGCCCCGGCTCCAGGCCCTTCACGGTCACCTCTCGCTCCTCGCCCCCGACACGCACCGCCTGGGGCCGTCCGTCCCTGTCCTTGTACTGCACAGTGAAGGAGTCAAAGTGGCCCTGGGGCACCGTCCAGGACAGGCTCAGCGAGTCCGAGGTGGAGCCTGTCACCGTCAGCTCGCCCAGGAGAGGCTCCTCGGGGGTCTCCGGGGCCTCCGTGGTGGGCTCCGTGGGGACGGGGGTCTCCTCCATCTCGGAAGGGGTGGGAGTCTCTTCAACTGCATCTGACAAGGGAGCTGAGATGGGAAGAGAAAAAAAACATGTGAAGAAATCTTCTACACTGTGTTCATGGTGAGGAGCACCAATGGGGTACTGGATCAAGTGCTGGGGCCCGTGGTTCAAACCCACCAGTCACTGCTCAGGAGGAAAACGAGGCTGGCTGCTCCTGTGCAGACTTTAAATCTCTGAAACCCTAGCGGGCAATTCTCTTGTCTTCGAGGGTTGCTATGCGTTAGGATTGTCTCGATGGCAGTGGGTTTGGATCTAATTTGGGGTGCTCACAGCCAGTAGAGGTGAAGGGTACGAGGCGGGGTGAGAAGGCAGAGTTGGCTTCCCCACCCTATGCTCCTCCCTTTCCCAGGGCTTTCAGCAGCTACCCCTACCAGGTCAAGAGAGCGGAATGTCTTCCCGCTAAGGCCTTCCCCTGTGGATCAAGTGTTAGCCCTAAGGAGTGAAGGGCAAAGAACAGGGCTTCCGGGAGGATTTAGGGGGAGGTGGGGGCTGAGTCTTGCTCTTCCTCATGGGACCCTCCCCCATCCCCTACCATGGGTTGCTGGGGAAACTATGGTGTAAGAGAGAGAGCCTGCACCTGACTCCGCAGAGGAGGGGGATGGAGGCAGGGCGGGGAGGGCACTGGGAAGGGGTTGGGTTGGTCAGGGCCCCGGAGCGGCGCACACTCAGAGCAGTTTCTGTGGGCCTGGCGCTCTTCACCGATCAGCCCATTTTACTCTGAGGGACTTTCTCACTGATCACCGCTGTCCCCATTTGACAGGTGAGGACGTGGAGCCTCAGCGCGCCAGAGAACCTGCATGAGGTCCCGTAGCCGCCCAGGGGCACACCTGGGGTTAAACTCCAGGCTGCTAACTCCAGACAGTCCTCAACCACAGCACTGCCCACGCCGCCAGAAGGCACAGACCCCGAGGGCCCCGGACACGGCACAGGGAACGAGATGGAGACTGGGAGAGGTGGGGACACGGAAGCATGGGCCAGGTGCTCGGCTGGAAGTGAGTGGGCAGTCAGGGGCTGGCAGGCCCTTTGGCAGGCTCCATGCAAGCTGAGAGGAAGGCAGCAGGGCAGAGGAGGAGCCTGGTGAGCCCGGAGGGAGGTGGAGGGAACAGGTCTCTCGTGTGAACAGAGCAGCGATGGAGACAAGGTGTAAGGAACAGGTCGGGGCTTCCCGTGGGGGCGGTGGGGGGGAAGGAGCCATGGGGAAAGAAGACAGCTGCTGAGTCCTGAGGACGTCTGGGGGGAGGACAGAACGCCTGCTGTGGAGGGAGGACTCACTGAGAGTCGGGAGCAGGCCCGGGAAGGGAATTAGGAGACTGGAGCTGACTGGAGGTGGGCCCAGGAGGCGTTATGCGGAAAGCAACAGTGCAGCGGAGTGGAGCGGAGCCTGCGGGAGCCCAGGTCTGAGCCAGGCAGCCTGTGGACCAGCAGAGGAGGCCCCAGCGGCTCTCACTCACCTGTTGTGGCCACCACGGACACAGGTCCCACACGCTGTCTGCCTCGCAGCCCGTACAGGTTCATCTTATACTTCCGCTCAGACTGCAGGCCAGAGACAGTGACCTCGTTCTCGTCCCCCCCGACGGGTACCGCCTGGGGCTGCCCCTGTGCGTCCTTGTACTGGACCACAAAGGAGTCAAAGGGGCCCTGCGCCACCGTCCAGGACAGCCGCAGAGAGTCCGGGGTCATGCCAGTCACCGTCAGCTCTCCCAGGAGGGGCTGTTTGGGGGGCTCTGGGCGGGGGGGCTCCTCTTTCTTTTCTGGAGCTGTAAAAAGAGGATCCAGCCTGGGCTGAAGTGGCCTGGAGGGCAGCTAGGGCTTCGGACTCTATGGCACGCACCCCTCAGGCCCGTCTGCCTGCTATGAGTGCTACGCCCCTGGGCATTCTGGGTGGGCAAGAGTGTGAGCTGCCTTCTGGGCCTGGGGAGCAACTGGAGGGCATGGAAGGGGCCAGCAGGTGGGGAGCCTGGCAGCCACTCCATGGGAGTAGGGCCAGGACACCAGAGTCAGCAGTCTCTCTGGGAGGCCCCGCTGGTTCCTGGCTGAGGGCCAGGAGGGGGACACACGGCGCCTGGGTCGCTGCCACTCACTTGTGGTGCCATCAGCCACGAGGGGACCGTGGCGCTTCTTGTTGGCAACTCCAAACAGAGTGAATCTGTACTTGTGGTCAGGGGCCAGGGCGGAGACCACCACTGAGCGGTCAGGCCCTTCCACGGGTACCACCCGGGGTCGGCCGTCCCTGTCCCTGTACTGGACCACGAAGGAGTCGAATTGGCCTGTGGGGACAGTCCAGGAGAGGCGCAGCGAATCTGGAGTGGGGTCTGTCACCCACAGCTCTCCCAGGCGGGGCGGGGACCCTGGGCTGGGGTCACTCCAGGGCACTAGGAGGAGAGGTAAAGAGAAGGGAGAGACACAGGTCATAGGAGGGAGAAAGCACCTGCCCTTCAGGGACGCTGGGCGAGGTATGCTGAATGTTCACTGCACAAAGGTGTGTGGCCTGGTAAACGCTGGACTGCAGTCACCGTTCACTGAGAGGAGGTGCCTTCTCCAAATGGGCCACAAACACTGTATGGACCAGTGCAGACGTAACTATGCACGGCCCGGGGAGGGAGGGAGGCAGGGAGGGAGGGAGAGAAGGAGGGAGGGAGGGAAGGAAGGAGACCAGGCTGGTCTTCCCACGTCTTCCCAGCCCTGGAAACCTTCCCGTCCAACTACTAGCTGGTTTCTCCTCCAAGAAACAGAAGCATGCTCCTTGGTAGTCTTCCACACCTGGGCCTTCCTCCTCCTCCTCCTCTCATGGTACATCTATGCATGGTGCCCACGGTCATGGCCAGCCCTCCAAGATCTCCCTCTGTACCAGCCCCAAGTCCGAGTCTCTTTGCTCTCTGTCCTCAGCCTGGATTCCAGAGAAATGCGTACTCCGCTTGTAACCATGGCCTCCTCCCAGTCCCTCCACGGAGACTGGCCCACAAGGGGCCCACAGTGACCTGGCCACGGCCAAGTCCTCTGGACACTCTGGAGGCCCTGAATCACCCTGATGGAATCTGACATGTCTGACTGCGCCCTCTGTCTTGGCATCCAGGACACCACTCCCCTTGGCTCTGCCCCTCCCCAGGCCACCCCCAGCCTGCCCGACAGCCTCTCTTCTCTGCTGTTTCCCTGGGTTTGGGTGGACCCCGGGCTCCATGGGCCCTGCCTCTTCTCCTCTCGACGCCTTCACCCTGGACCCCATCTCCACATGAGTCCATCCATCCACACCGATGACAGACACATCGGGCTTCGGACATCCTCCCCCCCCACGGGGTGCCATTATAACTCCATGGCCTCCTACGTTCTTTGCCCCTGTCCTCTGCCCCAAAGTTCTTCATCTGTGAAACAAGAGAGCCTCGCAGGGCTGCTGTCAGAATGAAATGTGCCTTTGACACTCAGCACACAGAAGATGCCTGTGTCCCCCAGGCCCCTCAACCTGCCCCGGGGGTCAGGACCGCCCAAACCAGGAACCTGGGTGTGACCTGGGCCTCCTTGCTCACTCTCCTTCACTGCCTGTCTCCAGCGCCCCTGCCACCCCCATCCACCCAACCAGGCCGCCCCCATTTCTCTCCTGTAGCCAACTCAGCAGCCGCTGCAATGCTGTCCACAAAATCACCTAACGTGTCACTCTCCTACGTGGAACCCTCCAGAGACCCCCCGAAGGCCCTTGCTGAGACCGGCCAGGGGCCCTTAGTGGCATTCCACCCCCTTAGCACCGTGAGGTCTGTACAGAAGCCGAAGACCCTGCTCTTGTCCATCTGGCTCCTCACGGTGGCCTTGTCCACTGCCCTCCTCAGCCTCTCTGACTGCTACACCACTCTTTTCCTTCATGCACCACCTCCCCCAGGAAGCCTTCCTGGGGTTCCCCAAGCAGGTTCCCAGCGAGCGCACTGGCAGGGCCTCCTTTGGGGCAGTGCATAGGGCAGGGCCACTCACCAGTCTTGGCCTCGGTGACAATCGGGCCATGCCGCTTCTTGCCGACGAGACCATACAGGACAAATTTGTACTTGCGGCCTGGCTCCAGGGAGGTGATGGGGAGGGCCCGCTGCGGCCCCTCCACGGGCACCACCCGCGGCTTGTCCTTGTCCTTATATTGAATCACAAAGGACTCAAATTCACCCTCGGGGACCGTCCAGTGCAGGAGCAGAGAGTGTGGGGTCACATCTGTCACCGTTAGTGCACCCAGTCTTGGCGGGACCCCGGGCGAAGCAGGCTGCTCTCCATCCCTGTCTGCATGTTGAAGGAAGAGTAGACACAGAACACATTCCTTCCTGCTCCACCCTGGACAGCTCCCTCCCTGGCAGCCTGCACTTCCCCCAGCCTGGCTCTCTGTATGGACTGAAGTGGGCATCTCCCCCCACTCACCCTACCCCCAAGCTTTTTTACTTATGGGCGTGCTTTGGTCCCTATCTCTCTCTCTCTCTCTCTCACACACACACACACACACACACACACACACGAACTTCACTCTGAAGGCCTACAGCCCTCCCGGGCTTCCCTCCCCCTGCTGCCCTGAACCCCACAAGGGCCAGGCACCTCAAGCTCTATCCTTCAGTGACCGCCCCCACCCCAAACCTCATCTATCTCTGAAGTCCTGACACCTTTGGAGCCCCTACCCTCAGAGGTCCCTGTCCCCTAGAGACTGGCTGATGGGACTATGGTACTATCCACTGAGGGCCTAGCGCCTGGACTCAGGGGACAGACCACTGTCCTAGCCTGTCCACTGTGAGTGGCAGGGCCTGGGGAGAAGATGAGGGCTGAGGGTCAGTGTCCTGAGGGCCTGAGCCTTCCCAGTCCCACCTGACACTGACCGATCTACTGGCACAGGTAGGGCGGGGTGGAGGAGACCCCAAAGTGGGGGCAGGACTCAGGGCCAAGACAGCCCATGGGTCTCCTTGAATCGGCGCTGCCCCATTCTGACATTCATCCTCCCCATCTCCCCTCCCCATCCTCTGTGCTTCAGGCCCCCTGCCCCTCTCCTCGAAAGCTTCAACCCCTTCACTATTTTCTCCACTCCCAGCCAACCCCAGGCCCTCCCCAACCTCAGTCTGCCCTAGTCTGAGCAGAGTCCAAGATATACCCAGAATGCCTTGGTAGGTGAGGGGGGTAGAAGCCTGGCCTCCGGGGTAGATCCCATGAAGCAACAGCTCGTAGGGGGCTCCAGGAGGGGGTGGGGGCACCAGGGCCTGGCGGGTGTCCCCCGGCAGCAGCTCTTCATGATCCCCCAATCCTTGGGGCACCAGCAGACGCAGCTGGAAGTGGGCAAAGGTGTCGGGTTGGGCAGTCCAGGCCACGCGGAGGCGCCCTGTCTCATCTCGTCCCAGCACCCTCAACTCTGCCAGTTCCTGGGGACGCTGCTGCAGAATGGGGGCCCGGGCCCCTTCGGTCGTGGAGGGGCCAGAGGGAGGAGGCTCATCGGTGGGCCCCAAGAGGTCGGAGGGGGCGGACCCTGGGAAGGGGCAGGGTGAGAAAAACAGGAAAGTGGAAATATGAGCACCAGCAAGGAATTCTCAGCCTCCAGCTTCTGCTCTGGAGACCCTCATGGGCCCACCACCTGGTCACCTCAGCCTCCCCAAGGTGTGTGGGTCGTCTAGACACCCCATCCACCACAGTCCTGAGCTGACAGGCCTGTTTGTGTTTAAGCCGTGTGATGAAGGTTTTCTCTCCCCCCACAGGCTCCTGGGACCTCAGAGACCCCCAGGACCCTCCCCACATACATCCCCCTCCCACTGCGTGCGGTCCTGGTGTCCATTAGTGCTGCAGTGAGAAGCCTGGAAGGAAGGAGGAGACAGTGGTGTTAAGAGGGGGTGGGGGACGCAGAAGCAAGAGAAGAGTGGGCAGTGAGGAAAGAGACGGCGGTGGGGCTGACATCCAGCTCAGGTGACATCTGGGCCCTATAGAGGAAGAAGCCCACAACGCTCCCTTCCCTAGCAGCCAGAGCAGCTGGCCCAGCCCCACAGCACAGCCAGAGACCATTCCTGTGGGAGAGACCCTGTGAAGGAAGTAAGCCAGGGCATCTAGAGAGGAGGAGGGGTTTCATCACCCCACAGACACACACTGCCTGGTGGTTTCCAGGCCACCCCCAAGCAATTCTCACTGAATCCCTTTGAGGTCACGGCCAAATGGTGGAAAAGGGTAACCACTGACCACGGCCTTCAGCGGCTCTCACCACAGTGAGGCAAGTAGGGAACCACTGGTTTGGCACCCCACCCGACCCCAGCTGCTTCAGACAGTCATTACAGTACTCCCCCGTCCTCCAGCCTTAAACGAGCAATCCAGGCAGGAGTGCTCTGGGAGCATCAGCCAGTACCAGTGGGTCTCTTGGGCCTCAGGTATTCAGAGGCTGCTGCTAGGACAGTGGGGGTTAGGAGGCGGCGCTTGAGTGGGGCTTCTCAGGAGGCAGGGGAGAGTGCCGCTGTTGCCAGGTCCCCCTGGAGCCTGGGCCAGGGGGAAGCTGAGGTCGGGCAGGGGTGGGGTGAAGTGGGGTGCCAGTCTGTGCAGCGAGGTAGTGCGAGGGCCTCAAGGCTGCGGACGGGGCCCGGCAGGGAGTGGGTGGTCCCGGGCCCCCATCACACGCTACCTGTGGTGGTGATGAAGGCGTACGACTTGGAGGTCTGCCCCGCCCGCACCCCGTGGACCTCCACGTGGTAGGTGGTGCCCGGCCGGAGGTCAGGGAGGCTGACCGTGCGCACGCTGCCCGGCACGGCCAGCTCCCCACCGGGGCCCTCGGCAGGGGGCTGGGGCCGCCAGCGCAGCACCACGCGCTCGAACTGGCCGCGGAGACCGTCGAGGGACACGAGCAGCGAGCCGTCGGCGGAGCTGCCCAGCACCTCGGGCTTGGGGTGTCGGGGCGTGGCGGCCGCGCCAACGCCGGCGAAGCTGCTGCGGTTGGAGTCCCGCTTCCAAGTGCCCTGCTCGGGGCTGGCGGTGGGCGCGGGGCGGCGGGGCCGGGCGGCGGGGGCGCCGGCGGGGGCCGCCAGGTGCCGCTGCAGGTACGCGAAGATGTAGCGGGCCACCGACGGGTACGTCTGGTTGGCTCGCAGCGGGTAGCGGTGCGCCCGCAGGTAGCGCTCCACGTCCTCCACCGAGCCGCCGTGGCGGCCCAGCTCCGCCGCCGTCACGTTGGCCCACGTCCGCCGCGGCGGGGGCGCCTCCTCCCTCCCCTCCTTCGGGGCCGGCCGCGGGGGCCCAGGGGTGGGCCGGGGGCGGGGCCGGGGGGGCAGGGCTGGTGGGCGCACCTCCCAGTACTCGTGGTGGCCGGGCGCTGAGGGGAGGGGGCGGAGACAGGGGTAGGGGAGGAGAGAGAGCAGGTCAGTGGCAGCTCGCTGGGGTGGGGGGGGACTCCCACGGCAGCCCTTCCTCCATCCCTCCCCTTGGAGCCAAAGGCCTCTTCCCGCTGCCCGGGCCACCTGCGGAGAGAACCCAGAAGGAGTCGTCGTGCTCTGGGGCCGCCCTCACCCCCCCCCCCGCCCCCAGCCCGCCATTCTTGGCGCCCTAGAAAGAAGAGAGAGACCAACGGGTGTCAAGTCTGAAGGAGAGAAAGGGGAGTGGGGGGCGTCCCCCTGTCATGGAAAGGGGCCGTAATGGAGATCCGGTATCTGTTAAAAAACCTTGAGGGTTAGGTGGAGAAGGATTGGGCAAATTCGGCCCCTACAGGATGTGAGCCCACCCTTGTACCAATGTGTGGATGAGAACCTTTCCCCTCAGGGTGGGTCAGGTGCATCTGACTTGGGTGCCCACTCCTGTTGGCTCTTTGAGGCAGTTCTTCCGATTGTCTAACCCACAGCCTTCCTGTAGGATTTCAAGTGCCAGAGGGCTCTGCCTCCCCAGTGCCCTCTGTACCCGAGTAAGGCCCTCACGGCGTGATGGCAAACTTCCCCATACCGTTGTCTGTGAGCCCTAGACCTAACGTCCCAAAGAGGGGACTCCTACTCTCTGAAATGGGGGTCCTTTGCTACTCCGGGGCCGGTTGTACCTGTGTTGGCTCTCACGGAGGACGGGTAGCTGACTGCTCGGCCCCGCTCTGCAGTGACAGTCACGACGTATTCCACGCCTGGCATCAGGTCCGTCAGCATTGTCCCGTCTGCCTTGGGAGGCACTTCCAGCCTCACCCTCTGGTTGCCCGCACTAACGTAGGACACCACGAAGCGGTCCACCTCGGCCAGAGGGCGCAGCCAGCTGAGCTGTAGTGTCGTTGGCGTCACGGCCACCACTCGGAGGTCCTGGGGGCCGTCGATCACTAGACGAGTTGGAGAGAGTAGGGCTCAGGCAGGAGTCCGACTCTGTAGTCATCGGTCAACTGCCACTGTCAGTTCCGGATCCCCATCTAGGACCCTGCCCCGCAGCCCCAGCTCTCACTGGTGGTAATGGTCTTGGAGGTAGGAGGGCCCCAGCTGGTCCCTCTTAGGGCACGGACAGTGACCTGGTACTCCTGGCCTGGAGCCAGCCCTCTCTGGTCATAGGCCGAGGCAGAGCTGGGCACCCGAGCTGTGAACGGCGGACTGGTCCCCTCTGTCTGCAAGAGAAAGAGCCCGGGGAAGATCAGGAGTTGGCACTCTCACCCTGGTCCCAGCTGCCCAGTCCCCCTATCTCTGTGGTCTTCACTCCAACCAGAGCCGCTGGGACCGCAGAGAACGTGGCCCTGTGCAAGGTGCAGGGCACTTCTGGTGGCAGCCCACGCGTCTAGAGCGCTTCTTCCATACCAGAGCCTGTTGCAGGCAGCTGACTCGCACCAGCCCCCTTCATCAGTCCCGTCTCATCGCTGAGGAAACGGAGGCACAGAAGGATGAGTTCCTAGCACAAGGTCATCAGCACCAAGAAATTAGCAGAATTTTAAACCCAGGCAACGTTACCCAAGGTGCCTAGGTGGAACAAAGGTTTGGCATTCGGACTTTGAAACGGCACACGCCATGGAAGAAAAGGCCCGGTGACCTGCTCCCATTACATCGGATTACAGCCAAGGAAACCTTACAGAGGAGACCACCCGACACACCTGGGACTCTCCTTCCTTGCCCTTGGCAAGGCCGACTACCTGGGCACCAGGAGGCTTCTCTTTGCCCTGTTCCTGTCATAAGAGACGAAGTAGATCAGAGATGTCCCTTCAAGACTCCCTTCCTCAGTCGGGTATCTGCCCCAGGCTGATCCGTGACTCTGGTGTAACTGGCACCATGCTTCCCTTCAGGGATTTCTCTGTAGGCCCCTCAAAAGTAAGGCCCACCTGCTCAAAATGCCACAGGTATGGTGCCCAGTTGCTGATTGTATACTTGGCCTTCTGCTGGGCACTGATAATACAGACATAAAAGAAATGGCTCCTAGTGAAATGGTATTTGGTTACAGGTATATTTAACACACACACAAACAGCTTTAAAAAAAAAAAAGAGATGGTCTCTGTCCTCGGGTGGTGTATATTCCAGCAACTAAAGGCCTTCCATTCTATTCGATCCTGACACAAATTTCACAGAGGTTTTATGGGCACGGTGAGGAACAGACTAGGCCAGGGGTCGGCAACCCTTGGCTCACACGCTGCATGCGACTCTTTCAGTAGCTAAGACGAGGTTCTCAAGGAAAATTGAAAACGTTTAAAGGCTATTATTCAGCTAATGGTGATTTCATTTGTTTAGAAAACGATATTTATGGCTCTCGAATAATTCTGGCATTCTTGCGAGGGACAGGATTGGCTCTTTCATCTCAAAAGTTTGCCGAGCCCTGGACTAGACAATGTGTTCTCCTAAAGACGTTGTTTGTTCTGTGCCATGGAATTCATTCTGACTCACTGCGACCTTCGACCTTCGTGGCAGAGTAGAATGGCCCCACCGGGTTTCCAAAACCCTGTAATCATGACAAAAGCCAACTGGGACAACTTTCTCCCAAGGTGGGGCCGGTACTTTCCAACTACTGGCCTTTAGGTTGGCAAGTGAGGCTTTAAGTCAGTGCTTCATGAGGCTCCCCGAGATTGCAGGCGCAGGAAGCACTGTGGAACAACTGTGTCTTTCACGTCAGGTTGCCGGGCGTTAAAATTGCCTGACAGCACACAATGCCACCACAAATCTGTATGTGCGGGAAAACGCCTGTAGGCAAACAACCCGCCCCCAGGTGAGTACTTAAGTGGGGTGGTGATGCGTGGTGACTGACCCAGCAGGACATCTGACCTCCCAAAGTGCGCATCTCTAGGGAAATCAGAGGACCTGGACATCTGGCCCTCTAAACAGCCACACATTTAGCTGGGCTGTCCAGCTCGGAGAACTGTTAAGGACGCTCTGTTCCGCCGAGCTATGTTGGCCGTGATGGGGGCACCTCCATTCAGCCAAGTAGGGTTGGAAATTTCAAAAGGCTACTCTCCTGAACCAAGAGGATGGAGGGAAAAATCGGCATCGCGAGTCCCAAAGCATAAAACCAGATGCGGAAGCCACATCGAGATGAATGGGTTGCCAGAGTTTTCTTGGCTGCAAACATTCCTGGGGCATATCACGCCTCTGCCTCTTTCCTATGCTCCTTGCCCTAGAGCATCCCAGCCGAGGGAAGGCCGGGACTGAGTTCAAGCCAAGACCTCTGAAACCAGCATCCTTCCTAGAGGATGCTTGGTCTTCCTTGTCGGTCTGTCTTTCTCTCCTTATTCCCTTGACACATACACACACACACACACACACACACACACACACACACACACACTCTCATACACACACCTTGGGAATTCCCTGATAAGGCCTGGACCTACCAGGGAGATAAGTCCATCCCCAAAGTTCTCCTTTTTCTTCTGGGTAACCTACCAGAACCCTTTAGTCATCTCTTGGTGCCTCCAGAAATCTACGTGGGGACAGTCCCTGAAAGTCCCATTGTCAGTGTAACACCTGTCCCCGAAGCACCAGCACTGTCTTGACCGGTCTGAAGTGGTCTGCTCTAGTCAGATGCTGCAGCTGGCCCTGGCCCTGTGTAAAGCTTGGCTGCTCCCACTGTGGATCCTGGCGAATCTCTAACCTTATTCTCAGGATCAGACTCGGGGTCTCACATGCAGGATTCCACCTGGGGCTTACGTCACCTTCTCCCTTTTCAGACCAGACCCAAACAAAACCTTTGCTGAGGCTGCAAGGTTCCAGGTTGCGAGACACACCCAGATGGGGGAATGCCTGATCCTCTTCCTGGTTGTGGGACTTGCCTCCATCAGTTTTCCCCACATTTTCTCCAACATTCACGGAAAACCCACTACTGGGAAGTTGATGCCAGCCCCTGGCGACCCCATTGGGCTTTCCAAGACTGTCCATCCTTATGGCAGCAGAGCACCTTGGTTTCCCCCCATGGAGCAGCGAGTGTCAATGGCTGACCTTGCGGGTGCAGGCAGACACAGCACTGCTAGGGCTCCCAAGCTCATAGAGGGGCCAACCTTTGGCCCAAGAGCTCCAAGTGTAAGGGAGTGGTCCTTACACTTGAGTTCTTTCTGATCACCCGGAGGACTTCTTAGAACACACGTTTTCCCTGGCGCTTCGAGTTCAGCAGATCTGGGGGACGAGCCTGAAAATTCGCATTTCTAACAAGCTCCCGGGTGATGCTGCTGGTCCAGGGAATGCACTTTGAACGGCACTGAGCTGGGGCCACAGTGCCATGTCTGCAGAGAGAGGAGAAATGCTCCTCTTCTGCATTCTGAAAACAAACAAACTATCCCAGTCCCTACATGTATCCCTTGCCAGGAAGAGGAGACTTTGGGCTCTGAGAGCAGGGACATGCTTCTAGGAAGGTGGCAGTGGCCAGAGGAGAACCAGCCACTACACATGCTCCATGCCAACAGAAGTGGACAGAGCGCGCTGGTCCAGGCAAGAGGTACACTTCCCGAGGACTCGCCATAGCATGTGCTGACGCGGAGTCCAGGAGACGTTGGGGACCAATTTTACAACACCTGCCACACCCGGCCTCAGAGGGGACCCAGAACGTGACAGAGGCCCGTATCCGGAGCAGAGCAGATGAGCTGAGAGCATGGCCAATTCTACTACATGGTGGTTCACTGCCCTTGACCCTGTCACTTGGGGGAAGCCCAGGGCACTGCCCTGGGAAGCTGCTCCCCCCCCCCGACTTGAGAAAAACCCAATACAAAAACAAAGCAGTAGATAACACCGACCTACTGGCTTCCTCCACTCCTACATGTTTGTTTGAGTTCTTCTTTCCCTGCTGCTGCTGTTTCTGGGGAAAGTTCCGTTTAAGAGTCCCACTCTTTCCGGATGAGAACCGGGTGTGTGTCTGTGTAAATAACACACACACACACAGAAGGAGAGGGTGGGGGAGACACTTTCAAATGCGCACAGCGAGTGTGAAAGAAGTCAAGAACTATTTGTTGTTCTTTTCGCCGGTTGCCAAATTCTTGTCTCATGATTACGTTATTTTTATAACCAGAAAAGGAGAGAGAGAGAACACAAACACATTAATTTTTAAGCAGAAGAAAAAGAGTCAAGCCATCTTGTTTGGCCCACAAAGTAAAGGCCTCAACCTCTGCTAAAAGGGAGAGGAGAGGAGAAAGCGGGGTGTGGTAGGGGTCTGGCCTGGGGTACACTTAGCAGATTCCGGATGACCAGGCAGGGTGGAGTAGGGATGACAGCCAGCACCGCTGAGCTGTCCCTTCTCAGGCTCTGGGCCCAGAAAGTGATTTACTTTTCCAGAGTTCTCCTCTAGAGGTGAGGACGATGTGGCCCATCCCCCTAGCACTTGAGTCTGGAAAACATGAGCCGTACGGTGGAAAGGTCAGATGACTGGGAGTGGAGAGCAGCCACATCACCATGAGAGGCAAGGCTTGGCCAGTAGAGCACCCCTAAAGGTTTCCTGAGCGATTTGGAGGGAAGCCAAGAGAGGATGCTTTTCAGTGCACTGACAACCTGGCGGCAGAGCCCCAGCGCCCAGACGCCAAACGATTGCGACAGGGAAGCAGGGGTCTAAATCGAAGAAGGTAACACTGAACAGAGCTAAATGCCAAGGCCTGTACTAAAAAGTGTGCACACCCTTGAAAGTTGTCAGCTTTCGTCTTTTTGTTTCCCCTGTCCCTGCTTAGCTACAGTGTTTAAACTGTCTAGTTGATTTTTATAATAAAGAGTTAACTCAAAAACCAGTAAGAATGAAAATAGCTGACAACTTGTGTGACACCCCCCTTCCGCCCCCAAGTCAAAACACATCAATCAACTTCAGGGGTAAGTACCACCTCATCCAGACGTAGTCAGGTGATGGGCTGAGCAGTTTTCTGCCCCCCATGTGTGGAGGCATGTGGAACCCAGGGAGGTGGAAGATGCAGGAACGGTCTTAGGAGAAAGGGGTGAAGAAACCAGTGGGGTCTCCTGGAGAGAGATGGCAGAAGTCTCCTGATGCTGGACGGCCTGCTGTGTGGACGGGAAGGCAGGCAGTCCGGCTGTTGGTGAAGGTCCAGTTCCGCCAGGGGAGGGATGCTAAAACAAGGCAGATGTGGGGTCCACAGCAGTAAAAAACTGTCTCACAGTGGTGCCCAACAGTGAACCAGACAGCCTCAGGAAGTACTGAGCGTAGCCTCACAGATGCATCCCAGCAGCACTGGGCCAGCACTTGGGGAATCCAGCCATCTGATGACCTGCAACTTCCTGCACTGAGGGACCTCTGCCTGTGCACCCCCAAGTCCTTCCACTCAGCCTCTCCAGGCGCTTGGCGTCTCACTCACCGTGGGGTTGAACTGAATTTCATAGGCATCCACGGGACCAGGGGCCCGCGTCCACTCTGTGCGAACAGTAGTTTCCTCCAGGAGGTGCATCCTCATGCCCTCAATGGCCGGGACCTCTGCCAGGGGAGGGGGTGGGGGGAGATGAAGCTGGTTCCCTGCAGGCAGCAACTCCCCCACCCACCTTTCAGCCCGCCCTCCCCAGAGCCACATCAAGAAGCCCACCAGGACTCCCACCCCACTCCGGCAGTGGGGCTTTCTTCATGATGAGCAGTTTCCCACCGGGCAAGTGAAGGGGACAAGGCCTGGGCAGGCAGATCTGGCTCTATTGCCCCTGCCGTGCTGTCCTGGATCCTTCGCTGCCTCGTCCACCCAAGCCAGGCCCCCAGCATATGACATCCGCGCTTCGCCCTTAGCGCTCCACCGCTCCTGTCCCTGGACGGCTGCCCACTCACCTTCCCCGCAGTCCTCGCCGGCGTAGCCCTCCTGGCACACGCACCTGCCCTGCAGGCACTCTCCCCGGCCGCGGCAGTCCCCCGGGCACATCTGGATGGCACAGTCTGGGCCTTGGAAGCCCTCCACGCACACGCACTGCCCCCCGCGGCACAGCGCCCGAGGCCCGCAGCCCCCAGGGCAGCCGCTGGAGGGGGGCTCCTCCTGGCCACAGTCCTCGCCGCTGTAGCCCGCGCGGCACACGCACACGCCCTGCACACAGCGCCCGCGGCCCCGGCAGTCGGCGGGGCAGGTGCGGGTGGCGCAGGTGGGCCCCGTGTAGCCCGCGTCGCACACGCAGCGGCCGTCCTCGCAGCGGCCGCGCCCGTGGCAGTTGGCCGTGCAGGTGCGGAGGCTGCAGTCGTCGCCCGCGTAGCCGTCCCAGCAGAGGCACACGCCGTCCTGGCACGCGCCGCGCTGGCTGCAGTCGCGCGGGCACCGCCTCACGCCGCAGTCCTCTCCCGCGTAGCCCGCGTCGCACACGCAGCGCCCGTCCTGGCACCGGCCGCGCCCGCGGCAGCCCCCGGGGCAGCTGAGCGCGCCGCAGTCGTCGCCCTCGTAGCCCGCGCTGCACACGCACACGCCGTCCTCGCAGCGCCCGCGCCCGCGGCAGTCCCCGGGGCACCGCCGGCTGCCGCAGTCCTCGCCCGCGAAGCCGGGGTCGCACACGCAGCGGCCGTCCACGCAGCGCCCGCGCCCGCGACAGTCGCCGGGGCAGGCGCGCACGCCGCAGTCGCGGCCCGTGTAGCCGGGCCAGCACACGCAGCGGCCGCTCTCGCAGCGCCCGCGCCCGCGACAGTCGCCCGGGCAGGCGCGCGCGCCGCAGTCCTCGCCCTGGTAGCCCGCGTGGCACACGCACACGCCGTCCTCGCAGCGCCCGCGGCCCCGGCAGTCGCGCGGGCAGGCGCGCGCGCCGCAGTCGGGCCCCGAGTAGCCGGGCCAGCACACGCAGCGGCCGTCCACGCAGTGGCCGCGTTGGTGGCAGTCGCCGGGGCAGGCGCGCACGCCGCAGTCGTCCCCGCTGTAGCCCGGGTCGCACAGGCACTCGCCGTCCTCGCAGCGCCCGCGCCCGTGGCAGTCGCGCGGGCAGGTCCGCGTGCCGCAGGTGTCGCCCGCGTAGCCGGGCCAGCACACGCAGCGGCCGTCCACGCAGCGCCCGCCATCGCCGCAGTCCCCGGGGCAGCTGCGCTGACCGCAGTCGTCGCCCGCGTAGCCGGGGTCGCACACGCAGCGCCCGTTGTCACAGCGGCCCCGCTGGCTGCAGCCCCGAGGGCAGCTCCGGGCCGCGCAGTCGTCGCCCGCGTAGCCGGGGTCGCACACGCAGCGCCCGTCCTCGCAGCGGCCTCGCTGGCTGCAGCCCCGGGGGCAGGTTCGCTGGCCGCAGTCGTCGCCCGAGAAGCCGGCGCGACACACGCACACGCCTTGCACACAGCGCCCGTGGCCTTGGCAGTCGCCCGGACAGGAGGGCCAGCCGCAGCTGGGGCCCGCGTAGCCCGGGAAGCACACGCAGCGGCCGCGGACGCAGCGGCCCTGGTCGTTGCAGTCGTCCGGGCAGGACGCGGGGGCGGAGGGCGGCGAGGCGGAGGAAGGCTCCGCGGCGGGGGCGTCTGTGCGGTCCGAGCAGGTGGGCCCACTCCAGCCTGCCTCGCAGGAACAGGCGCACCGGCTCAGGTCAAACACGCCGTGGAGACTGCAGAGGCTGCGCACATCGGTTTGGCCTGGGGTGAGAGGGTGGGAGGGTGTCAGGCTTTCTGAGGGGTGCTGCTCGAGAGGGGGCAGGGAGGGGGTCCTAGTTTCATAACGCCCTCTTAGCTCCAGGCTCTGGAACTGGGTGACCTCCCAGAGCTCCGGCGTGTGCTTGGGTGTAAGGGACCTCATATCACATGGTTCCCGAGGTGTGTGTCAGAACCAGCGCTAGCTCCAAAGCAAGAAGAAAACAAAAAGGAAGTAACTCTCACTGCCATCAAACTGAACTGCCCCTGTGGGTTTCTGAAATGAACTCTTTAAAGGAGAAGAAAGCCTTGTCTTTCTCCTGTCAGTGGTTGGTGGTTTTGAACTGCTGACCTTGAGGTTAAAAGCCCAACGCTTAACCACGATGGCACTAGGGCTTCTCTAGAGCAAGGAAGGTTTCCCCGCCCCCCTCCCTTTACTAAGTTAGAGCCAGGCCCCTACCACCTAGTGGTGGCCAGTGCACCCTCACCTCCCTCGCTGCCCTGCCCCCCTCTCTGTTCACAGCTCACCTGTGCCAGCCTGGGCTGCGGCAGGGCAGCATCCCCCGGTACACTGTTCCTTGAGCCCCTTCACCAGCTCCTCCAAGATCTCCAGCCGGATCCTCAGGGCCTGCACCTCCGAAGCAGGGACGGGGGGCTCGGTGCCTGGGGGGCAGCCGCAGCCAGCTGACGGGGGCAGGTTAATTCGATGGGTGAACACCACTTGTTTCTCCCCTCCCTCCACAGTGTGCTCATAAAGCTGAGAGGAAGGGCGGCCCCTTCCTGTGGGACCCCCAGGCTGAGGAGGGGGTTTGGGAGGCGGCAGAGTCACGTTGGACCTCGGCGAGAAGGGGCCAGCTCTGGCTATGCTCAGCAGCAGCAGCAGGAGGCTCAGGCTGGCGGTCAGGGGGCATGGGGCTGGCATCGTTCAGGAGGCTTAGAGAGAGAGAGAAGGCGGGTGTGAGAGCAGCTTGGAGAAGAAGGAAGGTGCGCGCCACCCCCACCCACCCACCCACCCACCCCAGTCCCACCACACACACAGTAACACAGATACATACACAGAAGTCCCTGTTCAACCTCCCTGGTCCCCCTCTCTCCTGGGGTCACGTGTGCCCTGCTATGGTCCATTGATGCTCCTTCCATGTGACTCTCGGCAGCCCACCAGGGCAGAGTAGAACTGCTTTATAGGACTTTCACGGCGGTGACCCTTCCAGAGACACAGTGCCAGGTGCCCGCCTCTGGGTGGATCTGAACTGCCAACTTGGGGCCTGTAGTTGCTCCTTTAACCATTCGTGCCAGCCCCTTTCATCCACCCCCGCTTTTAGAAGGCAGCTGTGTTCACCCCATACCACCAATGCTGCCCTCCATCCCCCTCTTCAACTGAGCTCCAGTCACCAAACCAAATTCACTGCCACCGAGTCCTGGCCGAGTCATAGGACAGGGCAGAGCTGCCCCCTGTGAGTTTCTAAGACTGTAACTGTTGACTGGAGTAGACCGCCCTGTCTTTCTCCCAAGGAGCAGCTGGTGGTTTCAAACTGCTGGCCTTGCGGTTTGCAGCCCGACTCGTAATCACTGGGCCACCAGGGCTCCTGCTCCAGCCACACTGGCCTTTTGTCCGTCTCACGAACACGACAAGCTTGCTCGAGCCTCGGGCCCTTTGTGTGTGATGTCCCCTCCACCTGAGACCCTCAAAGGCTGGCTCCTCCTCGTTTAAATCTTAAATCTGAGATTGACCCACAGTCAGATGCAGTCTTCCACCACCCTCCACCACCGTAGCCTGCTTCTGCTCCTCCAGGCAGGTGCCGTTTGTCCTCCTGTGGCAGCTTTCCCCTTCACACGCGCATGAGTGCTCTATGCACGCCGTGACCCCTGTCCTTCCTGCCATCTCTGTGTTCCCGTGTCTGGCTCAGCAGGCATCCAGCAAGTTCATATTGAATGCATTAGCCGATGAGTATCTAAGCCAGCCCTCCTGCCAGCATCCAAATCCCAGCTCCCATTCTGTTCTCAGAATTTTCTAAAGTACATGATGCCTCTCTTTTTCAACCCTTCACTCTCAACTGGATCCTTCCCATCCACTGCCCTGTGTGTATATGTGTGTGTGGGGGGGGGCAGGGAAGCGGGGGCGGTTCCGTGAAAGTTTACAAAGCAGGTCAGTTTCACATTTCCATCATTCACTTCCTCCCTGGGTTTCCCATCTCTGGCTGAGTTAAAAAAGACGTCTCCCAAACATACGATCAACAAAGGCAGGCGACACAATCTTTGAAACTGGACGACAACTGAAACAGATACTTCACAACAGGAGCTGTTTACGGGGCCAGCCCACCCCCCAACTGTCAGTCTGTGGCAGTGATGGGCTCATCATCGTGGGTCGCTATAATGCTAGAAGTTATGTCGTCACTGGTCTGATGGAAGCAATGCCATCAAGCTCGCTCAGGATGGACAAGCTTCTGCAGAACTTCCAGACTAGAACAGAGGGCCGACAATCGACGTCAGAATGTTATCCAGTTAAAGCCCTACGGGGGAAGATAGGATGCTGGAAGGTGAGCCCCTGGGGTTAAGTGGCACCCAAATGCACAGTGCCAACAATAGACTCGAGGTTCTCAAAATCACGGGGATGGCGAAGGACCAGGCCATTTGGTGGTACACGGCGCCAACTTGGTGGCAACTAACAACAACAATATAGGGACAATAAAAATATGCAAAGGTGAGCCAGTCGGGGTGCGATGTAGCAATGATGAAACATACAACTTTCCTCTAGTTCCTAAATGCTTGCTCCCCCACCCCCACCCCCACCACTGTCATGATTCCAATTCTACCTTGCAAGTCTGGCTAGACCAGAGGATGCACACTGGTGCAGATAGGAACCGGAAACACAGGGAATCCAGGGCGGATGATCCCTTCAGGACCAGTGGTTTGAGTGGCGATAACGGGAGGGTGGAGGGAGAGTGGGATGAAAAGGGGGAACCGATTACAAAGATCTACATACAACCTCCTCCCTCGGGGTCGGACAACAGAAAAGTGGGTAAAGGGAGATGCCGGACAGTGCAATATATATGACAAGATAATAATTTATAAATACTCAAGGGTTCATGAGGGAGGGGGGAGAGGGGAGGGAGGGGGAAAAGTGAGGAGCTGATGTCAGGGGCTTAAGTGGAGAGCAAATGTTTGGAGAATGATGAGGGCAATGAATGTGCAAAGGTGCTTTACACAATGGATGGATGGATGGACTGTGATAAGTGTTGTATGAGCCCCTAATAAAACGACTTTTAAAAGTATGCAAAGGTGCAATATACCACTATTCATATGGGAAGTCTAAATTGAGCCCGCACTGGTTACAAAGAAAAAGACTGTCGTTGCCTGACAGGGACAAGAGCCCCTCTCCATGGTGACAGGAGGGAGGGTTGGGGCGCAAACATTCAGAACCCCGTTTGGTGGAACGCACTCAAGCAGGTAGCCCATCACTCAGCAATTCCCCGCCTTGGCAAATAGCCAACAGAAGTGACTGCAAAGATCCTTCAAAAGACACGTCCAAACATAAGCATGCATTCAAACTGGCCCCAAACTGGAAACGACTCGTGTCCATCAATAGCAACTGAGTTCAATTGTGGTGTGTCTGAACTAGAGGACGAGTCTGCAATGGAGAAGAGCCCTCTATTCACTACATGCAACTAGATGGAGGAACGTCAAACACACATTGATGGACCAAACACAAAACCAGACACAAAAAGAAACCGTCTGGTCATGAACCTGCTTATATGCACGCAGACCCCGGCAGAACTCATCCGGGTCCTCAGACGACTGAATGCAATTAATGTCAGGGATTGTATCAACCAGAAAGAGATTTCTGGAAATAGTTTGTTTTTCCCTGCATGGTGCTTAAACAGATTCTAACTATTTAAAAATGTGTTAAACGGCACGCTTAAGACTGGTGCATTTTACTTTGTGAAATGATCCCTTTTAATGAAAACAGCTCATACCCTCCAGTGACCATATAGTTCTACTTCACATCACTGTTGTGCTATCAGAAGGTTTGTTTTTTATTGCTCCTATTTTCCCACCCCCACGAATGTCTCCCACCTGGCCTCCCCGCTCCTCCTCAACCCAGTAAGCAGCTCTCCTAAGGCCCACCAGTGGTCCCTGAGTCGCAAAACCTGGGCCCCAGGTGGCTTCATCTTATGTGACCTCGCTCAAATTCACAGGACACGGTTGACCACATTTTAACCTATCTGGTTATAGGCATAGCACCCAAATCCAAACTCACTGCCTTGAAAACTAGAAATGTTTTCTAGTCGCAGAGCGACTGAGGATTTGGTAGTTTCCCGCCCCCCCCCCCATTCCCCAGGTGATTGCAATGTGCAGCAGCCTGAGTTACGTACGATGTTGTCGTCCAGTTGCCTACAGGCGTCACTTCATTTGGACCCCGTTCTGCTAAGTGCCAAACGTCACGCCAATTTACCAGACCAGCCCGGTCATCTGCCTTTCACTCCAGAGCAATGGGAGGAGCGTGCCCAACTTGGCATCTTCCCTTGGGCTCCCCAAGTTCAGCAGACCTGACCTTGAACTCACGATTGTCCCTCCTACCCCTAATCCTCTCACCATGTCCCCGTTACAATGCAGGGTCCTACAGCTTTACAAGCCGGAAACGGGCTGGTGTGTCTCCAGTGCCCTCCGCGTCACCGTCACCGTGTGGCCCCAGGATGTCCTCCGTCCTCCACACCTGCCCAAGACATTTGCTTCTCCCTCCCGCTGTTGTCACCGTCTCCACTGCCATCCGCCTCTTGCCTGGCACGTGCATTACCTCCACGTTGGCCCCTGTTTTCCACTCTTGGCTCGCTCATCTGACATCAGACAGCGTGTTCTTGCCCAAAGGCAGTCTCGCCTCTTTAAAATCCCTGTGCCTTTCTGCCGAGTTCTCGCGCGGACACCAAGAAACAGCCCTGCTTTGTTTGGCCCCTTCATACCCCATCTTCCTCTTCTCACCCCTTCCCCCCACTCCCACACGCTGGCCTTCGCTTCGTTTTTCTCATACCGCTTTAAACAAACAAACACGTTTGGTTGTGCTTCAGGCGAATGTTTACACAGCAAATTAGAATCGCAGGCAACAATTCACCCAGGAGCCGCTCTGTGCCCTGCGTTACAATCTCCGCAGCGCGTGGGCATCCTCAGCTTGTTCACCCTGCCTGCCCGCCCCGCCTTCCCAGCTTCCTGCGCCTCCCTGCCGTCTCTTCCATGCTTTTCGGTAACCACCTGGTCTCATCTCGTGCATCGTTGTGAGGAGCATATTCCTCGTGGGGGTGTGTGTGTGTGTCACTGTTTCTTATATAGGCCAATCTCTTATTTAGTTAAAAGGTAAACTCAGGGAGTGGCTTCAATTTAAGCTTGGAAGGCTGTCTTGGCGTGATCGACTCAGAGGTTCCTCTAGCCTCTGTTAGTCCAGGGAGGCTGGTCTTCGTGCATGAACTTGAGTTCTGGTCGACATTTTCCTCCCATGCAAACCAGGACCTCCTCTGGTGTCCCTGGATGAATGGTCAGTAGTGGTAGCCAGATCCCATCTAGTTCTGGCCTCGGGCTAGAAGAGGCTGTATTTCGCTTGGCTCATTAGCCTCATGGATTAATGACTTCCTTATGTCTCTCACTCCCTTCACTCTGCTTTGTTCCACATGGGAAGCGTTGTGTCCTAGATGGCCACTTACAAGCGTTTAGGACACCCCACCCCCACCCCACAGATGCTACCGACCAAGTTCATTACCTTTTTGAGCTAAGTTATGCCAACTCACCAAGTTGTCCCACAAGGCTATGGCCCTGGGCCTTCCATGTCAGTCAATCAAAGGAGCTCCTTATGTGCTGTGCTGTCTATATGAAGACATAGGATCAGCATATTCGAACACATATGTACATCTTCCTCTCCTGACCAAGTAAGGTCTCCCATCACATGCATAACTCTCATGTGCAGTATTAATAACAAGTTCTAATCATCTCTTAATTTATGGGATATTTTACTACTTTCTGACCTCCCTTCCATCTTCCACTAGACTCGATGGCCCGTGGGGCAGGCATGGCACCGGACTATTGTATCCTTGTTTCGGGCACATAGTGGGTGCTTGATAGATAGTGATTAACTTTGGAATGAATGAAAAGTTCAGTTTGGGTCCAGGATCTGCACCAGATCTGAAACCAAGGACAGGACCAAGGTCAGGGCTAGGACCACGGACAGTGTCTGCGGCCTGCCGTTGGTTAGAACCTGCAGCAGGGGCAAAAACCACGCCAGAAGAGAGGTCAGGGGCGGACCCTGGCAGGACCAGGTCCAGGCACGGTGGAAACTTGCTGGAAAAATCTAATCAGTCTATTAAAGTTGAACATGTGCAAACCCTATGGCCAGGGAATTCCACTCTGAGGGCGATACTTGACGCAGCAGAACACGCGTCTAAGCCCCCACACCTCACATCAATAGGATGATACGTAGTGGCATCTTCACACCGTGGACCCAAATACAGCAACGAGGACCAAAGACATGTCTCCGCAATAACATGGACAGGGCTTCCTGCTGTGAGGTCCAGCAAAAGAAACCCGGCACTAAAGGGTACATACATGCTGTATAATTCTGATTACATTAACTCCAAGGAGCGATAACACTAATCAGTAAGTCGTGCTCCAGGACAGGGGTGGTTACTTTTCAGGGGCAGGGACCAGAGGGGCCACTGGAGAGTTTGGGAGGGAGATGCTGAGAACATCCTGCTTCTTACTCCGGGGACTGGTTGCCCAACTGTGCTCATCTGTGGCATTCATGCGGAAGGGTTAGGGAGAGAGGGGAGAGAGAAAAGGCAGTGGGCACCCAGGATGAGCAAGAGAGGGGGCTGCAGATCAGGCAAGCAGGTGAGGCGACAAGGGCAGGTGTCCAGCTCTTTGAGACCCGAGAGGCTGGGGAGAAGGGAGGCTGAGGGGACCGGTGAGGAGAGAGAGAACTGTGACCAACACACACACACACACACACACACATACACACACACCCCACAGTTCCTGGCTTCCTACTCTTCAGCTTGTCTGAGTCAGAGAAAAGGGCGTTTCCAGGGCTGCCAGACACGGAAAGACAGAAGGAGCTGGGCATCGGCATGGAGAGTTTCCACAGAGAGGCAGCCCAACCTGAGAAAGTGCCCAGGTACTCGGAGAGCCATGGCCCCAGGAGACCTGTCCTTTTCCTGTGGTCTCCCTCCTTTCTCTCGGCTTGGGGGGTAAGACCCAATCCAAACTCACTGCTCTCCACTCAATCCCAACTCCGAGCAATTTAATAGAACAGCGCAGCACCGGCTCAGAGGCTTGCTTACAGAGGGGCGGGCAGGTCCCGTCCCAACCACTGCCCTTGGGAGCAGCAGCTGAGAGCTTGAATCACAGCACCCTCACTAAGGTGCAACGGTCCTTCACATCCTGTCTACGGCGATGCAAATTGTCCCCATGCCAACTGTGGGCACATGTGCACACGCAAATGCAGGCATGTATACACGCTTCCAGGTTGGTCATTCGAACGCACCTAGCAGTACCAGGCAAGGAAGAACTGGAGACCCGCTTCCTGAAAGATGACGGCACCACGTGGTGCCGGTCTCCGGAAGACATGGCCGTCACCGCGGGTTGGGACAAGGATGGTCCTTTGGGGTCTTGACGCTCTCAGTTACAGGTGTAGTCCCCCCAATACACAGACACATGCCAGCAGAAGCCTGCATTCTCACGGGTGCACCCACCCACCCACCCACCCTCCCCTTCACATGTTCCGCTGCACCAGGATGATGCCTCGGGGGCTCAGGTGGAGTCCAAGAACATGGCTGATGGGATGAGGATTAAAAATGAGGCCCTCCAAGATATGACAAAATAACAATCTATAAATTATCAAGGGCTCATGAGGGAGGGGGGAGCGGGGAGGGAGGGTAAAAAAAGAGGACCTGATGTCAAGGGCTTAAATAGAGAGCAAATGCTTTGAAAATCATTAGGGCAAAGAATGTATGGATGTGCTTTATACAATTGATGTATGTATATGTATGGATTGTGATAAGAGTTGTATGAGCCCCTAATAAAATGTAAAAAAAATTTTTTTTAATGAGGCCCTCTTCCAAGTGGGGAGTGGATGCAAGATGCTGCCCCCCCCCTTCCCCTGGAGGTCTTTGAGAGAACCCAGTCCCCCACCCACCCCTATGTCCCTCTCCCATTGTAAATGCCTGTGTGTGTGTGTGTGTGTGTGTGTGGAGGTGGGGGTGGGGGAGCTGTCTTCAGGAGAGAAGGGAGTCCTAACAGGTCTCTCCAAGAAGAGAAGCCAGAAGCTGGACTGAGAAGAGAGGCATGTCCCCAGCTTCCTCAATCCTCCCTCATCCAATACTCCCTGCCCCCAACTCTTACAGGCTACTCTTTAAAGAACACCACTCATCTATCAGCCCTGGGTAAGCAAAAAGTTCTAGTATTTTGCATCTCCCTCTGGCCCCTCACTGCACCCCTAATACTGTTTCCGGGAAGCTCCTCTGCAGGAAGAGGGACGGGGCTCCCCCACACTGGCACCCACCTCGCAGTTGGAGGGCTGGTAGGAGGGCATCTTCCCAAACTGTGACTCAGCGCCCGGGTTTTCAACTCTGTGGCCAACTTTGACGCTTTGCTCATCAGGGGACGGTCGGTCCCCAGGGGTGGGGAGAAGGGGCTGGCTTTCAGGAGGAACGGTCTAGAAAAGGGGTCTAGCCCCACCCCCATGCCTTCCTCTACCAGTCTTGCCACACACCAGCTAAATCTTGAACCTGGGGCAGAGTGTAGACGCATCCAGGAGTAGAACAGAGGGTTCTCAAGTGGGGTGGTCCCAGAGAAGCGGAGGGAGCCAGGTGCGAAGGGGTGCGAATTGGGGAACCTTTACTGGGGGAGCTAATGGTGCGGGGGGGTGGGGGGAAGAAATGGAGAGACACTGCGTCTTAGGCGGCAGTGAGAGTCCAGAAGGCAGTTTGGGAAGTGGAGGTCCAGGGTCTCTGGGGATTTGGGGCGGGGCCAGGGCGGGGGCGGGTCCGGGGTCCGGGAAGTGGGGGCGGGACTGGGAAGCGGCCGGCCGGCAGCTGTGGCGTTTCCGAGTTGCTTCCCAGTAGTTCCCCTCAGTTCTGATTCCAGCTGCTTCCAAGCCATTAAATTCTTTCCAGGCGAGATAAGGGGCCCGCCCGCCCCACCCGGGGTGTGTCACGTGTAATTGGAGGGGGGGGAACCGGGGTGTTTAGACGGGCCGAAGCAGGGGAGCCTGGCAGGAGGCCGGAGGGAAGGAAGCCCCTGGGGAACCCCCTGTGTGCGCGTGGGGGTGGGGGCATCTCTCAGCCCCCCCAGCCCCGCTGAACCGTGCCCCAGGGATGCAGGTTCTCAACCAAAAACAAGGGTCCGGATCCTGGCTGCAGGCTCTGTGCCCTCCCTGCCCCTGGGCGCCCAGACGCACCCCACTTCCACATTTCTCAAAAGTACAAGCGCCCAAGCCTCCCTCTGCAGCCCTTGCCGTGCCACCTGGGAAGTCCCCAGTTGGACGTGCAGAGAAGCCTCCTTGGCCCCTCCTGGAGCCCCCCAACCCCACCCCACGTTCCTTCAGCGTGCCAGAACTTCTGCCCCCAGCCCCAGCCCCCCCAGGGACCCAGCGGTCTCACCGATGGAGACCGCCTCCCCCGGCGGCCACCACCTGGCCCACGAGTACCTGGGCTGGTCTCCGGCGCCCTCAAGTACCTGTGTCCGGTCTAAACGCCCCCAGGGAGCACAGCCTGCACACGCACTGACCTTGGCAGGGGCTCCCGTCCCGGCGCCCGGTCCCTCCCGCTGACCGACAGCCTTGCCCTGGGAGGTGCCCCGGAGCTCTGTCCTTCACCTGGGGGCGAGGGGCGGATGGACTCCCCTGCCCGTCGGTCCGGACGGTCCGCGAGCGCTGTTCCTCACCTGGGTGCTGGGGCAGCGGTGGCGCCTGTGCACCTGCGCTGTCCCTAAGCGGACGAGGTGGTCGCCACAGGGCAGGGCAGGGTGGGCTCCCCTTGGCGGTCCCGGGCTCTCAGAGGGCCCTCGCTTGTCCCGGCAGCAGGGGCGCCCGGAGCTGCAGCTGTCGAGCTCTACCGCGACAGCGAGAAGGAGGGCGCCTGCAGGGAGCAGGGGGAGGAGAAAGGGAGGACCGACCGACGCCGTGAGGTCAGGGAGGGGAGCGCAGATAGGACAGGTCCTCCCACCGCTCCTGCCTGCCAGGCCTCCGCGTCACTTAATGCCACCCCCCCACCCCCCGCCCCGAGCTGTTACCCTGGCCCCTTCCCAGTCTGGGCTCAGGACTCCACCCTACCTGCCTCACCTCGCCCTGTACTCCTAGTCATACCTCCAGGGCCCTTCAGACACCCCATTTGTACTCCTCACTCGAATTAATTTGTGCCTAACACCCCTCCAGCTTCTTCCCCCCACCTGTTGCATCTTCCCCTCCACCCAGTCTCTTCTCCCTACCCACTCTTCCCGCAAACAGTCCTCTCCCTGCCCCCTGCTGCCCAACTCTGACCTCCCCAGATGTCTCCCTCTCCATACCCCAACCCTCCCCTAGCAGCCCTGGGGACCAGCGCAGAGGGAGAGCTGCTGGAGGGGGGGCAGGAAGAGACCTCCCACTCAAGTCTAGAACTGGGAACCTTCTCAGGGGCTCCGTGTCCCTCTCTCCGCTGAGGTCCAGCCCCTGGCTCCTTCCACCTGTTCCATCTCCCGCTCCCATTTCCTGAGCAGCACCATCCCATGCCCTCTGTCCGTCCAGTCCACCTCCTAATCTCAACTCCAATCACTGCCTTCTCTCTGTTCCCCCACTTCAGCATGTGCCCTAAAGCAATGGCCGGCGAGCTGTGGGCACTGGCTGGGCAAAGGCTTGGCTGAGCCCAGGGGCAGATCACATATGAGCAGAAAGGAGGTAGGGATAGGGCACCTGAGCAGTAGAAGGACTTGCAGGGCGAAGAACTAGAGGTGGGGGACAAATCGGGGGAGGGGGCGTGCCTGTGCCTGAAGAGAAGGGCTGAGCTGTGAGAAGCAGAAAGGGGGTTACAGTTGCGGGGCAGGACGCAGGGGTGGGAGACTCAAGGCTGGAGGCTAAGGCTACCGTTGGTTTCAGGCAGGGCAGGAAGACTGGCATCTGGGGCAGGGCGGATGGAGAGGCAGGCACACCCGCATTTGTCTCCTGGGCGTTTCTCTGGCTTCTTTCCCAGGTACTGCCCAGAGGGGCAGAGAAGCCTGTGTTTGTCACAGAGGTGAAATGCCCCTGGCCCCTGGGCTTCCTCCTGAGGGGAGTGGTCTCTCTATCCTCCAGTAAATCTCAGGTTGGGGGGATGTAGCTTGACCAGCTAACCAACCGCCATGGGTGAAAGGGGCCTGCAGTGCCTGGTTCTGCCACATGGCACATGGGCACAGGTGCTTATGGCCAGGTGGGGGCCCGGAGGGCTGCCAGTGTGCCAGTGTTCCTGGGTCACTACACGCACATGGGCACAGTATGTGGCTAAGGGCAGGTGCCGATTGCTCCCTGTGGCTGAGGACAAAACACTCATCGCGCTTGCGTGGGTGTCCCTGTGTGTGTCTGTGTGTCTGGGTGTGTGTGTGTGGCTGTTTTTTCCTGGCTTTGATAGGAGGATGAAGTCAGTGTCTTGGACAGAGCTAGGCTCTGCTTCCTTCCTCTGCCTTGGCGTGAAGCCCCATAACCTAGGGTCAGTAGCAGCTCCCCCAGGAGCAGGGGCAGGGAGAGGAAAGAGTAGATGAAGTGATGGTGAAGGAGGGTCTTCAACATGGTGACGGGGTGGGCAGATTGTGGACTTTCTTTGATCCCAGTAATTCCGTGTAGTTCTCTGCCCTGTGTCCTGGCTTTATTAGTGAGTCTGTGCACCCTAAGTTGTCTTGGCTCAGAGAGGGGCCAGGAGACCTTGGTGAAGAGCCAGAGCTGGAAAGATGGCCCTGGGTGTCTTGGAAACTGCCTGTTGGGCACTGGGTGCCGGAGTCTCAGAGGGAGTGCATGATTCCAGATGTTTAGAGTTTACAGGGTGTTTGGGCCGCCGCTGGCTGCCAGGCAGTCAGAACCACAGGTTGAGGCAAACATTGTGTAGAGCTGGATTGCACGCTTCTGCAGAGCTCGGTTCGTGTCCGTTTGTCTCGAGGAAACAGCAGGGCAGCTGCTGGGTAGGTGCACCCATTGATACCGAACCATGCAAGGGTTGGGGGAGGGGGCCGGGTGAGAAGCCAGAAGCCTAAAGGCAAGGAGGCCATGTGGGGGGACGGGAAGGTTGGGTGGGAAGCAGGGGTGTTATTGAGAACGGTCTGTGCACGCTGGCTCTTCTCTGAAGCCGCTGTCCAGGTGGCCTCAGCACCCAGCCGCTGTCCTTGAACGACCCTCCAGATTTCTATCCTGACCTGCAAAGCGGGTGGGGGGGGGGGAGGCAGACAGGGGCGAGGAGGGCCATTCAGGCAAAGGGCTCCGAGGACACAGCGAGGGGCAGAGCCAAGGAGTCAGCCCTGGGGAGAGCAGGAGAGAAAACATTTGTACTGGGCTTGCGCTGACGTTCTTGCCTTGGGGTACAGCTTTTTATGAGCCTCCACTCTGCGTGGCGGAGGAAACAGACCTATGGACCTTAAGTGACTTGCCCCGGGGACTTAGCTAGTGGCACTGAAGGGGCACGCCACCCATGGTTTCTGGTTCCAAGGGCTGTACTCTCCCCCCTCGCCCGGCCAGGAAGACATGGACAGAAGAAATGAAGTGGCTTCCTGCCGGGCCTGTCTGAGGGACAAGGGTGGAGGCCGGACTTCTCAACCCTCTGCATCCAGTCATGACTTAGATCCACTTGTTGGGAGTCTCCAGGGATAAGCCAGGGGGGTCGGCTGAGAATTGGGGAGGGGGGCCAGGAAGGGGCACGTGGAGAGAACGGGCTGAGTGTTAGATCAAAGATGGGTGAAAAGGAAGAGGCCAGGGCTGAAAGGGGGCAAGAGAACCCCAGAAAGGAGGAGTTAGACCCTGAAAGTTTCCTTTGCCTGGAGACATGGGTGTGGGGAAAGGGGAGGAGGGAGGACATTTCTATCTCGTGACAAAAGAAAGTCACACAATTGTTTTGTTCTCCGCTCTGGGGCGGGTGGGCGCTTGTATTTACCAGAGGGACCAAGGTCGCTGTGGTAACCACACATCTGGGTCCCGGAATCCAGATGTGCTGTATTCAGAAGCCATAGCAGAACGATGAGGCAAACATTAGGCTCCCCAGTCCCGGCCCCCACAGCTGGGAAGAGGACAGAGGATGGGGGTGGGGGGTGGGCATGAAGAGGGAGGCGGAAGCCAGGGTCAGCAGAGGAGAGGAGACCAGGGAAATGGAACGGGAAGCCACAGGGAGGAAGACGAGGGAAACACTACCAGAGAAAGGCCTGACACCAAACACATGGCTCTCAATACTGGAGCATGACCGCTTTGGCCACACCCGCTAGACCTGCCCCCCGGAACTCCCAAGGCTGTTAATCAGGGGTCCTCAATCTACGGCCCAAGGACCACATGCGGCCCACCAGGTGTTTTTTACTTCAAAATAAAGGTATGTGCAGTGTGCATAGGATTTTGTTCATAGTTTTTTTTTAACTATAGTCCGGCCCTCTAATGGGTCTGAGGGACAGTGAACTGGCCCCCTGTTTAAAAAGTTTGAGGACCCCTGCTATAAATCCTTAAGGAAGTGGTCTGCCACATTCTCCTCCCTAGGAGCGGCTGCTGGGTTTGAACCACTGAACTTTAGGTTGGCAGATGAGTTTTAACCAGGGTTTCACCAGCTCTTCTAGAATAAAGGGCCCCAAAAAAGAAAGGCGGCAGCTGGTGGTGGGAGTGAAGGACAGAGAGGCAGGAAAGAAGTCTACAGGGGGAGAAGAGGGAGGGTGGTACCAGGGGGTCGGGGCGATAGAGGTCAGAAAGCAAGAGGTGCTGACATGACAAAACAGAACCGGAGACTGAGGAGGCACCGGGCAGGGCTCCGGCCATGTGGGAGCGGGCCCGGATGCGGGGGGTGTAGTCTGAGGAATGGCGGTTCACACAGGTCTGCAGCCCGCCTGCTCACCATACCTCCTTCCCACCACCCCACTCCCTCAGCCAAGGGCGTCCCTTTCACACCAAAGGGCCAGCTGCTCCTTCTACACAGCCAGGAGTAGCCTGTGGCCAAGCCCCAGATTGAGCTGCCAGCCCTGTCCCCAGTGAGGAGACAAGGGGAAGGAGCCACAGGACCAAGAAAGGATCCGAGGAGGGGGGAAGAAGACTGGACGCTGTTGGAAAACATGCTTTGATGACAGGCGGACACTGTACTTGTCATGTTCACACCAACTAGATCCACGGATCTCGCTGCACAGATGAGGAGACCAAGGCCTGTAGGACACCCGCCAATCAGTGGCAAGCCTCCCCTTGCATTACAACCACTGCGTGGGGGAGGCTGCCACACCTAGGAGGCGCTGGGCTGCCCTCTGGAGGGAGGCGAGGCCTAGTTCCTGGGAGCCCCAGGTCCAGGTTGCCATAGTGACTCTCTGTTTTCACCCCAAACACAGTAATGGGCTGGGGGAGAGCCTGGCTGGACACGTGAGGGCCTCCCCTCCTCCTCCAGGCTGGGCTTGTGGCCCAGCAGCCCCTGTCCAGTCATCTGGGCGCTGTGCCCAGGCCCAGCCAACACCCTCCAGCTGACCCAGGACAGTCCTGCGGGGTCAGGTCTGAGGCGCTGCTGGCCAGGCATCTCTGCAGGTTGGGGCTGAGACCTGGCCCCTCACTCTTCCCTCGCCCCCTCCCCATTTAGAATGCACAGCCTGCTCTGCCACACCTGCCCTGTCACCTGGATTCTCAAGTGTCCCCTCTAGCTCCATGCTCAGCAGGTACCCCCTCCCTCAAGGTCCCTCCCCCCTCCCAGAGACCACCCTTCTCCACAGTGGCCCACCTTCCCTGGCTCAGGGCTCGTCTGGCTCAGGCTCCTGTAGTGCCTTAGCTGTTTGCCTGAGACAGCCATGGAGGGAGGGAGGTGGAGCTGCTGTCCGCCCTGAGGGCGTGCCCCCCACCCCACCCCTGTGCAGTCTTTCCTGTTTACTCAGACACATTCCAGAGATCACCATGAGACAGCCCCCTGGGTATCCCCCACTCCCCAACACCTCCGCAGCCGCTAGACAGACAGACTCCCAGTACAGGTGTGGGGGCAGGGGATGACATGAGGCCTGCGGTCCTGTCCCCCTCACACCCGCCCCAGCCAGCTGTGTCCTCAGGACTTGGCTCTTTGAAGCTGGTCCCTATAAAGTCACTTTAGGACAAGTTCCTGGACCCGAATCAGGAAGGCAGCCACCATTCCTTCGAATCCCTCCGAGGTGTTTATTTAATAAAAAAAAAAAAAGAACACAAGCACACGTATCAACCTGATCTCCCCGCCAACCCTCCTGGTCCCAATCCCTAGCTCTGTAACACACACTCTGTCAGACTTCCCTCGTCCTTCCTTGGACCCAGAGGGTACAAGAGCCCACCTCAACCCTCCGCTCACTTAATGCCCTCAAAGGAGGAAGCAGGGGCTGGGGGGCATAGAAGGAAAAGGAGCCGTAGCTGCTGAAGAAGGGGTGAGAGGGGAACCCCCCCACCTCCAAATAAGTGCTTGACCCCCCCAGACCCTGTCTATCCTTGACTGATTGCCCCAAGCCCGGAGAGTGGGGGAACGAACAATATTCCCGCTGGGTCGCCCCTACCTCCCACTCCCCAATGTGAAGTCAGTGTGAGTTGTTGAGGTCAGGGGTGATTGAGGTAGAGGGGCTGGTGGGAGGCCTGGTGGGCTGCAGGAGCTGGTAAGGGCCCCCCGGTGGCGTTGCCCGGGGCTGGCGCGGGCTGCTTTCGGAGCGAGGGGGGCACCGTGGAGGTCTTGATGTGGATCACCCTGGTGTCCATAACCTCGCACTCGATCTGCATCATCTCCTCGTAGTCCCCCGAGGGCCCCCGGCCGGAAAGGGTCTCTGTGAGATGGGGAGGGGGGCGCACAGAAGGGCCAGAGGGCAGGCAGGAGGAGGCCGTTCCAGAGGAGTCGAAGGGGACAGCGGCAGCGAGGAGATGGGAAAGAAGAGAGATGGCATCAGTGAGTCAGGTCATGCAGGTGAGGAAGTCAAAGGGGAAAAACAGGAAGTGAGGCCTGGCGGTTCCCAACCAACCACCCAAGCACCCTGCCCACAGGCAGGCCAGTTTGCCCGTCGCCCCCATCCAAGTCGCCTGGCGTTTGCTCTCCTCTCCAGCCATCCCCTGCTGCTTCTAACCTGTGAGCCCCATCCTTCTCTGGGATGCTCCACCCCTCTCCCGACCCCCTCCTCTGGCTCCCTCCCACACCCTGCAGGGACTGAGTTACCATTGGGGGCCATGGCCGGCATCACCAAGGACATCTTAGGCCGGGAGGTCTTATTGTGGCTGATGGCTGGGAGCAGCAAGTGGTCCTGAGGAGGAGGAGGGAAAGATGCCACCAGGTTCTCTGGCCCTGCTCTCCACCCTCCCTTTGAAGAGCTTGCTGGGTAAGCCAGAGTGATGGGGATGGGGCGGGAAGACGCACCCTCCGGAAGGAGACAACATAAAACGTGTCTTCCCGCCGGTCGATGGCATCCAGGAACTCAGGCTGGGACCGGTCCGGGTGGCGGTACAGCTGCAGCTGGCCCACAGAGCCCCTAGGTAGGTGGGAAACAGGAAGCGGGTGGGCCTAAGGGCAGGGCAGAGCCCACCATGGCAGGGGGGTGGGGAGGGGGGCTACCACAAGGACAAGAGAAAGATTGGCGGGAGGCCCCAGAGGACTCAGGCAGAACAACGGGAGTACCGACAGCTGGGGGGCAGTGTGTTTCAGGCTGAGAGTGAATCTCCCTCCATTAAGAAGCACCCCCTTCCTCACCTTTCTGGGGGGCCCGGGGGTCGGGTGGGGGCGGGCTTAACAGGAAGCAACTTCTTCCGCAGCTGAGACTTCTGGAAGGAGAGTTATCTAAGGATGTGGGGGGGAGGGGGGCAAAGGGCAAGACAGAGACAGAGACAGCCCCTGGAAACCGACGCCACCTCACTCTCACCTCTCCACTTCCCCCCAACGACCCCCCGCTGAAAATCCCCAGGACTTGGCCCTTGCCTGTTCCAGCCCCCTACCTGTCGCTCCTGGGCCTTTGGGGGAGTCCTCCGCCGCCCTCTCTGGTGGCGCTGCACCCAGCCACTCAACTCATCTGCAAGCCTGGGGAGGCAGGAGGGTGAAGCACCCAGGCGAGGCCAAGACCCCCACTCTCCTTGCCCGAGCATGGGAAGGAGGCTGGGGCTTGCACCCACGGAGGCCAGCCAGGCCAGCTAGGAGGGGTCTTGGGAAGGGAGGGTGGGCAGTGGGAAGCTCTGAGCCCATGCCCACCTCAGGGACTCCGTTCGGTTAAAGTGGCGGCAGTCGGAGGAAAGGAAGAGCTGGTCCAGGTCTCTCAGGAGCAGCTCCTTGGCGCCCCCTGGGAAGCTTGTCAGGTTCCTGGTGTGCGACCAGGAGAAGGCGATCAGGGGTCGTCAGCATCCCCCTCACCCACCCCCGGACAGATAGCAGGGAGGGAAGACAACAGCCCTCCCCGCCAGAAAGGAAAGGGAGCTTGGGGGAGGCAAAGGCTCCCTGGGGAGTGGGGGGTCCTCTCTTTCTCTTCTCACCTGAAGCTGGGTCGGCCAGCAGGGCCAGGCTGGGGGCCCTCAGGTCCCTGGGGGGAGCCCCGGGTGCGGGGTGCAGCCCCATGGACTGGCTCTTGCTCTGAGAACGCCAGCAGGTGCCTCCGGGGCCGAGCCTCCTCCCCACTCCCTGGCGCAGAGACTGGAGCCGAGGGGGGCTCGCTGATGCTGTGGGCGAGGAAGCACAGTGCGTGAGGGGAGGTCTGAGTTTAAGAGCGCACAGCCTGAGCCCTCCTGGCCTGTGGCAATGAGAACGGTGCGCGGCGCAGAGGGCCAGGAAAAGGGAGAAACGGAGACATGACGCGACAGCCTGGAACCCAGAACTTCACAGCCACCATGGTTAGCAGCAGCAGCAGCAGCAGCCCTCTGGGCCAGGAGGAAACACAAATGCATGCCCCGTGGAGCCGCAGCCCCGGGGCCACGGGTACCACCACCACCTGTGTGCGAGGGCAGGGAGGCCTGGAGGGGAAGGAGGCTCTCTCACCTGACAGGCCCAAAGTTGAAGGCAATGAAGAGGAGGAAGACCATGATGCAGACCACCTTCCTGTTCCCAGAGCCCAGCCTGAGCTCGCTGTTCTAGGAGCAGAAGAGACGGCGAGGAGGGTGAGGCAGCCGTGTCTCGGCAGGGCCCCGCCCAACCAGGGACAGGCCAGCCTACCTTGGTCAGCAGGGCCTCCAGCTGCCGGCGGAGGGCGGCATTCTCCCGGCGGAGCTGCTGGTTGTCGGTCAGCACGGCCTGCAGCCTGGCCTCCAGCCCCTGCAGGTACTCTTTCTTCTTCCTGCGGGACTGGCAGGCTGACTCCCGGTTCTTAATCATCCGCTGCTGCCGCTTCAGCAGCTTCGCCTAAGCACCGGAGGGTCCCCAAGAGAATGGAGGTGGGTGAGGGAGGGGCCCAGGCCTTCAGTGCCAGAGAATGACCAACCCACGCTAACACAGGTGCTCCCACTGCCTTACCAACCCTACCCACACAGCCCAGAGGGGTCTCCCTTCAGAAGGGGGACTGCTGTCAGCCACTCTCTACTCTTGTTCCTCCAAGCTGGGGAGGTTAGACTGCAGGAGGAACTGGCTCCATCTGGCTAGAACCTCAGTTCCTCTCCTTGGCTGATTGTCCTTTGCCACAGACCTGCTTTCGAAGGCCCAAAGCTTAGAACACCTTACTTGGCTTTCCCCTAGGAAGCAGCTCCCCCCCGCCCCCCACCAACTCCCTCAGCCGTAACACAGTGTGAGGTCCCTGCCTTTGCTTTACTGAAGGCCACCCCACTGCTCCATCCGGAGCAACGGGGTTAAAATTCACAGAGCCGGGTCCCCTTGGAACCCCAGGCTCCTCTTCCCTTGCTGCTCCTAGGTCCCTGGTCCTTTCTTAGCGCTCCCTCCGGAACGGACTGTCCTCCTCGTGTCTGTTACTAACGGCGCTCTTCTCCCCAGTCATTACATCCACTTCCGGAGGGCAGGCGCTCCCAGGCATGGGCGCTGGGACGATGCTCTTCCTCTCGGGCCGTGGGGCAGCGGGGCTGGAGCCCTCCGGCTGGACTCGAAGAGCACCCTGAATAAGCACAACTGGGGGCACTGGGGCAACACAACAGGGGGTAGGGGGCAGAGAGCCCCGAGTCAGGCAGGGCTCCCATACACCTCCCCCCCACGCCCAAGGGCTGGGAGCTTCAGAGCCGTGAGCTCCCGAAGGAGGCCCATTCACCTGCCGGTCCCCCCTCTTCAGTACCTGGAGGGGGCTGCACGAGGCGCTGCAGGAGGACGGTGGTGCTGGGGGGCACAGCTGTGGGGGGCAGCGGGACAGTGGTCAGCATCACAGGCTTGGGCTGCAGTGGAGGCTTCCGGGGAGGCAGGATTTTGCCTACAGGCAAAGTGAGAGGGAGGAAGGGAGGAAGGACGGTCAGGCCCACAGGCCTCTGGCCAGGGACCCCAGAGGTAGGGAGGCTGCCCCATTACCTGAGGAGCCCTCAGGGGCAGGGCCCATGCTCATCTGGACAGCTCCAAATGGGGGGGTCGGGACATCCCGAAGGAGGCACCCTGGAGGGCCTGGGGATTCTGTCTTCACTTCCAGGACCTCCTCTCCTACGAGGGCCTATTTGGGGCATTCAGGGGAGAGGTTGGTCAGGAGTGCCCGCAGCCGCCAGAGGCGGCCCTGGAGAGGCAGGGGAAGGCCGGGCCGCGGCAGCTCACCTGGCTGGGGGACTCGGCTGAGAGCAGGGAAGCCTCCGAGTGCACGGAAGAGGACGGAGAGAGAGGCTCAATCTTGGTCTGTACATCTGCGTGGGGAGACAGCAGGAGACAAGCCACGGGCTATCAGGCCACCAGGGAAGGGGAGAGGAAAGGTGGGACACAGGCACTGCTCCTTAGGGACTCTTCCCCACGCTCACCCTGCTCTCCTCCTCCCCAGTACTTGCACCCAATCCCTCCTGGGAAAACTCATCAGGCACCAGGCGGGAGACCCAGGAGCAGGAGACCTGGCGCCCCCTCCTCTGCAGTGCTGCCTCCCTCTCTCCTCCCGGCGACAGTTCAGTCCCCCTCAGGCTGCCTGGGCCTCAGCTTGCTGCGCTCTTCCTCAGAGATCTAGTCCAATCACACAGAGGGGGTCTTTCCGGCATTCAGATGGGCCCCGATTCCTATTTTGCTGAGTTGCGGCCTCATCTCATCTCTAGGGACTGACTTACAGGCCCACTCAAAAGCCATGCTGGCGTCCAGCTCCTTGGACTTGTGACCTGTGACTTTGCTGGAGGAAACAGGGTGGTCTCTGTTAGGCCCGGGTGAGTAGGGTGGGCCTTACCCCACTCCCTCGTGAGGGGGTCATATAGAAAGAGAATGACAGCTGAGAGAGTACAGACGCCACTGGGACGGAGGCAGCTGCAGCTGTGATCAGGAAACCAACGAAGGATGGCCACAGCCCCCAGAAACTACGAGAACCCCCCGGGCGGGCGTCCACACGGCCAAGAGCCGGGTTTGAGCCTGTGAAAGTCTGTCTCTGTCCTCGGAAGCCACCCACTCTTGGTCTTTGCGATGGCCGTCCTAGGGCACGATGACCCTGTCCCAGAGCTGCCGTCACCCTCCCCACCCTTGACTGCTCACTTGCCACCACTGACGCCACTCCAACTAGCCGCACACTCCGCACAAGTTCCCTGCCAGTTGACATCAGCCCCCCAGGCCCCAAATCTCAGCGCCCCAGTCACCTCTGTGCCTAAGTGGTCCTTCTGGCTTGCTACCCCCTGGAGAGCAGCGGCAAGGTCCACATGGGGCAGCAAAGCCTCTGTGAGCGCCAGATCCGCCCAGGAGTCCCCACCGACCCTGCATTCTCATACTCCATGACCGGGCCAACTCATAGGGCTACATCATCATTTCAATTCCCTTTCTATCTCTGACCGGGCAATGTTCCCCGGATATAAAATCCCCAAGGTGCACAAAGGAATTTCACGGGAAGGGGATCTCCTCTTCCCTGGCCCCCATGCCCCTCCCCGGAGGGGACTACTATTAGTACAGCTGAACCCTCCCACGACTCTCCACGGGCCAGCACCGGTTCTCTGCTTCGTGTTGAGCAAGGTGACGCGTACAGACCTCGAAACGCAGCCTCGAGGGGGAAGTGCTGGGGTTGGTAGCTGCTGTCAACTTGGCTATGATTCACAGCGACCCCGTGTGACGGCGTACAAGAGCTCTGGCGGGCTTTCTTGATTTCATGAAAGCGGATCACCCGGCCTGCTCTTTGGCAGTACCAAAGGGTATCTTTGAACCACCAACCTCACGCAACTACACAGCAGCAGTGACTCGCCACCCTTGACAAAAGTCACCATGGACCTTTTGACTGCTAAGGGCTTGTCCGCTCTTGTTTGTTCTCTTCAAAAAGCAATAATGTTCTGGATGACACCTGTCTCCTCCCCCACTAGCCTGACCCTACTCTGGGGCCCAGCTTCTGGCTGGAGCTCAGTGCCGCAGAGGGAGGCGGTGCCAGGAGACCCAGAGGGCACGGGGCAGGAGTGAGGTCCACTCCAGTTCCCAATATGAGTGTGCCACCTCTTTCCTGCCACGACCCCAACTGATACAAATAACCCCAAACTGCAATTTAACACTCTCTTAGGAGGCACCAAACTCATTCTGTCTCTACACATGTACACACATAAATACAGTCACACACATACATAAACACACACACACACGGCTTCAAAGTTTGTGGAAAATGCAATTAAAAGATCATGGAGTTTTCCCATCTACCCTCTGAATTAGACACATTATCATCCTCATTTTGATGGACGAAAGGGGTTAAGTAACCTGCCCAAACCACACGGCTCCTAAGTGATGAAGTCAACATTTGGTCCTTGGCCTCCTGGATCTAGTCCACAATCTCTCAGCCTGGCAGGGTTACGCACTGGGTAACCGCGAGGTAAACAGTGTGAACCCACCAGCTGCTCTGTGGGAACAAGATGAGGCTTTCTGCTCATCTGTGGGGTGACAGCTTGGGATCCCCACAGGGGACAGACAGTTCTACTCTCCGAGAGGGCCACTGAGTCACAATGGACTCAGCAGCAGTGAGTTTTGTTTCCTCCCTTTTTTTTTACTTAGCCTGCTTTTGCCACATGACACCTGAGGTTGACCGTAGTTCTCTGCCTACTACCCCACCTCCAAGATGGCCTATGTCCTCATCTCGACACTGCTCTAGCTCCTTGGTTTCCGGCTGCGTGGACTCCCTTCGAGCCCCAGCAGCTGCAGCAGCATGGCTTCAGCCCCCGCCCTGTCTTAAACTCGCTCTGGGAGCTTACATCTTCCTGGGTCTCAGCCAGAAGCCCCGGAGGCGGAGTGGTTCTGTGCTGGGTGGAAATGGCTGGCTGCTCCGAGAGAGGAAGACCGGGCTTTCTACTCCCGTCAAGAGTTACAGCCATGCAATCTCCCAGGACCATCTGTCCCATAGGGTCACGCTGGGGGTGAGTTTTGACTTCAGCCATCTCCTTGCTTTCCTATGTCAAGGACTTCCGAATCTTCCCCCTGGAAACCACTTCTGGGTTCCGAGGGTCCTGGTGGCACGGTAGTGAGCATGCTCAGCTGCTAAGCAAAAGGTTGGTTCAAATCTACAGCTGCTACAGTGGTCTGCTTTCAAAAAACTGGGAGCCTTCACTTTTATGGAAGCTTAATGCTTACTCCCTGTGGGGAACTCAATTCTGCCCTAGCAGGTCACTGCAGTCCAAATCAGGATGCTCCACTGTCACTTTGAAAGTGGCAGTCCACAACTCCCAGCTGGAATGCCATCATCCTGCCCAACCAGGGGGCTCCTGCTCCTGCAGTTGATCCCGCATCCTTTGATGCCCACCTGTCTCCAACACCCCAGGGATCCCTCCCTACTCCAATGACCGTGATTCATTCCTTTGACCGTCTCCTCAGCATCCCAGTATCTTTCCCCATTTACTGCGCGAGCTTCTCCTCTGGTCTTCCTGCTTCCCCGCTTCCTTTCTGCGACCCATTCTCTACTCTGCCACCTGCGGTATTCCTGAAAGGCTTTCAACTGCCCACACAAGGAAAGCTGAGCACCTTGGATTAGCAAGGAAGGCGCCTCCCCCTGCCTGCAGCCTCTCCAGCTCCTCCCTAACTCCTACACTCCCATCTCCGCTCTGAGAGCATGTGCACACCAGAGTCAGGGTGCGCACCTCCCCCCCCCCCACCCCCGGGAACATGTTGCTGATCCCGTCCCAACCCAGTACTGAATTATGTCCTCCCTAACAATGTGTTAGAATCCTAGCTCCCACACATGTGGATGTAATCCTATTTGTTATGTTAGTGAGACGCGTGGGTGGATAATAAATCTTAAACCTAATCCCTTGAGCCCTCACAAGCAGGCACAAGCCTGGGAAGAGCGACGGGCGGCCGCGCCACGTGAGGACCATGAGGGAAATGAGGAACAACGGACTGGACAAGGCTCCTCCCCCAGAGTTGGTGCCCTGAAGGCAGACTTGGCGCCTCCTGAGCTGCGAGGAAACAGAAGCCACCCACTTACAGTGTTTCTGACACAGTAAGACTGGGCAAGGAAGAGTTTCCCCTTCCACAAACTTTCATGGCACCCACTGAGGAGCTCGCTCCGACACTGCAGGATTCTCAAATGACCTTGCCTGGTGCCTGGTTAGGAGTAGGTGCTCAATCTGCACTTTCAGGCACAAGAGGAAACACACAGAGAGCTTTTTAAAAACAGTACAAGCAGCACAATAACGGGTCAGGAGCTTCTCTCCGGTGCAGGGGGTCCTCCTGCACCCCTGAGGCCAGAGGCTCACTCCAGCACTCTCGTTCCACAGTACAACCCAGGCATTCCGCCTTCTCTCCACCTCTCTCCTCTTCCAAGGAGGATGAGGTTGCTTGCAGATCTGGGCTGGGCATGACAAACTGCCCGAATGGTGACTGAACCCCGCTCCACTGGCCCCGTGATGAAATGGATCCACTTCTGATGGTTATGGTGGACGTGATGTGGGTATACGGTTAACGTCTCTCTTCAAAGGCAGTCATACCACTTTGGCATCAAAAATGATGTGTGAATTTGAGAAAAACGAAACAACATCAATCACGGTCATTGTTGAATCTACAGACAGGGCAGATGGTATTTGGACTTTTCTGTAAGCCTGGAAATTTTTATAATTCAATGATGGGATGGGGGAAGGAACATATATGACAGATGCTCTAAACTGTCGGTACGTTTTAAGAAAAGGGATAATCTCGGGGAGTAAGGCATACCTACAAAGAAAGAAAATCGCCTTCAACTCAATACTGCTGTGGCTTCCTAAATTTCTCCCGCCCTCCTGGCTTCCTCCTTGGCTCTCTGCCACTTTTCCTCTGCCCCGATTTCACCCTCACGCATGTGCGCGCACACACACACACACACACACACACACACAGTCTCTCTCTCTCTCCACCATGGCCAAGCCTGAGGATCCGGGAAAGCTGTTATTACCTGAGGGACCATCACAGCTGGGGTCAACATGGATCTGGACGGTTTCAAATGGGGACATTGGACCATCCCCCAGGAGGCATAACGGGGGTGCTAAGGACTCTGTCTTCACATCCAGCACCTCATCTATACCAGGAGCCTGGGAGAGAGTGGGGGCAGAAGCAGAAGGAGAGGGAGAAATCAAAACACAGGAGAGGTGGTGAGCAGACGCAAGAAGGAAAGCTTTAGAACTCACAAGCCACCAATTCTTTGCCATTCTGGTTTCAGTGGAACTGAGTGTCTTCCTAAGACACCTGGGGCGCCTCAGTTTCACTTCTCTATTTGTGGGAGAGCTGAAGTCTCAAGATTAGAATGAGGGTCTTAGAGTAGACACCCTAGTAAGAAGTACTTACAGAATTCCCTGCAGTTAACCACTCTCCTCTTCCCGGCTACCCTGACTTATGGACAGTAATAGGGCCCGGTCTTCACTTTTAGACAGAGCTATGAACTTGAGGGCATCCCCCAAATGGCAAAGGCAGGGAAGAAGGGTGACCCCCCCCACCCCCGTCCAATCAAAGCTCAGCACACATAAGCCATTTCACCAGTATCTATGGATGAAGGGAATGGAGCAGAGTGCCTTGCCACTGAGAAGGGGTGGCTGAGGAAGCTGGCTGGCTCACCTGGCTGAAGGGCTCTGTAGAGAGATGGGATGATTCAGAACTCAGGGAGGAGGAGGAGCAGGGTGAGGAGGGCTCAGACTTCACCTGAAGATCTGGAAGAGAAGGGGTTAGAAAATCACCAGGAAGCAGCGCCTGCGAAGAATCCAAAAAGTGTCCAGGGACATAAGGGTGGGGATTCCCCTTACTAGGGGAAACAATGGGGGAGGGACGAATACTCAAGGGATTATGTAGAAGTGGGGTGAGAATGCAGGGAATTCCAGACTTCCTAGCTCCTGGGAAACTGAGAGGATGAGAGAGAGTTTCTGGGAGAACGAGGAGAGCAAAAAGGCTGTGTTACCTGGGAAGATAGGCAGGGAGTCCCATGGGGGCTCAGTGGGGCTGGCATCCATCCCCACGTCCAGGGACCGGCCATCAAACTGCAGGTGGGAAGCAATCATCAGGCAGGAAGGTGAGCCTGGAGGCTCGGTTGGGGGGGGGGGGCGGGTTGGGCTCTGGCCCGGGGAGGTGTCCTAGGTCTGGGGCGACTCCCACCCACCGCGGATTAGGGACAGGGTGCGGGAGTAATACCGGGACATCCTGCTCGGGGCAGCGGAACAGCTGCGTCTGCTCCTCCGCCACTTCATCCAGGCCAGTATACAGGGCACAGTCTGCAAAGGGTGAGGAGCGTGAGGGGTGCAGGTGGAGGGGGTGGTCCGGTGGCCTAGCCTACGGATCGGCACACCAGCCCCTGCCCCGTCGGATCGATCGCTGACTTGAAAAGGGATCCAGCCACAGAACCTCTGCCTCGCCTCCACTGACTCCGGAGCCACCCAAAGCTCCCGAAGTGAGTGGAGCTCTTCCCCAACTCCCAGGGTACCCCCACCCCTCCAAATGCACAGCGGGGGGCCCCTGCTCCGCCCTTCGGAGGGTGGATTCCGGATCTGCCCAGCCTTCCTCGTTTGGACTTCCGATTCCGTCCCACGTGCCTCAGGGCCACAGTCTGCCGCCGCCCCCTCCCCTCCCCGCGGCCCCACCACGCTGACCCCAATCCTCTGGGCTCAGCAGGTTGTCGGTGAAGAAACGGGTCGGGTCGGCAATCTCGCTGAGGAGCATCAGCTCCGCCATCTTTGCCCCCCACCCCCCAGCATGAGACGCTCCCGAGGCCCGCCTTTCCCCATCGTCGACGAATCGGTGGACTGTTGAGGGAACAGGGGGGCGTTCCGGAAGCTTTCCCGACCAATAAGAGACCGGGGTGGGGAACACGTGGGTCAATAGAAGCGGTGACAGCGCAGCTCAGGCCAATCGGAGCACGAGCGAAGGCGGCCGCGGCCTCACCGCGCCGGCTAAGGTCTGCGCATGCGCCGAGTAGGGCTGTGTGGTGCAAAGCATCTTGGGAGATGTAGTTTAGATTTTTAAACCTCGCCCCGCCCCCAGCCCCGCCTATCTACATTCAGGCGCCGGGAAAAGCGAGTAGTTCCTCCCACAAACAGAAGACAGTAAGAATGTTTTTAAAGCAAAGGAGGTCGACGAGGGCACTGCGACTACGTCCTTTGCGTAGGCAAACGCCGAAAATAGGATACGGAGTGAAAGTCCCCCCTCCCACCTCTAGGATCCCCGCAAGTTTCACAGCACAGACCACAAGTCACAGGTTTCTGTCTCTTTCAAGGGTGAATTTTTAATCAGCCAAACATCTTGCGTAGACCCTGAGCCAACGCGGCGTCCTGTTTCCTCCCCTGAAGGACCACCTTCCCCAGCTCCTCCTGAGCGGCCCTGTTCCTTGGATCGATGGCCAGCACCTTCCTGAGGTCATCGGTGGCTTTCCCCAGGTTCCCAAGGGCGGCCTGGGCAACCCCTCTCCGGTACAAAGCCTTCACGTGCCCAGGCTCTCGCTCCAGTGCCTTGTCACAGCTCTGGGCGGCCAACTGGGGCTGCCCCAGCAACAGCTGGCAGGCGGCTAGGTTGGCATGGAGCGCGGCTCGTTCTGGAGGGCCAGGTGGCGGTAAAGACAGCAGCAGCCGAAGAGCCCGGCCGTAGCATCGGGCAGCCCCTTCAGGATTCCCGGCTCGAAATAATTCTGTACCCTGAGCACGTTCTTCCCGGGCCAGGGCTTCCTTCTCACTGGCCTCCAGCTCCCAGGAGTCCCGGCCCTGGGTGAAGGCGGCCAGTGTGAGCCTGCCGGGGGCTCCGGAGTGCCCAGGGAGGTGAAGCTCCGCCTGCTCTCCCTGACACATGGACTCCAAACATTTCTCCACCAGCTCTCTCCAAGGGTTTTCCCTCCCGGGCCCGACTCCCAAAGTGAGCTCTGTCCAGCCTTCTGGCAGTCCTGCGCCTAAAGGAAACCCCGAGACCAGTACCCGACAGCAGGAGCCCAGCTTGGGTTTATCCAAGCCTTGGCCACGGGTTACGATCTTCTTAACAAAACTCCCATCAGGACAGTACCAGAGATGGGAAGCCTGAAGGGGCTCTCGGAGCTCACTGGACGATCCAAGAGACTTGGCATCTTCTTCAAGTTCAGTGGCCACTTCTTGAGGATGCTCTAGAATTTGGCTGATGGGACCTGGCTTTCCACCCAGCTCAGGGATTTCAGTGGGATCGCCTCTGGGCTGATGCCTAAAGTGAGGAGCGGAGCCCTGTGGGTGCCGTTGGGAGGTGTCCTTCTCTCCCTCCGCACTGCCTGGGGGCATCTCCATTTGGCTAGCTGGTCCCTTCCACCATGGGCCGGTTGTGTTGCTCAGCGAGGGATGGGCCTGATTCAGGCCAGCAGCTGAAACGAAAATCAAAACGGTGCTAGACGCAGAGTTCTTACTTTGATTCCGCTCTCATCCGTTCCGCAAAGCAAGACCTGGTGCTGAAAGTCCCCAATTCCCACCACCTCCGTGGCCCGACAACTCAGCCTATTCCAGCCTCCGTAGTACACCTGACCCCCGAAACCGAACGTAAAACTACATGTTCCACAATTCCTTGCGGTTTCAAACAGCCGCCCTACTACGGATAGCCAATAGAACCAAAAGGACCCGAGAGGCCGAAAGCGCGTCAAAGATTGGTGGCAATTCCCGGACCATTCAAATTACCTCGCTTTCCCAGGTTCACCGAGTATGGCCCTCTGAATCTTTCCCAAAGAGGAGGCGACGGGCTGGGATACCGCGGACGAGCAGGGGACAGCCACTGCCAGCAAATCCTGGGGCGCCCCCAAGCATGGCGAATCGAGTCAAATTCCGGGCAGCCAATCGGGAAGGAGGAAGCGTCCTGTTACCCCGCCCACGGGGCGTGACATCCTTTCCCTCGGAACCAGGAAGCTGCAGCCCTTAGCAACCGACGCAGACCGTGGGCCCGGGGTCTGGCTGGCAGGTTGTCGAGTCTTAAATCTAAGCAGATCCTGGAATGAGAACACCTTGGAGCCGAGAATGGCGGGGCAGGGGGACCTGGAGCCGGGAATGGCGGGAGCAGGGGGAAGGGAGCGATGGACTGATCGTGGTGGCCGACCTCAAGCCCACTGTACTATATGTTGGGCGCTCCCAGCCTTAGTCGTTCCCTGCCCCACAGCCTGCTCACTCCCTGGATGCTCCAGGATAAACCCGCTGCCCTCTTTCTCCTCAACGGCCCCACGTGCTCTTGGAGAATCACCGGAGACCTCCTTACTCTTCATATCCAGTGCGATTGCTCAAAGTCATCGCCGTGGAGAAATCGTTGACAAACGTCCACCGGCATGCACATCATCTGCGAAATGTGTTGAACTCGCTGAACTCGGAGACTCTGGGGTGGAGCTTGTGGTTCTGCGGGGCTGACAAGCTCCAAACGACACGACACCAGTGCTGCTGGGCCACGGATCATACTTCGAATAATGTCATTCTAGACCAACTTCAGGCGCTTGGTGGCATAGGGCCGTGAACTGCAGGGTTGGCAGTTCAAAACCACTAGCCACGCCTCAGAAGACCCGCGAGGCTTTCTCCTCCCTCAAAAAACTACAGGCCCAGATACCCACAGGGCAGTTGCGCTTTATCCTATAGACTATAGTATAGAGTCACAATGAGCATCAACTCAATGGTGGTGAGCTTGGTTTTGTATTGTTTTTTTAAATCATTGGAGGCTTGTTCAACTCTTATCACAATCCATCCATCCATCCATGTGTCAAGCACATTTATCCATTTGTTGCCATCATCCTTCTCAAAACATTTGCTTTCTGCTTGAGCCCTTGGTATCAGCTCCTCTTTTTTTCTCCTCCCTCCCTGCACCCCCCCTTCCTCACAAACCCTTGATAATTTATAAATTATTGTTTTGTCATTCTTACACTGTCCGACCTCTCCCTTCACCCACTTTTCTGTGAGCTTGGTTTTTATTTTGGGATTTAAACCATCTTCATTCCTTGCACAAGGGGCCCCTTCAGATTGTCTGACATCCTGTGTGTATGATAGATACAACCTGCTCGACCTGTGGGGCAACCGAAAACGGGTTTTCTTTCTTTGATGATTCAGCCCTGCCTCCCCAGCTTCCTAGACAAGTTGCTACAATGCTTCTTGGACTTCCTGGGCTCCCGTTGAAAACTAATCCACCCCGTTTTCCTGTCCCACCTCTACCCTCCTGCACCTCCCCACCCCTGGCTCCAGGCCTCCTGCTGAAAACTGATCTCTTCCTCCTGCACCCTCCGCCTTTCCATTTCTTTTTTTTTTTTTCTTTTTGTTTTTTTTCCCGCCTTTCCATTTCAGGGAAAGCCTGCCAGTCTTGAAGTCACTGAAGATTTGATTCCACCCTAATCCCAGGACAAAGATTGTGAGTGTGTATTGTATGTGTCTTAACTGACAGGGTCATTTCAATGGCCTTTTAATAATCAATGCCTTGCACTGAAAGGAAATGTACCTTTACAAATGGATTGCTTTCTAATGTTTGCTGGTTGTTTGGTGCGTATCCTTTTCCATTCCAGCCACTCTACAGGGCAAGGAACTTGCCTCATTTCTTTTGTATTTCACTTCCTCCCCCATTCTTTCATTCAACAAGTGTTGATTGAGTTTGCTCCTTTGTTTGTTTCAGCACCTGCTATGTGCCAGGCAGAGGAGTCCTGGTTGGCTGCTAGCCTTAAGATTGGGAGTTGGAAACCACCAGCAGCAACAAGGGAGACGGATGGACCTTCTACTCCTGCAAACAGCTACAGTCTTGAAAGCCACAGGGTGGCCACTATGAGTCAGCATTGACTTGATGGCCCCTGAGGAGGTGCCAGGCAGAATTCTAGGAACTGGGAATACCTAGGCGAAGAAGACAGACTCTGTTCTTCCCCTCGTGTCGTTGATAGTCTGGCCCATTAAGTAACTGCAGTGACATGCAGAAGCAGTGGGTATCATGAACGTGAGTAGCAGGCAACAAGGGACCACTCTGAGGAGGCATTTTTGCGGCCCCCAGGTGAATTGCATGGCATGTGCATAAAGTGCTGATAAAACTGTTTAAAGAAGAAAAAGACAACCCTGCCAAGACCCTGAATGGACATTTCACGGAGGAAGATACACAAATCGCCGACAAACACATGAAAAAAAAAAAGTGCAGCGTCGATTGCATCCCAATGGTCAACGGGAAAGAACAAAATCTCACCTCCCTTCTACGAGGACCACCATGAGTGGGGGTGGGGGGGTAGGGGGCGGAAGCAAAAGTAAAGCAGCAGGTCTCGGTGAAAATGTGGAGACGTCAGAGGTCTCATCCATAGCCAGCGGGATTGTAGAACGACGCAGTGACTGAGAAACAGCAGGTTCCCCCAAAAGCGCAACACAACTCCCGAGCAATCCGCTGCTGTCACTCCTGGGCGTAGACCTGAAGGAACTGACAGCAGGAACACAAACACAACTGGACTCCAGTGGTCATCGCAGTGCTGTTCACAGTGGGCCAAACGTGGGGGCAACTGACATGTCCACCAGCAGATGAATGGCTAAAGAAAATACGGGTCATAAATACAATATGACTTGGTCATAAAGACCAATGAAGTCTTGCTATATGCCATGACATGAGCGAACCTTGAACACATTATGCTGAGTGAAGTATGACAGTCACAAAGGACACATACTGCATGCCCTCACCTAAGTGTAGTATCGAGTGGAGACAAATGTCTAGAGACCAGAATTTGTGAGTGGTCCCCAGGGGCGTGTGGGAGGACGGAGAATGAGTCCATGCAGAGGATGGTACTGAGTTTCTGTCCAGGGTAATGGGACTATTTGGAAATGGTTGCACAAGATGAATGTAATTAAGTCACTGAATTATATATGTAAGAAATATTGAAATGATTAATGTGACACGGACGCATATTTTACCACTCTAAGAAAGTTCAGGACTGCATCTATTTCTCTTGCAAATAATTAAATGGGCATGGAAGAAAGAAAAAAAAAGTTCAGAATGATATAGAGAGCTTTTTAAGGACATACACTACACTTCTTATATGTTTATATATATGTTATATATTTAAATCTAAGCTGAGGGTGGAACTTAGGGAGAATACAAAGAAGTTGAGAGCTACTAGGTAATTTGTAAAGTGGCGGTTAGTGGTGTCCCTGAACCCACAGGGCATATGACACCTTTCCTCTAAAAGAGTGGCAGAGGAGTGGTCCCCCAGCTGTCAATAATTCGTCCCTAGTACCTGTCATTAGGAGCCATCAAGTCATGTGGTTCTGACTCATGCTGACCCTCCGACAACAGAAGGAAGGGAACATTGCCCAGGGCGGTGCATTACCATCCCAACAATTGTTGCAGCCACTCTTAACCCTGTATCATCCCATCTCATCAGGGACCTGCTTCTTTTTGGCTGCCCCTCCACTTTGCCAGCATGCTGTCCTTCTCCCAGGCCTGGTCTCTCCTGACAACATGCCCAAAGTACGTGGGGCAAATTTTCGCCATCCTTGCCCGTAAGGAGCATTCTGGTTGTACTTCTTCCAAGACAGATCTGTTTGTTCTTTTTTTAAAAAAATCACTTTATTGGGGGCTCATACAACTCTTACCACAATCCATCCATCCATCTGCTGTGTCAAGCACATGTATACATTTGTTGCCCTCATCCTTCTCAAAACATTTGCTTTCAATTTGAGCCCTTGGTATCAGCTCCTCATTTTTCCCCCTCCCTCCCCACGACCCTCCTTCAGGAACCCTTGATAATTTATAAATGATTATTATTTTGTCACATCTTACACTATCCGACATCTCCCTTCACCCACTGTTCTGTTGTCCGTCCCGCAGGGAGAGGGGGGATGTGTGGATCCTTGTGGTCGGTTGCCCTGATCTGGTTGTTCTTTTGGAAATCAGTAGTACTTTCAGTCTTCTTCGCCAGCAGCACAGTTCAAATGCATCGATTTTTCTTCAGTCTTATTCAAGGTCCAACTTCCACATGCATGTGAGGCAATCGTGGTATAGTGTGCACATGTTGGCCTATGATCGGCATGGTAAGCAGTCACCAGCAGCTCTGCGAGAGAGAGACTGGGCTTTCTACTCCCATAAACAGTTACAGTCTCAGTCAGCGTTGTGTCGATGGCAGTGAGTTTATGAGGTGGGTTAGTCCGGGTAGACGAGAGAAACATTCATAAACACGCATATGTCTATAAGGGAGGGAGAGGTTTACATACCAGAGCAATTGAACATGGAGAAAACAACCCGGTCCAGATCAAGTCCAGAAGTCCGATATTAGCCCATATGTCCGATACCAATCTATAAAGTCCTCTTCAGACTCACACATCACATGCAATGATGCCAAATGTAGAAGGTCACAGACCAGAGAGTAGAAAGTCCTTGGATCCAGTGGCATTGGAAACATCTCAGCGCTGGCAGGGTCTCCGCATCAGGGTGGGTCCATGTGTCTTGTCAGCTGCTGTCTCCCAGAGAGGGTCAGAGAGAGAAGTGTCTCCAGCCTCCAAGGAAGTACCAGATTTCCCAGCATTCTCAGGAGAAGGCCATGCTCACACAGAGGCCTCATTTGCTATGATCGGATTGACAGACTAGATTGCACCCCTTCACTTTTAATCCTCATTTTGACAAACGATTATATATCTACCACATGAGGTGATTGAAAATATCATGGCTTGAGTCAGGCGTATCTTAGTCCTCAGAATAACATCCTTGCTGTGGTGGTTACATAAGCTCATGTCAACTTGAGGGTATTAAGAGCGAAGGGGTGGAGTCTAGCCTGTCAATCAGGTCATAGCCAATGATGCCTCTGTGTGGGCATGGCCTTCTCCTGAGGATTCTGGGAAGGTCCTCTCCCCCCCCCACCCCTGGGAGGTGGACCATACCCTCTCTCTGCTACACATTCCTGTTGACAAGCCACATGGAGCCACGCTGATGGCAGCCAGGGCCCTGGAGACGTATCCACTGCCACTGGAACCACAGGACTTTCCGCTCACCGGCCTGTGATCTTCCTGTATTCGGCATCATTACATGTGCTGCATGAGTCTAAAGAGGAATTTATGTGCTACTACTGGACATGTGGGCTAATACTGAAGTTGTGGACTTGATCTGGACTGAGCTGGGGTGTTTATTGATGCATAGTTACTTCTTGCTATGAAATTCTCTCTTGCACAATGCGAGTGTCCATGAATTTGTTTCTCTGGTCAACCTGGAGCCACACACTTGCCTCTCAGCACTTTCAAGTGGTCTTATGCACCAGGTTTACCTAGTTCTCCCCCTTCCTCATGCCAGGACCCTTTCATACCCTTCCTCATGCGGCGGTGACTCCCCAGCCATAAAACGATTTCCCTTGCTACGTCATCACTGCAATTTTGCTACTGTTAGGAATCGCGTGACCCCCTGTGAAAGGGTCATCTCGACCCATAGGTTGAGAACCCCTGACCGAATGCAGTGAATCCTTTGCTCTCTTGACTGGATGCCTGGAACTCAGCAGTGGAATACAGCAGGCTCCTCATCAGCACAGGGCTGAGAATGGTCAGAGTTGTATAATGAGCTAGGTACAAGGGCAAAAGGGGCGGGGGGGGGGTCTTTATTGCAAGAAGTGGGGTGGGGAGGATGTCTGAAAACTTGTGGACGAGTTCAGACAGTTGAGCTCCAAAGGCTGGGCCTGATTTTGACATGCAGAGATGGAGGGGCGGGGGGGTGTTTTCCCCTGCCGGGCCCGCCTCTCCCCATCAGGCCCTGTAGCCAGCATGAGGCAGGAGAGACAAAGCAAAGCCATTTTGCACACTGGATGATTCATCTCCAGCGTGTCAATCTCAGCTTTCTCAGAATACTCATTTGTTCCCCAGGCATCCAGCCGGTTGGAAGTTTTCACACTCTCACATTCCCAGGCATTCTGGGCTCGGCACGGCACGTGGAACCCGTGTGCCGCATGGAGTCTCTGCCATTTATCTCCGCAGGAGACAGAAACACTAGCCTTGCAAAGGCTAAATAAAGTCCCCCTTCTGTTTAGCTTTGGTGGTTTCTGTGGTTTTTCATTCTGCTGGGCTTCGTGTCAGTTGTTGGCTTCCCTCCACACATACACACACACACACACACACGCGCGTGCGCGCGCGCACACACACGTGCTTCCCTTACAGGCAGGGCTTGCCGAGGCAGGGCAAAGCAGGCTTTGCCAACGTGAAGTGTTTCATGGGCAGAGCTGCCTGGTGGCGAGCACTCGCCAGGCGTTGGGCTCAGTGTCGCAGATCTCTCCGCTCTTCATTTGCTCACACAACTCCGTGAGCGGCAAGCTCCCCGAGTGCAGCGGAGTAGGTCATCCTGGTGTCCCCGAGGCCCCTTGCCCGTGCGTCGACACGTCCCTATTACAAAGACTGATCATGGAGAGGGCATCTTGAAGCCGAAGAAAGAAAAGATTTCTTAATAAAATAAAAGACGAAATAAGAAGAGAGAAAGAAAATCTCTCTCTGATTGGGAGAGGAACTACCAGTGCAGTATGTTTGAAATCTGTCTGGAGTGGAGGAGGCTGAGATCAGAGGCACCAGAGGCTGAGGCAAGGAGACCAGGAGACAGAGCGGAAGAGCAGTGGGGAGACTGTGAGACTGGAGGCCGTCTGGCTCAGAGTGGCTTCCTGGCTCTCCAGAGGCAGAGGGACCACTTGGCTGAGACGCTGAGGGCCGGGCCGACCCTTGGCTGCTGGTCGAGGAGACGTGTTGCTGTGGACCCATGACTGCATCTTTAATTTTTTTTCTGATCTGATTTTGACTTGTGATGGCCTATGGACTTCCCTCCTAAGCCCTCCCCCACCCGCCCCCAAAATAGTGAGAAATAAATCGATAACCCAGTAAATGTGCACTATCATTTGAAAAAGAAAATATTCCCAGGATCATTGAAGTGTCCCATGTGTTCCTCCCGAGTTTCTCTCTCACTGAGCAGCGCCCACCGTTCCAAATGTGATACTTTCAATAAACAGTCAAGCAGCAAAAGAGGTTTCCTCCCTGCCCCCTCCCCTCAAGATGAGGCAGAGTACAGCAGGTTTACATGATCGCGGGAAGGATTTCAGTGAAGAGAAGAAAACGGATCATGCTGGAGAAGGGAAAAAGAAATTCAAAAACCATGTCTTAGCAGGTGAGAAAGGACAGGGTCCCAGTGTAGGCAGAGACTTGAGGGGGACGAGTGGGAGCAGACCTGGGTCCCTTTCTTTGTGACAGTAGGGGGAGGCAGTGAACAGGGTAGAGCTACGGTAGGCCGGCGGACCAGGAGGATGTTCCCTTTATGAAAGCTTCCATTTTCTCACTGAAAGGGGAAGAAACAGTGTAATCTAGGGGAACAGTGCCCTCTGTTTGGGGGGATGTGAGCCAGCTAGGGAAACGTGGTCTTGCATGCCTGCTGGAAGTGAGACCAGGCAGCATGATTGTGTGTTTTCCCTTAAGCACATTCTGCTGTTGGAGCAGGCAGCATTGGATTTGACCAGAGTTTAAGTGTACTGGGGCATTTGGGCCCAACGCAGCTAGCTGAAAGATTGACAGTTCAAAGCTACCCAGGGGTGACTCATAAGACAGCGGCACTGATCTGCTTCTGAAAGGTCACGACCTTGAAAAACCCTAAGGGCCTAGTCTACCCTGTACAGGGGGTGGGGGGGCGCCCGACTTCTGAACCAGCTTGATGGCAAGTAACAACAAAGTGTGTCAGAGGGGGGAGTGTCAAGATAGTCTAGGCTGAAGACTGCTGGGGGATGAGCGGTGGGATCGAAATCAGAGGGTGAGCGATTGAGACAAACGGAGGCCATCAAGCAGTGACTGATGACAGAGTCAACAGAGGAGAGAGCAGAGTGCGGTTGAAGACCTTCTGGAAGTGGGGTGCCATGAGAAGTTGAGATTTGAAAGGTGCGGCCGTTAGCGGAGGTAACGAAGTGGAAGGTATGGCAGAGGGAGAGTGGCTGGGGAGGGAGGGTGACAGGTCTGCGGAGCTGAGGAAGACAAGGAATTACCTCCTTGGCTCTTGAAGTCATCAACAAGGATGAGACAGTCTGGTGGGATCCTCCGTGACCCTTAGGGACCCTTCAAGTCTGGAATTGAACTCACTCTGGAGGCTCAACTCTCAGCAGAACAATCAACCCAAGGCAAAGAAACACTGCCTTCCAGTTGATTTAGATTTATAGGGAGCCCATTACCTAGAGTACAGCCACCCCTGTTAGATTTGCAAACAACACCAGGGAGGTACACACCCCTTTGAGACATCAACTGCAGAGGAGATAAAAGACAGCATTTACCCAGAGATAAGATTCAGGAGTCAGGAAGAGCTAGGACAGAGAGAAGTGGAAATGGGAAACCTAGGGAGGGATGAGATGCTTGCTGTTGCATGATGGGAAGAGCACTCAAGGTCATGAAACAGAATGGGCGTGAGTTGTTTAATGGAAAGCGAACTTGTTTTGTAAACTGTCACCCAAATCACAGTGTCAATCTTTTTAAAATCCGAGGACGGAGGTGCTAGTCTAGAGGGTAGAATGACTGTGAGCCAAGTGCGGAATCTTCCAGGAGTGGAATCTTCCAAGTGGGGAGTGCTGACTCAGGATGGAATTCTGGAAGATCGTGGAACCTCTCATTAAAGGAGACGACAGCCTCTTTTGGCAGATGGAGTCTAAGTTAATAAGGGATGCAAATCCAAGGACATCAAGTCCAGAAGGGGCTGGGCTAACGTGGGAGGAGAATCAGATGGGAATTCCGTGTTTCCCCGTGAGGAAGGCGGCTGGGTGAGGTGCGGAGCGACCATCCTGGAGTTGACTGACTCTTGGAGACCCTGTGTCAGAGTAGAAGTGTGCCCCCTGGGCGGGATTTTCAGAGGTAGATATTTCCAAAGTAGATCTCCAAGCCTTTCTTTGGAGATGCCTCTGGGTGGCCTCAAGCCTCCAACCAAGTGTACTAACCATTTGCACCACCCAGGAACTCCCGGGTAGATCAAAGTCCCTTTCATTCACTCCGTTCTTTGACCAATTCCTTTCCATTCAGTGGACTTCCAAGATTGATTGTTCAGCTTTAATCCCACGAGGAGCCATAACACCATAGATAAACCACATTTGATGAGCGACTTTGCAGCCGTGGACAATATGAAAGACAGACAGACAGTGGGGCACAGGGGCTCCTCGTCCCATGTCAGGTCTGAGAGTGAAAGTAGTTTCCAGTGGGTGTATATGATGGGGCTTAGGAACATACTGCATAGTCAATGGGTAATATCATACGCGGGTATCATAATACACAAGCAAGGAGGTGAATCATCATCATGACCTAGACCTAGTGCTCATTGACCTTGACCCCCACCCAAGGCCTCCCCAGGGGGAGTTATCTCAGTATCAGCAGGAGATGCCAAAACAGAGTTTGCTATGTTCGAAAGGTGGGTTCGGCTACAGAACCTGATTGCTTTTATCTACTCATAACTGACCTCCAGGCATAGTGAAGTAGCCAGACACCAGGGTGGTTTGTCCTTTGAGACTGCGCCTTAACGGAGGGAGATTGAAGGGGGGCGGGGCACATTATTCGGCCTGGAGAACATGTGTTTGAAAACATTTCTATCTCGGCACAACAGAGCTCTTTCTCCAAATAGGGCTAGTTCACCATGCCCGTGGTTTCGAGTGTAGAAATACAGATACTTTCTCCCAAGCTCTCAGTTTACCACACGTCATATATATCTGTCATGATGGGAGGTGTTCAGCCTGGATGCTGTGAGCCTTCGTGCAGTTGTCGTTACATGTCGGGCTGCTAACTGCCAAGGTGATCAGTTTGAAACTGTAAGGTCTCTCTCTCCGGGACTAGATTTCAGCCTCGGTCCTTGGCTCCGCGCGAGAAAGATTTCATGCCGAAGCCGGGCTCGTGATCCAAGTGAATTTAATGAAAGTTCAAAGAAGCATCAGGTTTTACGCGGCACCCATTGGATTCCTTTGACCATACGGCTTGGCAGAGACTGCTCCGGGACACGCAAGGATCTCTCCCTTCCCACGAAGACGACCAGACTGCACAAGCAAGACCCTCTCCCTCCCAGTTCCTGCCTTCTTAAGGGTTCCGGGGGAGGCGTGGTGAACGACCCCAGGTCGATCCCATTGGCTGAATTGCAGTCACCTGGCCCATGTTGGCTGCTCCAGGTGTAACCCCCATCTCTACCCACTGGTGGGAAAATCCAGCTTCTGTCCTTTGCTGGCTCTCCTGGGCATGCGTAAATGGACTTCCCAATTCCCTAGGCTAAGCTACCTAACAAAACCACCAGCCACCCCAAGGGAGAAAGAAGAGGCTTCCTACTCTCCTCTCGTTCAGGAGTTGCAGTCTATTCCAAAGTTCATCGTGGAAAATGTGATTGTGACAGACATCTAACTTCCTTCTTCAGTTGCTCAGATATAGTTTGGCTGCCTGTGCTCTTGTTACACATCCAAATTTGCCACTCGGAATCAGAAAACCTGTTTGGCTTGGCTAGATAAGCGAAGATTGCCCAAGATAGGTGGATGCATACTGCAGAATTAGCTAGAAATAGTTTGGGGATTCACGGAGGGGTTGCCAAACATTAAAGGCATACTGCATCATCATGGTGGGTTTTCATTCGTTCTGAAACTGAGCCCACTGATGAAACAACTGGTCAGAAGAGAAAAGGACTCTTCCCCCCTCCTCCCCCCCCAGCCCACTGAGCAAACAGAAAGAAAACTTTCTCCCAGAGCTGGTGCTCTGGATTCAGACTTCTAGTCTTCTCAACTCTGGGGTGGGGTGTTAATTTCTGTTCCTTAGAGTTATCCATTCACTGTATTTCTGTTGTAACAGCAGGAAATAATTATGACCTAGCTAACTCTCTCTGTCTCTCTTTTCCCTTTGGCTGGGCCAGAGGATCCTTGGGTGATGCAAATAGTTCATGAACTTGACTGCTAATTAAAAGGTCAGAGATTCAAGTCCACTCAGAGGTGCTTTGGAGGAAAGGCCCGAGAGCTACTTCCAAGAAAAAAGAAAAATCAGTCATTGAAAACGCCGTGGAGCACAAGTTCTGCCCTACACACAGGGCAGAGATGAGCTGGAGTCAACGACATGACAACTCTTTCTTTTAGCGTTGCGAAAATACACAGCAAACATACACCGTCCAACAGATTCCTCATTACCATTGAGTAACATTGGTGACATTCCATGGGTTAGGTAACCATTCTTACCCTCCTTTTTCTGAAGTATTTTTCCCCATTAACATAAATTCACTCTCCCCTCCAGCTAATCTTTCAACGTGTTATTGGCAATTTGATCCCACAAGGCAGATCTTACAGGAGCTTGATGCTTAAGCGGATATTTTTTACTAATTAAGCTAAGATATTGTTTGATTTTAAGAAGATTTTAAGAGGTATTTGGGTTTAAAGATTCTCTTGGGACAATAGTTTCGGGGGTTCCTCCAACCTTCATGGTTCGAGGAAGTCTAGAGAGCCTGAGGATGTGAACTTCTGTTCTGTATTTTCCTCCTTTTGACCAGGATTCTTCTATGGAATCTTTGATCAGACTGTTGGGTCCTACTCACCAGACACCATCCCTTCTCCTGGTGTCTTGGCAAAGGATACGGTTGTTCATGGAGGAAATTAGCCACCCCGGACAGGTTCTTCTTCCTCTGTGGTTCCAGGTGAATAGGCCAAGAGCTGTGCCTTGGCTGGTCACCTGGACAAGTTCCACTCCCCACCCCCACCCCCTTCCTAGGGGTCCCTGAAGGGACCTCAAGAAATCTGATTCCCATCTTTGCCGTCCTTAGGAATCATCTGGGAATCTTTAAAAAAAAAAATACAGATCCCAGTGAGTTCCACCCCCAGAGAGTCTGATTTAATTGGTCTCGGATGTTACCTGGGCTTTGGGGCTTTAAATAGCTCCCCGATGGTTCTAATAGGTAATCAGGGTTGAGCACCGTTGCTCCAGGGAGTGCCTGGCGTTCTGTTTAGAAACCCACTCCTTGGTTGAACTTTGGGACTAGAGGGATTTCTTCCTGCTAGGGTGAGGAGACCTTAAAGGAGAGCTACAATTTGGCCCAGATGAGGACAATATGATGAGCGAAGACTGAGGGGAAGGAGAGTCTGGGGTGCCAGAGAATCAGTAAACAATGTGGGCAACTACAGTAGAGGGGAAGCGACTTCAGATTTGGGAACAGTTTGGGCAGCTCTGCCATGGAGTCCGTGCTGACTCATGGTGCCTTTCTGAGATTGTGACATCTGGGACTGACCGCCCAGTCTTTCTCCTGAGGAGCTGCCAGTGGTGGTTTCGAACTGCCTGTTTGAATCGCAGCCCACTGCGTAACCACTCCACCACCAGGTCTCCTGGAGGGGCTAACTCAGTTCAACAACGAGGTTGAAGAAAGACAACGGGGTGACTTTACATCATAGGAAGGGTTAAAGGTCGGATTGGATTGTACATACTCTCACAAGTAATGGGTCTTTAAGGACTTTTGCAGTGGAGTGCTATTCAAAGTGTGTTGAGGGTGACTCGGAGCGAGAAGAGCTTAGAAGTGAGACCTGCTAGCAAGCTGTTGCAATAATCCCAGCCGAGGTCATTTTTCTGGCAAGGACCGCAGAGTGGATAGAAAGTTGAGACTGCGGATTGAAAAGATCTTTTTGGCAGTCGAGTGGACTGTGTTTTAACAATACAGCTCATTAGAAAGTAGGGCAGGAAGGCGAGATAGTCGCGTTGAGCTTTCAGATAAGAGAAACTAGGGAAATGAGGCCACTCGTGGAGACCGGGAAGGGGGTTTGTGGTAGCATCTCATCAGTTTGGTTTGCAGCATGTGGAGTGTGGAGGATGCAGGCTGGTCCATGTGGCAGTGTGTTCCGCAGACACTGCCAGAATGTCTGCATAGAAATATATAAGCTGGAGCAGCATTTGGTCAGACATGAGGGGTGGGTTAAAACGATAGCTGAGTTCAGAGTTTTTCAAAGCTAAAAAGAAACTTAAGTCCAGAGATACACTTAGGAAAGGAAGGAGGAACAAAAGTTAAGGGGAAGGAGGGAAGATTGGAAATTTGTGTGGAGGCGAGTTTATATGGAGAGGGGGTGGGATTGCCAGTGGTCGGCAAGTGTGGTAATTATATAATTATCTGTCAATTCGAGAGGAAGAAGAGTGAAGGGTGGAGTCTAGCTTGTCAATCACGTGATAGCCAATGAGGCCTCTGTGTGGGCATGGCCTTCTCTTGAGGATTCTGGGAACTCCAGTTTTCCTCCTTGGAGGCGGGAGACACTCTCTGGGCTCACTCCCTGCAAGACATCCCTGTGGAGAAGACACATGGAGAGAGGCTGATGGAGCCAGACCTCCAGACCCAGAGAGGCCACCTGGAGACTCCTGTCAGCACTGAGATGCTTACAATGCCACTGGATCCATAAGACTTCCCACCCACTGGCCTGTGATCTGCCTGCATCATTGCATGTGTTGCCCGAGACTGAAGAGGACTATAGATTGGTATCAGACATATGGGCTAATATCAGACTTATGGACTTGAACTGGGCTGGGATGTTTTCTCAATGTTCAATTGCTCTTGTGTATAAAGTTCTTTCTTGTACACATATGAATGTCTATGAATTTATTTCTCTAGCCTACCCAGACTGAGACAGCATGCTAGGCTGATAGCCACCAGAGTGGAGGAGGCCTGATTCTACCCAGAGACACCTTGGAAGAGAGGCCTGCCAAATCTACAAAAATAAGCCCTCCAAAATCAGTCATCAAGCTCACTTCAACTCATAGCGACCCGATCGGACCGAGTCGAGCCGCCCCTGTGGGTTTCTGAGACGGTGACTCTTTACAGGAGTAGACAGCCTCATCTTTCTCCTGCAGAGCAGCTAGGGGGTTTGAACTGTTAACATTGTGATGAGAAGCCCAAGGCATAACGCACTCTGTCACTATGGCGGCTTTGGCAACCAAAGGGGTTGCTGTGACTTGGAATGGACTTGATTCGATGCTGATCTGGTGGAGATGACCTGTTCCCGAACCCCCGGGGGTGAGGGATCAGGGTCAAAGGACCAGCAGGGAGGCAGAGTCCTGTGACAAAGTAGTACTTGCATGAACAGCTTTGGTCAAGTAGGGCAGGGCGTGGGAACCGCTTTGGAGGGGTGAAGAAATAGGGGATATGAAAGAAAAGGCTGGACAGACACATCTCTGGTAATAATGCTCCCTTCTTTAAGGGAAGGAAGGGGAGGAACAGAGTAGGTGGTAAGGAAGTGAAAGCAAGTGGCCAATGTGTGAATTCCATTTGTCCCAAGGCAAACTTGTGACTTCCACACCCCACCCCAGCCCCCTCTCCTCCTGTGTTTCCCAATTGAGCGCATGACTTCTCTTAGAGGCGGTAAGCTGCATGAGGCCCAGGGTCACATCTGCTGTCTGAGCGGTGACTCAACAGCACCTTCCCCTTGGGGCGAGCATGTTCTGCAAATGCCCACTCAGCGCCAGCTGTTTGGGACAGGCCTCCACAGGTGCACAACCTCAGCCCACAGCTTTTGTCCAGGTCTAGGGGTCACTCAATGGATCCCCTTCCCACCAAGTCCGACTTGTACTCCAGGCTCAGTCACCTCTCCTCTAAGCCCACCCACTGTGACTTCCCTATTTTGCCTCCACACCTCATGGGTCTCTAGCAAGACAACAGCTGTTGGGAGCTGCAATTCTCCCAGCCACCTCCCCACCCCTCACTCCTAACCAACTCCCTGACTGGGCTGCCCTTTGACTCCTCCTGTCTGGGCACGGGTCTTCTTGCAAACCCCCCCACCTTCTCCAAAGGCCTGGCAGGATGTGGGAAGAGGGAATGGATCCCAAGGTCTTGCCAGGTGCGTTCCTACTGCCCCCCTCTTAGCTTCTGTCTCTCTGGAAGCCTATGGATGGGTTTCCTGACGCTAGTCTTTGTCCCTTTTCGTTTTTTCATTCTGGAAAGAGAGAGGAGCCATGGAAGGAGGAGCCAAGACAAGGGACAGGGCTGTGCAGGCGGCAATCGATGGGATTGCAGGAGGTAAACCCACGTGGTCTCTTTAATAATGTCTTTCAGAAGTGGACACACAGGCACACACAGACCAGAACAAGGCGGGGGGCCACCAGGGAGCTCAGGGAGTGGGGGAATAGGCCAGTTTGCAGCCGGGGTTGGGAGGTCCATAGCCCGGGATCCCTTCTGCGGGGTGGGGGGTGGGGGGCTGGGATGGGTAAAAGAGAGTATTTACAGAGAACCAGAAAGTCTTTTTCATCCAGGAGGAAGGGTCTTAAATTGGAAACACGTCCCAAAAGTCATTCCTGAAACAACAAAAATTGGGAGACTCTGGGATTAGCAAGAAAATAGGTGGGCACAGGGAGTGGAGAGATTGTATTAGCAAAAGAGGGTGCGCTCTGGGGATAGCTACCCCAAGATCTTCCTCTAAGCGCTGGGCGAAGGAACGAATCCGTCGATCTACAGGGATGGGCCTAGGTCCCACAAATCCAATCCAATCACCGGACTGAATCACCTCGCGGGAAGAAAAGAAGGCGGAGCCTGCCGACCTGGAGGCGGGGCTTTGTCAGAGCTGGGGCGGAGCCTACAAAGGGATCGGGGCCGTGGGGACCAGTCTGCAGGCTGCGGGGCAGAGGCACGGGGAGCTGGGCTGGGGGCGCTGCACTTGGAGGGTCTGGGGGTCCCGTGAAGCGGCGCCGCGGAGCGTGCTCGCCAGGCCAGGGGTTCCGTGGAGGCGGCGATTCGGATCTATCCCCGTCGGCGGCTCCGGAGGCGGGTGTGCAGGGAGCCCCGGGACTCCGCGGCGGGACTGCCGAAGGCCCTAGCAAGGGCGCGGGGCGCGGCGCGGGGCGGGGCCGGGGGGCCTCCCTAGGGATCCCAGTAGTTCTCGTGATGCTGCGCAGCGATGATGATGACGACGGTGAGGATGGTACACAGCACCATGGCCGCGATGCCCACGGCCAAGGAGATGAAGGAGAAGTTGCGGGCCTCGCGCGAGGCGATCTCGGCCGACACCATGTCTCCGCGCGCCAAGGCCGTGCGCACCTGCGGAAGGATGCAACAGCGAGGCTGAGGGCCCGCGTCTCAGCCTCCTTCTAAGACACCCCGCACTCCCAGGAATTGAGTAGCAAAGGCCCCCCGGGGGGCTCCCCTGCCCCCCACACCCACCTGCACTGCCTTGAAGATGGCGATGATGCCGGTAGGCCAGAAGCAGCAGATGGTGGTCAGCACGGCGATGGGCATGTAGTCGTGCGGCGGGCGCCTTGGCTCCAGCAGGGCCAGCCCTGGACCCTGGGGCGGCGGGGGAAGCGTGGAGGTCACCCCCGCTCCCCCCGGGGCCCCGCCCGCATAGGGCTGTGGAAGGAAGATTGGGGGAAGGGGGTGTCACTCCAACCCTCTCCATCCCACTAACAACGCTCGCTCGTGGCTGGCAGTTTTTAAAGCCTTTGTTGCTGGGAGCTCAAGGAACTAGTTCGCTGGTGACCGGGAGAGGACACTCAGAAAGCCCGCCTAGATTTCTTCCTTTGGTGGCCTTATTAAACTCCAAAATAGTTTCTGGTTTCCACACCCCTCTGTCCCCAGGCAGGACCCCTTTAACTGTACCCCTGCCTATGTAGTTTCTGCCAAGTTACAGCCCTTTCTCTTAGCCATCACTTCCATCAACCCAGTTTCTCGTCCCCCCTCCCCAATCCCCACTTGCCCTGGTATTCCGAGGTCCTCAGCTTCCATTTCACCCTCCTCCCGAAGAGGATATCCTTTATCCAGACCAATTCTGGACCTCCAGACTTGGCTCAGCCAGGCCCTGACCATTCAGCCCAACCAATCCCTAGGCTCAAAACCAAACCAGACCAAACCAAATCAATCCTTCACACACACCTCACTATCATTAGGTAGATTCGGACGCATAGTGAGTGACCCTGTTGAACAGGGTAGAACTGTCCTGTAACTCTTCACGGTAGTAGACTGCTTCATCTTCCTTCTTTAGAGCGGCTGGTGGTTTCGAACTGCTGACCTTGTGGTTAGCAGCTCAACACACAGCCACGAGGCCACTTCTTAAGGATTTCTCCTCAGGCTGTGATCTTTCTCCCAAGCCCAGAGTCCTGACTCCAAGTGGCTCCCAAGTTCCATCCCCAGCAGCCCCCTTACCAGGCCTGGTCTAGTCTTCCCAGCAGTCTGGCTCTGCGTTCTCTAGGCCTTGATCCCAGGACCCCCCTCCCCCGCCCCCGCCCAGCCCCAGTAAACCCCCAGCTCCAGGTCCCCCTCCATCCTGCCCTCCTCCCAGGCCCCTGCCTGCCCAGCACTCACCGTGCCCACAGGGTAGACCGGTACGTAGGCAGTGCAGGGCTGCAGCTGCAGGGGGTAGCCTGGGGCCACGTAGCCCCCCAGCGGCAGCGTGCCCACCGTCCCCGCGTGCGTGGGCACCACGAAGCCCGGGGCCTGGGCAGTCTGCGAGGGCGCTGGCGGGGGCGGAGCGGCCGCGGCGGGCGGCGGGGGCAGTGGGCCCTCGAAGCGCGTCTCCTGTAGGTAAGGGTCGGGTGGCATGCGGGGCAAGGTAGCACATCCGGGCGGGGGTGCCCCGGCGCCGGGTCCGGGCGGGGCGTGGTGCGGGGGCCGTGGCAGCGTGGCAGAAGACGAGGGGCCACGCTGAGCGCTGGCCAAGGAAGAGGCCAGGCCGCCGGCTCCTAAGCGCGGGAGGGTGGCGGTGCCGGATTGGTGGTAGTGGTGGTGGTGGTGGTGGTGAGAGGAGGGGGCGGTCTGCGGCGGCGGCGCTGGAGGTTCGGCAGGGGGCTGAGGGGCATTGTACGGGGGAGGGGAGGTGTGAGGGACCGAGTCCGGTAGGCCTGGGCCGGTGAATTGGGGAGAGGGTACACGCAAAGATAAGACAGACAGGTGAGATAAGGGGGGCCAGGGAGAAAACACGGACGGCCAGAGATGGAGAAAGCAAATGTAAGAGACAGAGAGACCTGTGAGACCCAATCTCTCATTTGGGGAGGGCAGGCTTTGGGGTTATATCTAGGCCACCTGCCCTCCCTTCCTTCTTTTAAAATAGTTTTGAGGTCACACTCTGCTCCTCTACCCTCTCCTTCGGCAACTTGTGTGCCCGCAGCTCTCGGGGGCAACCTCCGTGCCCGGCCTCTCACAGAGCTAGTCTTGCTTGCGCATATGCGTTTGTGTGGATCTGCCATACGGGGTTCGCCTGCGTTCAATTCAACAGTTGTTTAAATACATGTGGGATGGCATGTTCTGCTCCCCTGCTCCTTCAGGGGAGAAGGGGGACCCTGGCTTCTTGGGGAATCTCAGGACCTCTTGAAAGACAGATAAAGCAGAGTCCTAAGGATTTCACTTCCCAGCCAATCCCCCCCCCCCCACCGGATCCTGTCTCCATCTTGCCCCACTGGGCGTCTCTAGGCAAGGTGGGGGAATGCCCATCTGTCACTTCCAAGGAAGCAGTTCCTGCGGTACCTGGGCTCAGCTAAGCCACTCTGGCAACTCCCTCACCCCTCCACCTGTCCCCTTCCCACGTCGCTGGCAGGGGGCAGAGACAGATGAGAGGGAGGAAAGGAAGTGGGGGGTGGGGAATAGAGAGGGTGACTGGGGAGTTGGGGGCTGGAGAGGAGGGTGAAAGAGCACTGCCCTCGGGGTGGGTTGTGGGGGAAGGGGCTAGGGTCAAGGTTGGGAGGAGAAGGGAGACAGTGGAGGGAGAGGGAGGTGGTTGCTATTTATGATCCTAAGGAGGCTTTTTACCTGACTTTTCGGATGCCATGCCTGTGTTCTGTCCGGGACAAGGTCTCTGCAGCGGGATCCGAGTCCCTCACCAGTGGCGAGTCAGAGTGCGTGGATGGCGCAGCCGGCCAGCAGCGCAGAGATGGAGAGGAGACTGGAGGGGGGGGAGGCGGAGGGAGGGGGGAGCGCGTTGGGGGGGGACTTAAAGGGACCGAGACTAGGAAGGGGGGAGCGCTTCAGACGTCTTCCCACTCAGTCTCTCTCGGCTCCTAGACCACCTCTCTCCTCCTCTCACCCCAGCATTCAAGCCCCCAGTTTGGGATTCCTTGGGGTTGTCATGGAAACAGGGAGGCCAGACTCAGAGGCGGGTGAGACTAAGCAATGGAAACAGGGAACGAGAACTCTCTAGAGTCTCCCCGTTGCAAGACCCTCTGCAGGGATTACACTATCAGGAAGCAAGCGAGCTGGTGCTCTAAGATTTGGATAGGATATCCCCATTCCTTCCCAACCGGACTCACCCCAGACAGATGCCCAATCCTCAGTATTCCTCAAGGAGCCCAGAAAAACCCTTGGAAAAAATTCCCCCCAAATCGTTACCTTAGTTTGCCCCCCTCAAGACAGATAATCTAGTGACTGTGTACACACTCGAGGGGACCTGTGACGGTCTGAAAGTTTCCCAGGATCAGGGCCTTTGCCTGTCGCCTGGGCCTGGGTTGAATCTGGAGGCACAGCTTAGGGGGGGTGGGGGGTGGGATGGGGGGGTGGAGGGTGGAGGAAGGGAAAGGTTTACTCCCTGCCACCTACACTATAGGACTCAGAATCGCCCCCTGTGGACTTCCAAGACTAACCCTTTACTGGCAATAGAAAATCTCATCTTTCTCGCCCGTGGGGTGGGTGGCTGCTGGCTTCGAACTAGTGATCTTGAGGTTAGCCGCCCAACTCATAACCTATTATGCCCCGGGGACTCCCTGAGGACTGTCTTGGGGGATAGACGATGGCTTCTTTCTTTGAGGATAAGGAATAGATGAATTAACTCTTCATTCCCCGTGGCTCCGTTGGGGATGTGTGAGCCTCCCCTTCACTTCCAGAGCTGTTGAGAGTTCTGAGCAGGTCGGTTTTCAGATCCAACCCCTTAGGCTTTACCACCACTACCAGCCCCCTCTCCCTCCCCCGTGCAGCGCCACCTCCGACTAGACCTGGGGTTCAGCGTGATTGCAGTCTTTGTATTTGCTTATTGCAACTTGGGAGCGCGTGGGTGGCCTGCAGACACTTACACAAGTTGGGCTTTTTGCGAAAACACAGCCAGAGATTCGTTATTCTCCACCCTCGCACTCCTATGTAGATGAGTACTTCCCAGCCCCCGCCCTTCTGCGTCTTTCTTCGTCTGTGTCCAAAGGGAGGCTGCCGAACGGTTCCGAGGCCCTGGTAAGAGTCAATATCAGACCCAAGATCGAAATCTCTGCTTCTTACAGGTCGTTCTTGTTCAGATGTTCGCCGGAAGCTTTATTCCCGATCGCCGTCCTGTCTTAAATTGCGTAATTCGGGACAAACATTGGTTTTATTGAGAGTTAACTTTACATCGCCCTGAGATCTTGGGAATGGGGCGGTTGGACTCCGACAAAATGTGAAAGGATTGATGTCTGTGCGCCTCCACCCCAGAAAGGACGTGTCTGGTTTTTCAAGGCCAAGTAAAAGCCCAGGTGCCCAGGGATGCCAGGAGCCCTGAAGTCTGGGCTGGGTGCCGCGCACAGGGAGTTCGCCAGGCCGGGTGTGTGAGGGTTGAAAGAGTAGTAGAAGCTGCTTGGGTGTGACTCAGTATGGCCCAGGGGCCCTCCACCCCTCGAGGGTGGGGGGGTCTATGGCGGAGGAGCCTGGAATTGGACTGGAGAAACGAGACCGGGGCCCCCACTTAACTCAAGGGGCCTCGAGCACACTTCGCCTCTCTGTAGACAAGGGCCTTACAGGCACTCCAGAATGAGTTGTGACATGGGGACCGGTGACCTCGGGAGGCCGGGCAGTCGGCCAGGGGCTAGGGCCCGCCCGGGATGGCTTCAGCAATCCGGGCCACCGCGCCACCCGCCCAGATAAAGCCTACATGCTGACACTCGCCAGTCCAGCTGCTACACACTGCCGCCACCACCCTCCCCCTGTCCCCACCCCCTCCTCCCCTCCCCCTGCCCCCCTTGGGAGAACTTTTCTTCCGCGGAGGGGCCGGCCGCCCGAGATGAGAAGTAGGGAAGAATTGGAGCAACCAAGCGGGACCCTGGGGTCGCTGGAGAGACCGCCTCTCGGTTCCCAGCCAAGGTTGTCGCGCTCTCCCCACTGGCCTAAATGGATCACTCCACCCATCTCCTCCCCCTCTCCTTGGGCGCAATCGAACGTTCCACTGCCCCTCCGGTCCGGGCCCGTGTTGCTGGGGACGCTTGCACGGTTGCCAGGGAAAGCCCCGGACGTGACGGCGGCGCGCGACCCCGGGCAGCCACTCACCCCCCCGCGCCTCCCTCCCATCCGTCATTCCCTGCGCGTTCCCTCCTCCCTCTCGTCCCCTCCCCCTGGGGTGCCTGCCCCGGGAGAAGTCAGCAGCAGGCGGAGCGAGGCCCGTGGAGCCTGGCCAGGTGGGAGTCTGTATGGTCCTGGGGCGGGGGGTGGGGGCTCGGCGACTGCTCAGGGGTCTCGGGGACCCTCGGCTGTCCCGCTCGGTGCATTGGGAAGCTCCCGGGCCTAGGCAGGCTGCGCGCACAGCGTCCGCGCTGGAGGCGGGGCTGCGGGAGCGCAGGGTGCGCGTACGTGGTAGGGGTGTGTGTGTGGGAAGGGGAGGGACGCGAGGCCCTGGGGGGTGAAAAGTAGGTTATTTTGTAGCAAGGTCCACGGCGGGGGCGCGGGGGCTTGATTGCCAGGCGTGTGTTTCAGAGGAAGGCGGCACTGTCACCCCCCCCCACCCCAAGCTGTCACCGGCCTTTTCGCAGGCATGCTGGGGCTCCGGGGGCTGCGGCTCCCCGCCACCGGGATCCTGTGCCGATTGCCGCTGCTGCTGCTGCCGCTGCTGCTGCTGCTGCCGCTGCCCACCTGCCCGGCGACCCCGGCGCCCCGCCGCGCCCCCTACAAGCCGGTCATCGTGGTGCACGGGCTCTTCGACAGCTCGTACAGCTTCCGCCACCTGCTGGAATACATCAACCAGGTATGGCGGGGACCTTGGAGGGCAGGGGGCTGGACGTGGCCAGGAACCCTCGGGGAGCTGGTGCTGGCAAGGGGGAGAGCTCAGGCACAGAATCCTGGGTTCTAGGAGGGCATAGACGCCAGGACGCTGATGCCAGCGTGGGAGGGCCTTCTTCCGAGTCCCGAGTCCCTTCCCAGTGGCTGCCTGGCTCCCCCCCCCCCACCCGCCGACCCTCCCCACCACAGACACACCCCGGGACCGCGGTGACAGTGCTTGATCTCTTCGATGGGAGAGAGAGCCTGCGGCCCCTATGGGAACAAGTGCAAGGATTCCGAGAGGCTGTGGCGCCCATCATGGCGAAGGCCCCCGAGGGAGTCCATCTCATCTGCTACTCTCAGGGTAGGTGATCTGGCCCCCTGCTGCCCTGAACCACCCCCCCACCCCCGCTGAGGGTCACTTCCAGTGCCCCTTTCTCTGAACCACCATGACTCTATCCAGAGCCTTGGCACCTAAGCCCTTCTGTCCTGACTCCCTCGCAGCACACCTGGGTGGGTCTTTTCTGGGTCCTCAATGGGGAGGAGGCTGACTGAGTTGCTGTGCACTTCTTCCCCCAATTCCTGGGGTTGACCCTCTTTCTCTGACAGAAGTGATGGCCCACCAGCGAGTTAAAGAGTCAGGAGGCCCGGCATGGAATTCTGCAGCTGCCAATCCTGGGCCTGCTCGCATAAGCCAGACCTCCCTTCTCTGAGTTTCCTTTATGCAGCAGTGTGGTGTGTGGTGAGGGCACCCTGGGAGCTCTTGGCCCCCCGACTCTCCCTAAGGCCCTGCCCACTGTGGTGCTCTGCCTACAGGGGGTCTCGTGTGCCGGGCGCTGCTCTCTGTCATGGATGATCACAATGTGGATTCATTCATCTCCCTCTCCTCTCCACAGATGGGACAGTATGGAGGTGAGTGGGCACTGGGGAGATCCATGGAGGCCTCTGAGTTTGGGGGGACGGATTGGGAGCCACTTAGCGCTGCATTTCTCTTGCCAGACACCGACTATTTAAAATGGTTGTTCCCTACCTCCATGCGATCTAACCTTTACCGGATCTGCTATAGCCCGTGGGGCCAGGAATTCTCCATCTGCAACTACTGGCATGGTGAGTGGGGACTGGGGTCTCCGTGAAGGAAGGCAGCGTGCTGGCTGCTCCCCTCTCTAGCATTACCAGTGGCAATGAGGCTAACCTGAGTTTCTGGGAGCGCTTCCTTATTGAACACAAAGAACAGTGAGAATACTTTCTCTGTATTACTTTATTATCTCAGAGAGTATGGTCTAGTGCAGGGCTCAGCTAAACTTTTCGATAAAGGGGCCAATCTAAAACCGCACCCAGCACCTATCAGTTAACCCTGAAAGGGTCAGCTAGCAAATATTTTTGTCTTTCCAGGTCACACGTCTCTTTCACAAGTACTCCAATCTGTGGGGCGGCACACAAGCAACTTTAGACAATATGCCCTGTATCAGACTTTATTTACAAAAATCAAATGATAGGCTGGATTTGTCCCATGGGACATTTTGTTTGTCAACTCCTTAGTGTTTGAGACCCTCAAGGCCAGGGCCGGGCTCCTTGGCTTTGAATCCTGACTATTGGATGACCTTGGGGGAAGTGCCTTTATCTCTGTGACTTTTCCTTATCTGTCATGGGATGCCTTATAGCACCTGGTTCACAGGTAGTCATATATATAAAGAATGAATACAGTGGACTTTGAACAGTGCCTGGCACATAGTAGGTCCTAGATAAACATTCGCTATTCTTTTTTACTGTGACAAGTGCCACTATTTAATAACTGCCCCTTGCAAGTTCTGGCAGCCTCTGGATGGATTGGTCGTTCGGCCTCCTGTCTTTAATGGTCTTTCTCCTGGATCTTTGGACCTAGATCCTCACCATGATGACTTGTACCTCAATGCCAGCAGCTTCCTGGCCCTGATCAATGGGGAGAGAAACCATCCCAATGCTACTGGTGAGACCCCACTTCCCACCCTAGCTCTCCTTTTCTGCTTCTTTGGCCCCCTAGGTGCCCCCACTTCAACCCGGCCTAACCCCTGGGCGTTAACCAGCCTCTCTTGTTACCACCCTGCAGCCTGGCGGAAGAACTTTCTCCGTGTGGGTCACCTGGTGCTGATTGGGGGCCCTGATGATGGCGTTATTACTCCTTGGCAGTCCAGGTAATGAAAAGCTGTGTGTAATTAATTTTGACACCCCCCCACCCTCACCAAATTTTTTGTCTCGTTTTTCAGCTTCGAATGTTTTTTATCTAAATGTGTCTTCTACATCTTTGTTCAGAGGCAACTTCCAACTCATGCTTACAATAGGCCTGCTTCTCCCTTTTTTCAGTTAATAATAGCCTTTGATCACCTGGCCCTTTGAGTCTGGCTATGTTACTAAGCCCTACTTCCTAAATCTTAGTGACTCGGTGACTCGACATTCACAGGACTTCACAGGACGCTTCAAAGGCAGTACAGAGAGGGCCCCTGTGTCTTTCACCCATTTTCCCTGTGATGGCACTCTCCTGTGGGAACCCCCGAGGGCATGTGGCTACACGGTGGGCTGTGATCCTGGCAGTTGGCATTTGCAAGCCACCAGCGGCTCCGTGGGAGAAAGACTGGGCTTATCCACGCCTGTAAACATTTATAGTTTCAGAAACTTGCAGGGGTAGCCATGAGTCAGCCAGCCCCGAGAGGGAGAGAGATTAAAATGGCAGCGAGACACAGGACAAGATCAAAACCAGGGAAGTGACATTGCTTTAATGTGTGTCATTTCATCACATTCTCTTCCACCCCTTTGACTGACAAGCGCCGGAGCACAGTGATTACCAGTTAGATTGCCCGCAACGAGGGCAGCAGCCTGAACCCATCAGCTACGCCTCGGGAGAAAGATGAAGCTGTCTGTTCCCAGAATGACTTCCAGCCTTGGGAACCCACAGGATGGTGACTCTGTCCCAGAGAGCCACTCTGGGTCTCAGTGGACTCAATGGCAGGGATGTGGGGGGTTAGCTCTTTCACTTGCCTGGACCATAGTAACAGCCTCAAAGTGGCTTCCTGCCTCTAAACCACTCCTCAAGAAAAATGCATGGTTCCCGGGGCCGTCATGAGGGCTCACCCATTGGGCTGCTAACCGCAAGGTCAGCAGTTCACAACCACCAGCTGCTCTTCGGGAGAAAGACCAGGCTCTCTCCTCCTATAAAGAGTCCCAGTCTCGGAAACCACAGGGGCAGGTCTACCCTGCCCTATAGGGTCGCCATGAGTCCAGATCGACTCAGTAGCAGCGCGTTTGAGGGCCATCCTAAATGATCTGCTATGCCTGAATTTGGTCATTCCATAAACATTTATTGAGCACTACTCTTTGCCCTCCCTGGGCGGTGCCAATCATTTGTACTGGACCGCTAAGCTACAGGTCAGTGGTGTCAACTCACCCAGCAGTTCTACGGAAGAAAGGCTTCTCTACTGAGGGCAGCCAGGGAAAAAGCCTGTGGTGCATCTTCTCTGTAACACACGCGGCCACCATGAGTCAGAATTGGCCCAGTGGGTCTGATCTGCGCGTAGATACAGGCACTGTGCTGGGCCCTGCAGGTACAGCCAGTGCATCCCAAAGGAGTCCCCGCTGCCATCCAGTGTACATTTCCAATGTAGGAGTCAGATGAACCAAACACCAAACCCACGCCACTGAGACGATTCTGCCGCTGGGCAACCCTGTAGAACAGAGTAGAAGCAGCCGGCACACAGGGTTCCCCAGGCCTCTGGATCTTTACAGAAGCAGGCTGCCTTGTCTCCCTCCTGCAGAGCATCTGGGTTGGGGTGGGTGGGACTGCCAACGTTTGGATTGGCAGCCTGATGCATAACCCACTGCAACACCTGGGCTCCTTGGGACGACAGATAACAAGGGTAGATATATGTGTGTCAGGTTAGCAATACAATAAGGCAGAGGGAGGGGTAAAAGGATGACTAGATCATGCCAAAGAACACCTCCTGGGTGCCCTCTAAGCAGGAACTCGAGGGAGGAAGGGAGTGTTGCCTCTCTGGGGAAAGAGGGACCCACCCTGGGGGCGCAGTAACGGCAGCCCCTGTGAAGGTCCTGGGGAAGGACCAAGGAGGATGTGGTACAGCCAGCGCACTGGGAGCAGGGAGTGATGGGAGAGAGGTGGGATGAGGCCAGTTATCTGAAATAAGAGGAGCCCCGGTGATGCAGTGTTTATGCGTTGGGCTGCATCCACATGGCGGGTGGTTCGAAACCACCAGCAGCTCCGAGGGAGAAAGCCTGGGCTTTCCACTCCGGTGGTCCATGACCCAGAGGGTCGCTCTGAGTCAGTACGGGCTCCGATGACACAGAGTTTTTGTGGTTTGTCTGAAGTAAGGACCTTGATTTTTTTATCCTGAGGGAGACGGAAGCCATTGAAAGGGGTCAGGTGAAGATATTTATGACAGCAAGGGTAGAGTTTGATTTCCATGATCTTTCAAATTTTATCAACTCTATTAGTGAAAGCAATGTGAGGAGACATCAGAAATTTGTAGAAAAACAAAAACCTTTCAACAAACAAACAACCTAAAACCTTTCCACGAACTTTTTTGGTCTCATAGTTCATTGGGTAATTTTTTTTTAATGAATCATTTTTTTTTTTTTTAAACATTTTATTAGGGGCTCATACAACACTTATCACAATCCATACATAGACATACATCAATTGTATAAAGCACATCTGTACATATTTTGCCCTAATCATTTTCTTTTTTTTTTTTTCTTTTACATTTTATTAGGGACTAATGAATCATTTTATTGGGGCGGGGCTCTTACAAATCTTAGGGCAATTTATTATTCAATTGTATTAAACACACTTGTATATATGCTGCCATCAACGTTTCTAAAGCAAGTTCTTCTTGAGTCCTTAGTAGCAGCTCCTCTTTTTGCCCCTCCCTTTCCCACCCTTCCACCCTGGTGAATTCTTGATCAATTACATGTTATCGTTATTACGCACTGTCTGTTGTCTCCCTTCATCCACATTTCTGTTATTTGTCCCCCTCCAGGGGGGTGCTATATATCTAACCTTGTGATGGGTTCCCCCTCTCCCCCCCTCAGCCCCTGCCACCACCATCTCCCTCCCCTCATGATATCGCTACTCCCACTACTGTTCCTGAGGGGTTATCTGTCCTGAATTCCATGCGTCCAGAACTCTTATCAGTACCAATGTGTGTCCTCAGGTCTAGCTGGGTTTGTACGGTGGAACTGGGTCATGGTAGTGGGGGGAGGAAGCATTCAGGAGCTAGTGGAATGATGTGTGTTTCGCTGGTGCTATATTGCACCCTGGTTGAATTGTCCCTTCCTTGTCACCCTTCTGTTGGTTTTTCATAGTTAAAATTTCCTCATAGTAGCCAGTTTTGAGTACTTTACATCTCTTTGTTTGTTTAATCCTCTCAGCAACCCTCGAGGCTATTATTATTCATTCCCATGTGACCTTAGGAGACTGGGGTGCAGAAAGATTGACTAACTGGTTTATGTTCCAGTTGGTAAGTGACCCAGTCAGGCTGTCTGACTCAGAACCACCGAGTCTTATTGGGCTTGGGAGGCAGGTGTTCTTAGGGAGAACTAGGAGGTTGGTAAGTCTCACACACAGTAGGGAGAGCTCGTGGCAGAGCTGGGATGCCAATCCAGGTCCCTGTGGCCTGACTGCTTTCTTTGGTTGGCTGCAATTCATGGTGATTCTAGGCCTTTGTGATCCACAGTTTCGTTTTGCCCTCTCGGTTTAAGAGACTAGAAGTCCAGATTGAGAGTGTTGAGGGTAGAAGTCCAGATTCAGAGTGACACGTGAGGGGGGAAGTTTTTCTCTTAGCCTCTGAGGGGAGGCCCTTCTTGCAGATCTCAGGGGAGGGGGCGTGGCTTGGCATCGGTCTCCCCTTGTTCAAGAACCTTCACCGTGCAGAGACCCCAGGGCTGAAGGACATGCTTCATTCCCAGCTCTTCTTTCTTGGTGATAATTGGTCCCTCCAACCCGTAGATATTCATTGGCCGATTTCCAGAAGTAGAGTTCCTAGCCCTTATGAAATCTAGTTCCTCAATGTGGCCCCCAGGCCCACAAGGCCCTCTTGTACCCCGCTGTTCCTCACCTCGGTGCCCCCACCCTCACTGTTCCCGCAGGCCTGAGACAACCTTCCCCAGGCTTGTGGCTGGGAAGATTTTAATAATGGTCTAAGGCCATTATTAAAGTAGGGGTTTCACCTCCCTGCCTCCTTAGTCCCCTGGGTTTACTTCCATTAATATTTGTCTATTGTTCAGAGCCGGCATCTGCTCAGTGCCCATGCCTGTTAAATAGTCTTGATTTTAGCGTATTTTTAATCCTTTTTATTTCGAAGTTCATATTTAAGTTACCAAAATAATCCAATTCCTGCATAACCCTTTACTTAACGTTTCCAGAATGCCAGCACTTTACCACATTGGTGTTAGTATTCTTTCTTTCCCTATTCATCTGTCCGTCTGTCTGTCCATCCATCGGTGCCCCACACGGGTGTCAGCTGTTGAGCGCATGTCAACACAGGGCGCCCCGTGTGCAGCTTACAGCTCTGCTCCATCGGGTGTTCAATGCGAACCTTTTCAAACTCGGTCCCCAGGCCTCTTTCCCAAGGCATCCCTGGGGGGACTCAGGCCAGCAACCTTTCTCGTAGTCCAATATGCGAACCGTTTGCACGACCAAGGGGCTCCACACAGCCACCCCCCAGAAGTAAAATGACAGCGGCCGCCTGGATGCCATGTTCAAGTTGACCCCCATTGCTCCCGTGGCACAGCGGGCTCCACGCCGGGCTGCTGGCACTTCAAACCCACCGGCTGCTCCATGGGGGAGACTAGACTTTCCATTACTGGCCACGCGACCTGGTCTTGTAGGGTTCCTGGGAGTCCCATTCGACTCAATGGCAGCAAGTTTGTTTTTTAAATGGGGCGGGGGATCTAGTGCAGGTACAACCCAGGATCACGCGTTGCATTTAATTGCTCCTTTTCAACCCACTGCTGTCAAGTTGATCCCAACTCTCGGTGCCCCGGCACATCTTCACGGCCGGTGAGGAGGAAGCGCCCACCTTTTGGTTCACAATCCAGTGCTTACCCACTCGCAATGCCAGGGCTTCTTGCCGGGTCTTCTAGAATCTGGCTCAGTGCCTCAGTCTTTGTCTTTTATGGCATGGCCTTTTTGGAAGCATCTAGGCCTGCTCTTCTGCAGCCTTGCCCTCTCTTTGGGTGTGCAGGTTGTTTCCTCTGGATCAGATTCAGGTGAGACACATTTTGCTGGGAATCCTGCATTTTCAGTACATCAGCTTGTGAGCGGCCCAGAGAGAGAGCGCGAGCAAGCAGGTGAACTATCTTGAGGGCCTTCCCTGGTGCCTGTCTCCAGCAGGCTGGGAATTCCTGAAGGACACTAGCCCCCCTGCATTTCCTCCCACTCTCCTGATAACCTCCCTGCCAATCTCTTTGTAGCTTCTTTGGTTTCTATGATGCAAATGAGACGGTCTTAGAGATGGAAGAACAACCGGTGAGCCTCCTGGGATCATGCCCCCCCTCCCTCCCCCCTCCAGCCTTCACTGCCCTGCCTCCTTCTGGAACCTTCCCTGGCATTGCCCCCTGATCTGAAGGGTTCCCTCTGTGGGTAGTGGGGGGGCTGTTAAAGCAGCTGTCACTCACTGGGTCATTCTGTATGTCTTTCCTTCCATGCTTCCATGCCTGTTCGCCCACCTCGAAGGTCTATCTGAGGGACTCTTTTGGGCTGAAGACTCTCGTGGCCCGGGGGGCCATAGTGAGGTGCCCGATGGCTGGGATCCCCCACACAGCCTGGCATTCCAACCTCACACTTTATGAGACCTGCATTGAACCCTGGCTCTCCTGAGGACGTCTGCAGGGGTCCCCTGGGAGCCCCCCCACCCAGCTCAGAGACTCCGTGACGGCCTTGGAAAGCGGATGTCAAGCTCTGGTGTGCCGACCATCTCATTGCTCCCACACTGCCCCCCCAAACCAGGACTCCCAGAAACCCTGCTCTTCAGTGAATGACATGGCCTGGTCTCCCCTGCCTTGTGGCTTCTCTTGGGAGGGGCAGCTCCATGCTCTTCCTTCCCACAGGTTGAGCCGGGGCGTGGGAAACCAGAGCTGCTGCCGCTGCTGCTCTGTATTGACTGTGCAGGAGGGGAACCCAGCCCTGCCCACCCCACGGGTCTCCTTCAGGCCACTCAGGACATTTTTAGCTTCTCCCCATGTCCCCCTTTCCTCTGAATGCCGGGACTGTTAGCCCTCCCCATCCCACCCCCACCCCTGCCCCTGAGAGTGGGGTTCTGAGGCTCCCCTATGGGGACAGTTCCGTTCTCAAAGTGTCAGTGTTGGGGAATATCTGTGGCCTGCAAGGCCCATCTCAGGTTTGGGATCCCCCAGTCCCTATGTTCAGTGTTGGGGTACCCCCCTGGGAGCCAAATTTGAGGCCCCAGCCCCTCTTAGCTCCCCTTGAATATGGGGTCTTTCACCTGTATTTATGGAAATAAAATTCCTTTCCTCAGCGTGGCTTGGCTCATTTCCAGGTGAGGGGGACCTGGCTCTCCAAGGAGGGTGGAGATGGAGAGCCTGAGGCCTGGGTGCCCGGATGCCTGGGCTGGGGTGGGGACCCCCTTGGTGTTTCCGTTCCCTCAATGCCCATTCTGTGTGGGTTCCTGATTCTCTGCGGGTTCTTTCCTGCTGAGGACAATTCTTTTCCTGTCCCTACCTAAGACTGGGGGGCTGAGCCAGGGGCTCTAGTGGTCTGGGCCCCAGTCCCAGAGGGTGGAATGTGCCTGCCACCCCCAGGCTAGACGAGGGGCCGTGGGTTAGGGTGGGCATTCGTCGCGCCCCTTCTCGACCTTTGTGGGCCAGCGCTGGACAAGGGGGTCGGACAATGAGCCTCCTCTTCCCTGAAAGAAGGAATCTCGGCTGGGACAATAGGGCCCTGTCTGCTCGGGTACGGGGGAGCGGTGGCTGACTCAACCATGTGCCCCCCACCCCAGCCCTAACAAATGTCAGCAAGTGATGGGGGCAATTTTCCCCACGGAGCCTTGGGCTGCCCCCTACCCCCCCAGCTGCCCCTTTGTGACGACTTGCCCTTTTCTTTTCCTCGGCAGCTCTTGCCCCTTCTCCCATGACCCAAGCCCACATTTTTCCCTCAGCTCTATTCCCCCACCCCCACCCTTGAAGCTCTTGAGCCCAAGCCTGGCTTGGGGTGATGGTGGGAGTGGGGGGAAGGACACTGGTAATAGTAGTCTGCTGATTGGGGGTGTGGGGGTGGTCCAAAAACTGGGGTCCTCAGAGTATTGGGAAGAAACCCTGTGAGGGCCTTTTGCTGCAGAGAGCGGGACTTGAACTTCACTGAGCTGACCCTGCTGGAGCTGAGGAGGTGACTGGTGGGTGGAGGCGGCCGGCAGAGGTGGGAGGACTCTCCCTGGCTCAACCCCGCCTTCCCAGTCTGCCCACCAGTGTGAGCTACTGCTGCTGCTGGGCTGGTCAGCCTGTACTCTGGGGAGAGAGAAGCCAGGTGCGACTGGGGAGAGGGGAGGGGTGGGCAGGGGGGTGGGAGGGCTGCTCACTCAGGACCTTAGGGAGGGTGTGCAATGGGTGTAGTGCGTGAGATGTGTCCAGGGAGGGGAATGGGATGAGGTGGGGGTAAGGTGGGAGGAGGCCCAGAGCCTGGCGAAGGGGAAGCTGTATTTTGAGGGAGGGGGTTCAAGGTATGAAGATCAAGGGCAGGTTTGGCTAGGTTGGAGAGGTGTGTAGGGGATCAGCCTTTTGGAGGGTGCCCTGCTGAGAAGCAGACAGGAGGGGCGTGGCTGCAGGTGAAGACATCTCTGGAGGTTGACGCCACTGAGCTCCTTAGGAGGGACCAGCAGAAATCCTCTTGGTGGAACTGGCCTCCATTAACCTCTTCCTGCCGGCAGCCCACAGAGTCTGACGTCAAGGAGCATCATGGGTTCAGGGACTGAGCTGCGCAAGCTCTTACTCGGAGTCCCCTTGCTGCTGCTGTTGATGCCCGAAGAAAGGGCCAAGGGTGGCCCCCTCAAAGACAGGTGACAGCAGCGGGGGCAGGGCTGGGGGAGAGGTACTGATAAACCCTTGGTTGGTGCTGGAGCACAGGCTCCCCACGACCTTGGCTCACTCGGGGCCACCTGCCTCTGACCTGGGGACAGCCGTGGAGTTTGCTCCAAGCAGATGCTCGTGGTGCCGCTCCGCTACAACGAATCCTACAGCCAACCCGTGTACAAGCCCTACCTGACCCTGTGCTCCGGAAGGCGGGTCTGCAGCACCTACAGGTGAGGGGTGGCTGGCGGGCGCCCCAGGAGCCTGCCCGGGGAACTGCCACCAGTGTCTGAGCTGTGGCTGTGCCCTAGGACCACGTACCGAGTGGCATGGAGGGAGGTGAGGCGGGAGGTGCAGCAGGCCCACGCCATCTGCTGTCAGGGCTGGAAGAAGCGGCATCCTGGGGTGCTCACCTGTGAAGGTGAGGCTGGGTCTGCCCACGCCTGGGGGAGGCCCGCCCAATGGGGCCTGGAGCCTGTCATCCTAGACCCGCCCCTCTCCCCTCTCTCTCTGCAGCCGTGTGCACCAAGCCCTGCCAGCACGGAGGCACCTGTGTGCGGCCTGAGCAATGCCAGTGCGCCCCTGGCTGGGGAGGGAAGCACTGTCACGTGGGTGCGTCTGCTTGCCTCCCCCCTGCTGTGGTGGCCTGGGGTGCTCCCTTCTGCCCACCCAGGCCTGACCGCGCCCTCTCCTTCTCTGTGACTAGATGTGGATGAATGCAGGATCGGGGCTAATCTCTGCTCCCATGGCTGCCGCAACACGGCGGGCAGCTTCGCCTGCGGTTGCCCTCACAGGCTGGTGCTGGGCCCCGACGCGCGCACTTGCGTGGAAGATTCTCACGAGGCCCCCACCAGCGCCAGCATCCTCAGTGTGGCCGGTGAGCGATGGGTGAGGGGCCACGGGGCAGTGGTGGGGGGTGGGGGAAAGGAGGGGACCTGGGGTCGGCAGTGAGCCCAGAGCTGGTCACACACCCGGCCCTAGTTCGGGAGGCAGCGGAGCGTGAGGAGGGCGCCCTGAAGCGAGAGATCAGGGAGCTGCGAGGCCGCCTGGAGCTGCTGGAACAGGTGAGCAGGCAGATATCCCGTGCCAGGCCCGTGGGGCACGATGGGCCCTTACCCGACCTGCTGAGGCACCTTTTCCTTGTCAGTGGGCTGGCCAGGCCGGGGCCTGGGTCCGAGCTGTGCTGCCCATGCCACCTGAGGAGCTGCAGCCCCAACAGGTGGCTGAGCTATGGGGCCGGGGTGACAGGATCGACTCGCTCAGTGACCAGGTGCTGCTGCTGGAGGAGAAGCTAGGCGCCTGTGAGTCCTGCCCCCCAGGGACCCGGCCCCACCCCGGCTCTGAGACTCCTCCCTCCCTCCCTGCCTCCCCAATTCCTGTTTCCACTCTTCCCAGAACCCCTGCCCACACCTTCCTGGCAGTGCCCACTGAACCCCACCCCCCGCCTTTTCTTAGAGGCTGGCCTGAGGAGTACAGTGGTTCTGGGTACTTGTGGCATATGTCCCACCCTACTCCAGGTTGGAGACCCTCCCTCAACCCCCCGCCTCCAGGTTTCCATTTCCTTGTCATTAACCAGGTTCCTGTGAGGACAACAGCCTGGGCCCCGGCCTCAACCGCTGATCAGGAGCCTCTGCAGTGGCCCTGCCCCTAATTTATAGAAACTGGGCCCCCACCCCTCTGGGCTGGCTGGCTGGGGAGCTGCCAAGAAAGCTGCCGGGTCACCTAGGAGCACAGGAAACCGGAGGGCTGGGGGTGGGGTAGGGGTGAGGAACAGCAACCTGCCCTGGCCTCCCTGAGGCTTCTGGGTGGGGGTGGCCTGGGATGCCTGGTCTGACCGTTCCTTAGCCCCTAACAAACCCAGCCAGAAAGTGCCCAAATCTCTCTCTCTTTATTCTCCGTTTCTTGCTGTTATCCAGATAATAAAAACCAAACACACACAACTGTGTCCCACCCTCTCCTTTGGCTCCCAGCCCACCTCCCCAATCATGGGACCAGGTCTGGGGTGGGAGGCGGGGAGTGGCTAGCCACAGCGAGGAAATGAAAACCGGCTCGGAGAGGGGAAGCCTCAAAAGAAAGAGAAATAAATTAAAAGCCCTCCTCTCCCTTCCAGCCAGGGTTCAGTGCCTTCCCCGGCTGCCCAGGGGGCAGAAGTGAGCGGGTACAGCACCTGCTGGCTGTCTCCCCGCCGCCTCCCACCCCACGGGGCTGCAGGGGCCGGAACCCCTGAAGAACTGTACCAGGAAGGAGGGATGGAGGGAGGGGAAGCGGAGAGACGTGTGGAGACCAAACTGGCCGTCTGTGTCCAGGAGTGTGCACTGGGCGTGGGCGGGATGAGACCGCTGAGTTAGAAGAGTCCGGCCCCGCTGACGGGGCTCCACGGGCGGGAGTGAAGGTGCGGGGGGCTGTTGCGGGAGCTGCTGGAAGGGGCAGCTGCCAGCCCCGGCTGAGGAGTCCTGCTGGCCAACGGGCTGAGTCCCCGGCTCCCTGGCCTTGGGGGGAGGGCACTGTTCCACGGAGCGGGGTTCACTGGCCAATGTGGAGTGGAGAGGGAGAGGAGACCGTGGGGCAGGATGGAGTGTGGCCCACCCTTGGGTAGGCTGAGCCACTTGAGAACAGGGAGAGGCGGCTGTTCCACAAACAAGGTGGCAGGAGGGTGGGGGTGGGGGTCAGAGTGGAGACTCACTGAGGCAAGAGAGCCCGAGGGTGGGCTGGGAAGGGGCAGGGAGGGGCGCTGTACCCCATTCACTTCAGAAGTTGAAGACTCCAAAGAGATGAACAGGTGGGAAGAGGGGGCAGTAGGGAAGCGGGCTGAGAGGGTGGGTAGGGGTAGGAAGAAAGGGAGGGTAGGTGTCGGGGGGCTCACAGCCGGGCCTCAGCCAACCCCCCAGGCTTCTTCAGATAGTCGCCGCCACCCCGGCCATCAGTGGAGATTTCTCGGAAAACGGTGAGCATGGAGTGCCGGACCTTGTCGGCCAGCTCTGGGACGTCATCCGGTGTCAGCCCTTCTGTGGGCACTGGGGGCAGCACCCGTACCTGACATCGCCCTGGGAGCGGGGAGGAAAAGGGTTAGGGCTCGTCCACCCAGACCTCTGCCTCCAGCAGGGGCCCAGCTTTCAGCTCCTGGGGGAAATCCTGCAGCACCTCCTTCAGACTTGCAGTTCTGAGATAACCACCCCTCTGCTGGCCAGGAGCCACCCAATCAGAGCTCCTTCCGCACAGAGCCTTTCCAAGCCCAGACCTCTCCAGCCCCGGCAGTCTGGCTGCTGCATTCATCACTGCGGAGGGCTTCATTCGGACCCTCCAGCAGGTGGGATTAAGCGTCACCCATATAACCCACTGCCGCTGAGCCCTTCCACTCACAGCCACAGGCTTTCTGAGATGGCACGCAGTCTCATGTGCCTTCCTAGGAGCGGCTGCGGGGTTTGAACTGCTGCCCGGGCTTAACACCGCCTGTCCCGTGGGACGCATTTTACACACGGGACGGTGAACCAATGCTTGATGGGCATGCGGTCTGACTGGTGAATCCGAGGATTCCTGCCCCACTGCCGTTCCGCATGGACGGGCCCTCACACTTAGGGAGATGTTCCCCCCATCCCGGTCCCTGACCAGAGCCTCACCCGAGGTGAAGCGGCGCTCCTTCTTACAGTAGAAGTCTTGGTAGGAGGACATGACTATGGGGACGACAGGGACCTGGTGGAGGGGAGAGGGGGATCAGACTGAAGCGTCCTTCCGAGCCCCTTAGGGCAAGCGGCTGTGTTGAGAAGCTGCGGCGGGAAGTCGTAATCACCTGGGCCTGGACCGCCAGGTGGAAGGCGCCCCGTTTGAAGGGCAGCATGGAGCCATTGTGGTTTCTTGTTCCCTCGGGAAAGACCCAGACTCGCACCTGGGGGAGAGGGAAAGGGTCAAGGGGGACACGCACTGTGGGGGTGGCTGCCGCGAAACAGCGTAAAGCTTCGCAGGGACCCGTGAGGGCCCTCCCCTCCCCTCCCACAGAACAGCTGGAAGACAGCCGTTCGACTCCCAACTCCCCAGCGTGACTCACGTCCTGGGCGAGCAGGGTCTGAGCCACCTCAGACATGACGCTGATGGCATCCCCTGTGCGCTTCCGGTCAATGAAGATGACGCCCGCCAGCCAGCAGGCCAGGCCGGCCGAGCCAGCCCACAGCAGCTCGCGCTTGGCAATGGGCACGCAGCGGCCAGGCAGGACCTCCATCATCCCTTAGGCGGAGGGGGCAGGGGTGAGGATCAGGGTGGAGGCAGCGACCCCACCCAGGCCATGGCCCATATTCCTAGGGACTGGAAGCAATGGAAGGGAAGGTGGGGAGCACGGTGGGGTGCAGGTGAGTGGGGGGGGCTCCAGGTGGAGGGAAGAGTGCTAAAGTGATATGCACACCTTGCTTGGAAAAGCAGCACCACCGCCCTCCTGAAAGCCTTGGGGGAGGGGGAAGTGAGGGCTCCCAGGGGAGGGGTTTGGGGAAAGCGTGGGAAAGGACAGGCAGGCGGGTGTGCCCGGAGGAGAGGGTCTCACCGAGGAGGTCGAGGGAGCTCTGGTGATTGGAAACGACGACGTAGGGCTGTGAGGGGGGGAAGTGGTGGGCCCCTCGCACCTCCACCCGGATCCCGTACAGGTATTTGAGGTGGAGCAGCATCAGACGCAAGATCCTGGGAAGGCAGCACCAAGGGGTTCCGCTGGGATCCTTCCGGGTGGTACCTCCCCTCCCCCCTCCCCGCTCTTAGCCTTGTTCACATGCTCCAGCCCCACCCCCAGGTCGCCCCCCCCACCCCACCCCCGCGTCCCTCAGGGCCCCTCACTTCATGTTCTCCACGTTGCGTCCTCGCACGGCACACACAGGGATGGCAAGCACGGCCAGGAAGAGGATCCAGCCGTTGTAGAAGGCCATCTTGAAGAAGTACTTGGCACTGGGGCTGCAGACCCACAGGGTGGGCAGCAGGAAGAGCAGCAGCAGGAAGAGCAGCAGCAGCACCGTCCAGGCCCCTGGCCACAGCTCCATGCTGGCCACCTGCAGACGACAGGGCGAGCGTCAGGGCCTAGTTCCACTGCAGGAAAGGAGCGGGGGCCAAGGCACAGAAGGCAGACTTGGGGGACTCTGAGGACAAGGGTCGGGACTCTTACTGGACACAGTAACCTTCCCTCCCAGCCTCTAGGATGGGGACCTAAGGAGCACAGCTCACAGGCTCCCGATGGAGTCAGACGCGGACATCACGGCTCAGACACAGTAACAAGGGGCCGTGAGCGGCCCGGAAGGGCGGCAGTCTGGCACCACCAGCCGCTCTTAGGGAGAACAAGGGGCTCTCGACGCCTGTCAGCAGCGACCGTCTCAGAAGCCCACAGGAGCACTTCTCCCATCCCATCGGGTCACTATTAGTCAGCATGCACTCCGGGTCAGTGGAAAGGAAGGAAGCAAAAGGACGATCCGGCCAGGACTGCCAACACCGGTCACTGCTAAGAGCCCCTAACAGTCTGTACCTGTGCTGGCCAACAGGCGAGCCTGAGCACTTGGCATGTGGGCAAACTGGAAGGTGCCACACGTCGTATTTCAAAGACTTAGAACAAGAAACAGACTCGCCCCACTGGATAATTATTTCTCTTGGTCAAGTAAGGCACGCGACTAAAACAACTTTCGCTTTCTCTCATTTTAACCTTTTCAGTGTGGCTCCTAGAATTCTCCAGGGGCTCGAGGTAGACTTTTGTCGGAAGTCTCAACCGTGGGGTGTGGGGGGGAAGGCTTCAGAAAGTTGGTGGCAAAACAGAATGACCAGGTCAGAGGCTTTTCTCTGGAAACGGAAGCCTCTTCAGATTCATTCACCTTTTGTAGGCAGTAGGGCCGGGGAGATCAAATGACTTACCTACAGTCCTATGGCTCCTAAGAGGCAGAACCGACCGTAAACCCAAGCAGCTCGAGCTGTGTGTATGCACAGGACACACGTACAAACAGCTGACAGTAACAGTGACACCCACACACAGTCACCCAAGGGCTGACTGGCAAGAAAAACGGCTCATGTCACCAATGCAAACACAGACCCACACTATCACGGGCGGCACACATTCTCTCCGGCACCCATATTTATGCAGCCACCCAGCCAGAGCAAGGGTTGTCAAAGCATACCTAGAACCGCCCCCAGCAGCCTCCCTGGATCCCCAGATAAACCCAGAGAGCGGAGACACACAAGCCCCAAGCCCCTCTTCAGCGATATCCTGGAGGCAACTAGGTGGGGCAGGTACAGGGTGGAAGGCCTCACCAAGTGGCGAGAGGAAAGCATGAAAGGGGCACCACACGGCCAGGTCCCGTGGCGGGCCTGGCTCCGGAGAAAGAAGTGCAGGCACAAAGCGCGTGCCTTCTAGCTCTTCCTCCACTCTGGGGACAGAGTCATAACTCACCACGTGGACACGCCACTCTCCCAGGAAGGCCCCCGGGCATTCGCCCTGTGTCAAAGGGCGAGCGTCAAGGGGCACGAGCTTCGGATCCCCCCTGGACCCTGAGCTATCCGCAGTGGGCTCCTCACTCTTCTCCGAGCCTTCCGCATGGCAGCCACGGCTTTTTTCTGTATCTCAACTCTGGCCCTTTCCCTGTCTGGCCTAGAGGCCCCTTCGTGACCTGGCGACCTGCTGACCATATTCCTACACAGGGCCCTTTTGCTCCAGGGGCAGGACTTTCCTTCAGTTCCTTAGACGCACACGGGCCTTCCAGCTTCTGTGCCCCGGACATGCTATTCCCTCCGTTTGGCTGGGATGGGCTTCTGGAACCTCCTGGAGCCCTGTTTCCCTGACACTTGTATCCCGAGCAGTGGGTTGCCAGGTGTGGTCCCCCAAAAGCACCACGTACTGCTGGGAAGACGAATTCTGGGCCCTCACCCCACACCACCTGAATCAGAGGTTCTGGGCACAGAGCACAACAGCCTGTGTCTCGGCCAGCCCTCCAGGAGAGTCCGATGCGCACTGGGATTGGGGGGTGTGCGTCACTGCTCTTGACCCCAACAGCATGTCTAACCGTTCACTGGTGTTTTACATTTCCCTCTCTCAGTTGTAAGCTGCCTGAGAGCAGCGCCTGCCTTATCCCCAAGGCCCACAAACATTTGCTGAGTGGATCTGAAGGCTGTCTATCTGCCCAAATGCCCAAGAAGACAACACTGATCGTGATCGGCCACACCTCTTGAGAAAAGGCGCCAAGAAAACCATGAACATGCGGAGTCTAACTTGAACACACGCAAACCACTCAGGGGTCTGGGGCAGGCAGAGCGGATAGCCGTCATGAACACACACGAGGGAAACCGACAGAAGGGGGCCTCCGTGTCAGAGAGGAAGGAACCCACGGAATACATGCTACCGTGCAAAGAGGGGGTGCCTGATCCTCTCTGCAAAGCCAGGCAGGTGATGGCTCACTGACGAGTGTCCAGGCCACATTCACTGCCACCGTCAAGAGGTCCTCAAGAGGGTCCGGGAGGTCAGGCACCTGGGGCAGTTCTCCGGGAACTGGGAAGCTGCATTTCCATCCTGCATACCTCCTACTTAAAAACGTGCTGTGAAATACACGACCCTCCCAGGAGCGGACGCTCAAGGGCTTAAACACACACGGGAGTACGCCAAATGGGGTAATAAGCACACGGTTGTTCACAAGACACCTTGCCAATAAAGCGAGGCGGTAAGTCACATAGCTCCTATCAGGGCGTCCTGAGGAGCAGCACATGCGTGCAGTGTGACAACACGCAGCAAACAGGCCGATCCCATCCGTGTGCGAGTCAGCTAAACCAGAGGACCCCACAGAGGAGGAAGCTTTCAGGCATGGCATGGCATGGGCCAGGCACGGCACCCGTGCGTGAAACACGCTAAGGCAGGCATGCAAACACACAAAACATGTCAGTTACCGTGAATCCACACACAACCGATGCCATGCAGGAAGACAAGCAGAGAAGTGGTCCTAGACTGTCAAAACTGGGAGGCAGGGGACCCTGAAGAGGAGCATGGCCCTTCTCCAGAGCCCAGGGACAACACAGGGCCGACTGAGGCACACACAAGCCATGTGGAGCATGTCAAAGGTTACACAGGTTCAACGTAGAAAGCATGGGCCCACACCAGGCTATGTGTGTCAGTGAGCATCTAGTCTAACACATTTCGAAGCCAGAGGGCCTGTACGTGGGAGGAAACAGGTGTTTGAAGACATATTCGGCTGGAAGGAGGAGGGCAATAAACCGCCTTTTCCCCTCCCCTAACCCGCCCCCCCTCCCGCCGCAAGAAGTCATGTGGGGCCAAAGACCAGGAAGAAGAAATGAGGAAGGTGTGGAGAATTCCCCGCTCAGGATTCCCTGCCCACGCCCCCCAAGCCACCAATTCCCGGGGTCTCCATCTCTCCTCCCTCCCTGGGCTGCTCCAGCCGGAATTCCTCCCTCCCAGGCCCCTCTCCTTTCTCCAGCAAACCCTCTCCCAGTCGGCCCTCCCAGACCCCCTCTCTCCCCATCTCCTCAGCCACGGCCCTCTCGGCACCCTCCTCCCTCCGTCCCTTTCCCGCCCCCACCTCAGTGGGGTGGGGGGCCTGGGGGGCCGGCCCCCTCCCCAGCCAGGCTGCTGCAGCGGTGGTGGCGGCTGGCTGTGTCTCTGCCTCTGTCGGGGTGTCGGTGCCAAGGGGGCGACGGGATTGGGGGGGTGTCCTAGCCCCGGCCGGTGGAGGGGAGGTGGGAGCGGGAGGCTGGGCCCATAGCGGTAGGAATGATGGTGGGGGGGGGTGTCCCCCCAGCTCCCGCCCTCCCTTCCTGCTGTCTCTCTCAGAGGGCTGGGACTGCTGCTGCCGCTATCCACCCCCCCACCCCTCCCCAACGCCTGCTGGTTTCCGGGGCCGGCCAGGAAGTGGGGGGCGGTGATGGGCGGCCGGCGGTGCCAATCACCTTCCAGGGACCCCAGCGCTCCTCCGCTCGTCGTGCTGCTAACTCCGCCCCGCATGAGCTCAGCTGCGCGCGGCCGGCCCCGGCCCGGGCCCCGGCGGGCTTCCCCTGCATCTCCCATCGCTGCAGCCCCGCTCCGGGTCCCTTGGCGCCGGGATGCTCAACGCCTCCCTCCGGGTCCCTCCTGACCCGTCGGCGCTCTACTCACTGCCACTCATCTCGGTTTCTGTCTGGCTCCCTCCGTGCGCCTGAGCTCCTCTATCTGTTAAGCTTATTCTCGCCAGCTCCAAGACTCCTCCTGTTCCTAGCCTGGAGGCCGCTCCAGAGGTTAAGCACTTTAGTACTTACGGCCAGGTCGGCAGCTCTTTCCCCTCTCTCCAGGGCCCCCTGGTCTCTCGGTTCTTTGCCCTTTGCCCCCCACTATTCACTCCCAGCAGCCCAGCTCCCCCCGCCCCCACCCCTGTACTCTAGCCTAGCCTCAGGTAGGGAACGTAGCTTAGCCCTTTCATCTGCTTGCTCTTAATTAAGTGCACTTTCTCTCCTACTTCTTCCTCTCAAGCTAAGCCACCCCCACCCCCAGTATGGATTCTGGCTGCACAGTTGCTTCCACTGGGTGCCCTGAAGACGAAGAACCAGAACGGGGGGGGGGGGCGACGGGGAGTGGGTGAGAATGCAGATTCCTCTAGCTCCCTCGACGCCCTCCCCTGTATCCCTTTGCCAGGATCACTCCATCACGCCTCTTCCTGGGTCTTCCCTCCGCCCTCCCCCTTTCCTAAATGCCCTCAGGTCTCCCGCAACCTGCACCTCCCCTCTCCTCTCAGAGGCAATTGCCCAACTTCTCACCTCACCCCGCTCGAGTCACGTGGGGCCTGTATCAGGGCACGGCTGAACCACTTCCAGCCAGCGTCTGCCTCCCGCCCCCTGACACACCGTTCTCTGGCTGGAGTTTCACACGCCCTGGGGGAGAATGTCAAGTGCACTGGCTGTGGGAGGTCTGCTACCCAGTTCCGCTTCTTCAGCAGCGGACCGGGCCACGGACTGTAGGCTGGACCCAGGCTCGCAAGCAGAGCAGCTGGCCCAGTTCCGAGGGGTTCAAGCTAGAAGACCCCACTTCTGCAGGACTTCTCGCGGCAAGGAAGGGGCGGGCCTGACCCCATTCGGCCGCGGGTCGCCTAAAAAGGGGGTGGGCCTCTCACTCGCCGAGGGGCGCGGCGAGACCGTGCCTGCTTCGAGGTGGAAAGGAGCGACGCGGAGGTCGGCTCGCGTCTACCCCGTGTGTCACATTGAAACGGGCAATGGGCAGTTAGCTCGGTTCTGGCCCGTAAGTCACCTAAAGAGGGCCGGACCGAGCCGTCCAGCCTAGGGAGACGGGTTCACGCGAGCGCTGCGGGTCGGTCCTGCACCGTCCAAACGTCGGGCTAACCCCAGTTCCGCTCCCTGCTTCGCGGAGAGGGAGAGGCGGGCCCGCGTCCTGCTCTCTACGTCACCGAACGAGGCCGGAGCCATTTTGAACCCTGCGACCCTAGGGCTTGCCCTCCTCTCGGAACGCTTCGCCGCCTTTCGAGATCCTGGCCAATCAAGAACGAAAGAAACGGCCCTATCCGCCTAGAGGCCACCGCCGGAGGACCCGGATGGAGCCGATCGAGGCCTTTGAACCTCCAGCCCCGCCAATTGTAGAGCAGTCACCATGGAGACGAGCTTGCGGTGAAGGGGTGGGACCAGAGAAGGCGCGACCCTTTTAGGATCGGCCCGGCCCGGCCCGCCGCGTGGTCGCACATGCGCATATGATCTAACTCCCGTTTTTTTTTTTTCCGGTCGAGTTCTAACCAATCACTTGCGGTGGAGTCACTAGCTCCCAGGTCCAATAGGAACGCGGCTCTTCTCTGTAACAGGAAGCGCCGGAGAGAAAGGGGCTTGTAGTGGGCGGGGCCTATGTCGTCTCGAACCAATTGCTTCTCGCCTTTGGTCCTGGCGGACAGCTCGTCCGACCAATAAAAACTCTCGCTGGCCGCAACGGGGCTGTCGAGTTCTTACCAATCCCGTGGTCACTTGGGCTGACCCCCGAATGTATCAACCAATCGTCCCTGCGCAGAGGACGGGACCGCGCAAGTCTTTTCCCGCCCCCACCCATTCGACCAATCCTTTCGTTGGAGCCCTATATGATTGGCAGGCACTCCGCCCAATGGCGATGAGAATCTCGAAGGCTGTGCTACGCTAGCGGGCTGTAGGCGGTTTCTTGTTTGTTGGGGTGTGTGTCTGCGTGTTTGGGTGGTTTGAAGGGGTCCACGGGGGCGAAATAGAACCGGTCATGGCCGCTGCGGAGGAGGAGGACGGGGGCCCCGAAGGGCCAAATCGAGAGCGGGGCGGGGCGGGCGCGACCTTCGAATGCAATATATGTCTGGAGACCGCTCGGGAAGCTGTGGTCAGCGTGTGTGGCCACTTATACTGGTGAGACCCGGGGGCGGGGGCGGGAGGAAGGGCTCACCGCTACACCGAGGATGCCCGCGGTGGGGGACCAAGCAGTGACATTCAGACGGCTCACACCCAGAGGTGAAGCACGAGGAGAGGACGATTTCGGTGTCTTTAGATATATGTGGGTAGGAGGGCTACGAGACCCGTGCAATGTAGGGGCCGTGGGATTAGGAGCTGGGGATGGGGGACATAGCTGGGAGGAGGGGACATAGCACATAGATGTAAAGTGAGACCACCTCACCCCTGAGTGAGTGAGCTTCCCAGTACCCTCGGAAGAGATGAGGTCAAGGGGGACGTGCATTAGTTGGTGAGCATGGGTATCAATCACGTTCAGGTACAATCTGGTCGGGCTTGGCATGACAAGTACGGGCAGGTGGACAGGTGAAACTTAAAGGGTCATGGGAATAGGACTTTCATGGGCCTGAAACTGAGCGGAAATAGTTGCTAGCAAGATAACGTCGGTAAAGGACGTGTTGTGGCCGGGTTGAAGATTAGCAAGTAACTACGTTGGCATACAGATAGAGGAGGGTTGGGCATGTGTGTGTCCATGTTGGGGAAAGGTCGTTGAGTGTGCTGAGTTGAGTTGGAGGAGGAAGGTTGGTTGTCGCTTAGAAGTTGAGAATCTGAAAGTCAACAGCAAGGATCTCAGGGAAGAGGGGTGGGGGTGCGGTGGGTATTTCTAAGGTCTGTCTGTCTTTGTACAGCTAGTTTGACGTGTTTTGTTTTTCCTCCTCCCACCCAGTTGGCCCTGTCTTCATCAGGTGGGTACTCAGGAGATCACGAGGGACGTGGGAAGGCCTGAAGACTCCTGGAAACCCCTTCACTTTTTCTCTCCTCCCTAGTGGCTGGAGACACGTCCTGAACGGCAAGAGTGTCCAGTATGTAAAGCTGGGATCAGCAGAGAGAAGGTGGTCCCCCTTTATGGGCGAGGGAGCCAGAAGCCCCAGGATCCCAGGTGAGGGAGGAGGCGGTGCCACCCGCCGAGGGAAAGTGGAAGGCTTTCTGGCCTGGTAGACGTGGGGAGAGGAGCAGTTGGTGATGGTCTTCCTGTTCCTGGCCCCTCTCTCTTTCCTCAGATTGAAAACCCCGCCCCGCCCCCAGGGCCAGCGACCTGCTCCTGAGAGTAGAGGGGTGAGTCTTCTTGTCCCAGTGTGCCCCCTTCCTTATCCAAGATGGGACTCTTGTGTGCTGACTGTACCCCCCTCCTCCCTAGGGGTTCCAGCCATTTGGTGATGCTGGGGGTTTTCACTTCTCGTTCGGTGTTGGTGCTTTTCCGTTTGGCTTCTTCACCACCGTCTTCAATGCCCATGAGCCTTTCCGTCGGGGCACAGGTAAGAACCTTCCCTCGGCTCCCACCGGGGGGGTCCTCTGCATCCTCCCGCTCCTGAGCCCACTCTCGGCCCGGAAGGGGTCCATTCTCCACAGCTCTTTCTGTCTCACAGGTGTGGATCTGGGACAGGGCCACCCGGCCTCCAGCTGGCAGGATTCCCTCTTCCTATTTCTCGCCATCTTCTTCTTTTTCTGGCTCCTCAGTATTTGAGCTGTGTCTCCTTCCTGCCCACCTCCAGCCAGAGGAAAATCAGTATTGGGGTCCCAGCTGACCCTCCTGACTCTTGACCCTTCTCCCCTAACTCCTCCACTTCTGTGGCCATCAGGCCCTATCACTCACCCTCTAGGAGGGTGCAGGGTGGAGAAGTAGCCATCTGGCTACGGGGTGGGAAAGCCTTCTGTGAACTGCTCACTCAGGGGGCACCCCAACCCCAGCCCTGACTTAACGATGACACTGAAGAGAATGTTCCTTCTCTTCTCCTAACACTTTGCTTTCCCCCCAGATTCCTAATTTGAGGCGGAAAGGTGGGCAAGGCTCCCTCTGACTCCCTTGATGACTTAATTTAATTTTTTTCTCTCCCCGCCAGTGTCTAGTATGTATTCTGATTCTTAAGTGCTTCCTCCCATGTACAATCTCCTTTATTACAAATCTAATAATAAACGTGAAAAATTCTGATGGGGCTTTTCCCAGTGTCTTCCTCCCCTCCGCCTTCCAGGACAAGAGCATCTGGTCCCCAGCTTGAGTACAAGTTTGGGGTGGAATGAGCAGACACTGACACACAGGGACTGAGGTCACTTCCCACAGACACACACACACACACACACACACACACACACACACACACACACACACACACACACACACCAAGGCAAGCTGTGTCAGGTGTTTACTTGGCGTCGTTTGGGGGTGGGGGTGGGGGGCTTGTTGTGAAAGGAAGCTTGGCGATGCGGGGTAGAGATTGTACACGGGAGAGTTGGGCTGGGGCCGGACCAGTGAGAGGGAAAGAGAAAAAAGGGAGCCGACAGCTGAAGTCCAGCTCTGGACACCTTAAGGGCCTCCTGCACTGCCCTCGGCTGCCTCCGGCTCGTCTGACTGGTTCAGCTCTGCACGTTCCTCCTCTTCCTCCTGGCGTTCTGGGGCCTTCCTGGGGAGAATCCTGCACATGGACCCCAGGACTCTGCTACCGCATTCCAAGCCCTTTACCTGCCGCCCGGAAGGGTCAGCCTTGAGGCGCCTGCCTTTCCCCACTCACCTCTGCTCTCTGCGCCGGCGCCTTTGCCACAGGATGATCCCGATGAGCAGGCCGGCTGTCCCCAGGCCTCCCAGGATCCCCAGGGCCAGGGCTAGAGTCCCCAGCCCCGAGTCACCCACAGAGCCTGTAGGGAGATGAGAGCTGAGGACACGCCACACACTGCTCCTTTCTTGTGGACCATAACCCCCTCCCCGGCCGCCACATGTCTTGAGGCCCGTCTGCATCTGCGTCTCTGACCGCCTCCGACCCCTCACCTGCACTTGGCCCCTCTTGGCCCGTTTCTGGAAGACAGCAAATCGGAAGGGAAGGTTTCAGTTCGGGAGAAGGCTGCTTAGTGGGGCCCAAGTGGGGTGTCTCCCTTCTTGGAGGGAGAGGCTCCTTTAGGCCTGGCTGCTCCCTAGCAGGGTTTGGGTGGGGCTGAGGAGGACTGGGTGTGGGGGGTAGGGAGGGGCAGGGCTTCGGGATGGGAGGTGTTGCACTGGGACCAAGCCAGAATAGGGTTGGGAAGAGGTCCTGCACTGTCTTCTCATCCCAGCCCCAGGATCCCCGGGATTTGCAGGGTGGTGGGGCTCACCAAGGATGCTGATGCTGACAGCAGGACTTTGCTGGGACCCGTGGACGGGATAGGTGGCCACGCAGCTGTAGGCGCCCTGGTCCTGCGGCTGCACCTCAGAGAGGAGCAGCACGGGGCTGAAGAGCAGGGGCAGAGGTGTGCCCTGACGGGGAGCAGGGATGGGAGGCTCTTAGGAAACCCTTGTCCACCATCTCTGACTAAACCCCGTTTTCCTCCCCAGCACCTCCCCTGCCCTCCCCCCAATTGCCATCCCCCTCTCTCCAGGTCACTCACATCCTTGAGCCAGTGGACCTGGGGTGGGGGCTTGGCAGGGGCCTCACAGGTCAAGGTCACCGTTCCTCCAGGAGCTACTACTCCACTTTCTGGCTCAACCACCAACTGGACCTTCAAGGGCATGGGCTCTGCGGTTGGAGGGGCGTGAGAAGGAGAGTCACACCTCACGATCCAGTGGAGAGGGGCCCATGCCCACCACGCTCAGGGCTGTCTCCACCTCTGTGCTCACCCCAGACCCTGGGCTGAATGGGGGCCGAGTGCAGAGGTCGGCGCCCGGGCAGGCCAAGACTGAAGCTGCAGGAGAAGGTTGGGCGGGGAGCTTCTCCCAGGGCTGGGGTCACTACCAGCTCCGACTGCACTGTGAAAAGCCCGGTCTCAGGGTGTCTCCTGGTCTCTTCCTTCACAGACACTCCTGGGTTGGGAAGAAGACAAGATGCGACAACCCCAGGGGGGATTGTGGGAGAGGGCCAACTCGGAAGGGGGGTGGGGAGACACACTGGGACTCACCTTCCCCATCAGAAACCAGAAGTTTCCCATCCAGCTGCCAGCTAAGAGTCCCCGCAGGGTAGCTCCCTTCTGACACACAGGTCCCCACCTGGGAGAAGTGATTGACCACCTCATCATTTGAACAGACACACACAGACACACAGTGCCGTACGGACTCCTCTCCCATTCACAGGGCCACCTTCTTTTCTTCCACTACCTTACTGGGGACGCCAGCTGTGAGTTCGGACACAGGGTCTACAATTTCCGGCTTCCTAGGAATCTCTGGAGGAGAGAACATCCAGTTAGCTGGTGCGGCAGTCAAGGCCCTCACAACCCAGGTGGGGGCACAGGAGACAAGGACTGCAGTTGAAGGGTTTTCTAGCTAAGAGGTGGGCTCTGGAGCGGGTCCTGCAACCCTTACTGTAAACTTGGACTCGGTAGCTGGACTTGGTCTCCTTTCCACTCCTGCTTGTTGCCCGGCACCGGAAAGTCCCCTCATCTTGGATCCCGACAGCAGGAAGGAGGAGGGAGCCATTGGGGAGAATCCGAGCCACGCTATCCCAGGAGTCTCCCTGGGGAGACAGGACCTTCCAAGCTTCTGTGCGACCTGTGTTCTGTGGACAAAGAAGAGGAGGCCTAAGTGCAGGTCCTCCGCGGGAAGACTGATGAGGTAGAGACTGGACTCATCGCTGGTCTCCGCAAGTTAAGTGACTGGGACAGGCGCCCCGCTTACCAGTTTCCATTCCAGCTGCTGGGGTGGTTTCCTGGGGGCCCCCTTACAGTTCAGCAGCAGTCTCTCCCCAACCCCGGCTGTGATGTTCTGACTGCTCACTACTGCCCCTGGGAGAGAGCACGTGGTGGGGGTGGAGGGGCAGCAAGGGAGGTCGGGCTGATGGATTTAGGGCAGGCTGGGCGACAGGGGCGTAAGAAATCGCACCCAAGGTTCCTGGAAAGTTCTGGGGAGATTTGATGGGGGAGCACAAAGTAGTCTCCAGCCAGGGCTGGCTGGGAGGGGGAATTTGGCAAGGGGAGAGGCTCACCCCACAGACTGAGGACCAGCACCCAGGCTCCAGCTGCTGCCATCCTGCTGCCTCCCCAGGCTCCTGGTGCTGTCTGTCCCCTTCACTGCTGCCGCCACCGCCCTAGGGGAAGCTTGTACCCTGCCCCCCCCCCCCCCCCTTACCTCCCCATCCTTCTCAGTCTCAGGGAATGCTAGGAATTCATGCCTCTCTGAAGAGTCCTTCAGGTACTTGGAGAAACTATCACCCCACCCCTGCGTCCTACCCACCTGTGGGCACAGCCACCCTATGGGGGTGGGGGCTCCCAACCATCAGCCCCAGCGCCATATTCCTGTCCCAGCACTGGCTGGCGGATGACCGTAGCCCCATCCTGATGGGGCAAGGTTGCTACTCAACTGGGTTCGGGCCAGGCCCTCGTGAACTGAACGTGAACGGTGGGCCTGGGTGGAAGGCAGGACTGAGAGGAGGCATGAACTGGAGTTAAACTGGTTTGGGTCTTTTTGAACAACAACAAAAACAACCCCAAATTCCTGGAGTTGTTTTTGAAAAAAAAATTCTCAACTAAACCCAGGGAAAAAAGAATTTCCTTTATTTAAAACTGCGATTTGTTCGGTGAAACTACAAGTTTACAAGTGAGAAGAGAACTGCCCCTGGACTGTGCTTCCCGCCCCCACCCGTCACGCTCCCAGCCTCCCCCACTCCATCCCGATCAGGCGGCCAGGAGAGGCTCCCTCTCCGACAGGCTTGTTAAACCCGAGGTTGTTTGCAGGGGGGGGGTGGGGGGGGTTCACATGGGGAGGGTTCACATGGCAGGGCTCAGGGCCGAAGACAGGGTGTTGGTTTTCCTCCCCCCACCTGTCTTCTTGCCGCCTCCCTCCTCCTCCCCCACCTCAATTTTGGCATGAGGAAATACAAAAGTTAACTCATTTCCAGGGAAACTGAGGAACATCTGTATACAAGCACCCCAACCTGTATTTAATCGAGTTGGCAATAGCCCACTCCCAATCCTCCCCCCACTCCAATCCGTAAACTAGTTTAAAAACAAAAAGGCGTTACAGACATGCCATTCAGAAGGGCAGGTGGCACCTTGGATCTCCTCAAATTTACTGAGGTCAGCCCTACCCAAGAGTTGTGGGAAGAGAGGTGGCCCACCTTGGTCAGCCCTACCCAAGAGTTGTGGGAAGAGAGGTGGCCCGCAAGGTGGGCCCCACCTGGTCTCCACATCCAGGCCCACACAACTCAGCCGTTTAGGGGGAGGCCCTGGTGTCTTGCGAAACGCACTTGTTGCTGGACAGGACTGGAGCCTCTTCACCGGTTCTGTTGGTTCCCTTTTCCCTTACCAAGACCACCCCCCTTGGCTATCACCCCTAAAATGGGAAAGCAAGAAATCCAAACCAAAGCAAACCAATCAGTTAACATATTTATAAAACATCTACTTGCCCCAAACTAAATTAAAAATCAAGAACCAACATAAAAAAAGAAACCCAAAACAAAACCCCACACACACCCCCACCCCAAGATACAGATCAATCCCAGGGTTTCTTTTTTTCCCTTTGGGGAAAAAAAAGTTGAACCCCAAAGCCCAGTCAACAATTCCCTAAAGTAGCAGAAACTCCCTCCGAGGTAGATAACTGAGTCAGACACTCTCGTCCACCGAGCGATTCTATTGGTTTAAGATGAGCTGCGTATGAGGTAATAAAGCCGTCTGGAGGAGCGGGGGGCGGGGATGCACCGGGGGCACGGCCCAGGTCCTCTGTCCAGAAGTAGTGTCCCCATTTTTGGCATCTCTGGTTGGGCAGGGCTGGCGCCTCCAGATTCCAGAGCTGATAAGTGGGGTGAGGAGAGAAAAGTAGAGGGCAGGGCAGAGAGAAAGAGAAATAGCTCTCTCTGTGTGTGTATGTGTGTGTTACAGAGAAGTTTAAAAGCAGGTTTCTGGGAGTGTGTATTTCTATGTAATAGAGAAAGGCTGGGAAAGAGGAAAAAAGGGGGGAAAACAGACCCCCCCATCGTCCCCTTTGAAGGACCCCATTTTCCCTGCCATGTAGTTACACCCCCAGCACTGAGAGTCCGGTCCAGGAGGGGAAGCCCCCATTTGCCCTTTCTCTGTCTTGTGCTCCTCCCGTGTCTGGGGTTTGTCCTCTGGTTGTCTCCATCTTCTTCAAGAGTCGCCTTGAGAGCCCCTGCCCTGTGGCCCTGAGGGGCAAGGTCAGTTGGAAGTGTCCGAGTGGACGCTCCCTGGTCCCTCTGTCGGGGACGTAACTGAGGACGGGGTCACAGCCTCCTGCCAGCCACCATTTGCCTAGAAAGAGAGGGAGAAAGAGTTAGGCATGGGCCCGGGGAAGCCCTGTGTGGGGACAATGCTGCCAGGCAGATGCCCCCTTTTCACCACGGCTTCCGATAGCCACTCACTCACCCTCATTTCTCGGGGGCTGTACATCTGGCCCCCTCCTAGGTTATCGCTGTAGCCCCCAGGCCCCATCGAGTGTCGGAGCGATTCCACCTGCAGGCAGCACAGGAAGGTAATGACAAGGTGAGAAGGACACATTCTCGTATCCTACAGGGAGGGGACGCACGGGTTTGCGGAGCCCATGTAGCACCTGACCTGGGAAGCAGAATAGGAATCTCCATTGAGCCCAGGCATCCCCAGAAACATGTCTCCGGATCCTGAGAGGTTGAAAGAGCCACCGGAGCCTTGGGGGGAGCAGAGAAAGGGTTAGGAAGACCACAACAGGCCCCCGCAGGGCAGAGCCGATCAGGCTCCGCTTTGGTACTTGCACTATCCACAAGACAACACTCCAGCCTCAGAAAGAACAGACTGTTCCCTGAGCCTCCCTTGGCCATCTGCTGGAAGAAGCTCCCCCCAGAACTATTGGGGTGGCCTCCATCCCTCAACATCCCCAGCTTATCTTGTCTCAACTTCGACTTTTATTTTACGCCCCCCCACCCTTCTGCTGTGACCCTGCCTAGACAGGAAGCAGGAACAGAAGCAGGAAGCATGTAAGATAGCCAGGCAGGGTGGTGGGGGCGCTACCTGCAGAGGAAGGAGGTGTGGGGGAGCTGGTGCGGCTGTGCCCCCCCTGAGTGACCGACACGGCGGTCTTGACAGCATAGATGTTGGCTTCCTCTTGGAACTTTCCGATGTTCTTCTTATAGCGAATCCGCTTGTTGCCGAACCAGTTGGAGACCTGCAGGGTGTTGGGAGGGCCAGGAGCAAAGGAAATCCCTCACTTCACGGGAATCTGGGGTGTCGGGGGCCCCAACACTCCTTTTCCCCAAGCCGCTTGAGACACCCCCCCATACCTGAGAGACAGTAATGCCGCACTTCTTGGCGAGCTCCTCCTTTGCCTCCTCGCTGGGATACGGGTTACTCAAGTGGGAGTAGAAGTACTCATTTAAGACCTCGGTGGCCTGTTTGCTGAAATTCCGACGTTTTCGTCTGCAGGGGAGGGAGAAGGGCCGTGAAGGGGGTGTTGTCTTGGCCGGGCCACCATGTTGCGTGAACCGGATGACGCCGCTGTCACAGGGGACCACGGGACGTACGGTGGCTTGGGGGGCGGCTGAGGATGGCCTGGCCCCTAGACCCCACCTGGCATCCAAGAAGCGGGAACGCAGGATCATGACGGCCTCACAAGTGCTCTGCTTGAGCTGCATCTGGATGGCGCTGAACTTCCGGTGGATGATGCTCACCATACGCTCCATCTCCTTGGGGGCCACTGGCCGGGTGCGGCTCTGCTCCCTCAGCAGGTTCATGACGTGGGTTGTGAACTCATTACAGGCCTAGGGAGGATGGGGTGGGGGCGCCCGTGTGTGGTAGGGAGTAGTCCTTTGGCTTTGGCGCACCCCTCAAAAGCCCCGCCCTCTACCCTCGTCTCCTCACCTGTTCATACTTCTCTAGCTCTGAGTGGTAGATGTGGCGGATCTGGGCAAGTTTGCTGCGATAGTCTGAGTGTTCGATGGAGTTGTCGGGGGACACGCCACCCCCAGAGGCCGCAGCGGCTGCGGCTGCAGCGGCTGAGCCCCCCCCTTTCTCGGGTCCTGCCACACCCTCTGCCAGAAGCATGTTGTCCAAGCGCATCAGCTGCGGGTCCACAGGCTCCTCCTCTTGGGAGCTCCGGATGCTCAGGCCTAGCGTGCAGGCAGGTGCACTCAGGGTCCCAGGGCCCCCCACACTCAACTCTCAGCCCTCCCAAGCCTCAAGTTTTCCAGCTTTGGTTTCTACCCAAGCCCCCTCTAGCAACCTCCTAGATGCCCCACTTTCCTCAGAGCCCCAAACACTTAGCTCAAGTCACTTAGTAAGCAGGCCAGAACAGAGGGATGGGGGGTTGGGGGGCAATGACCACATACCAGTTTTCTCCTTGATCTCACACAGGACGCTGAAAAGAGCAGGCTTCATTCGGTGGCAATTTAGGGCATGCTTCCTTCAGAGGAATGGGGGTGCAGAAAGAGAAAAGTTGAGGAGCTACAGGAACGGAGCAGAGGGTAGGAGAGGGAAGCAGCGGGGACATCTGTGGAAGGTGCAGGGAACCTGACAGAGGGGCTGGGGGCTGAATGGATTTGGGGGGCCACCACGGAGCAGAGAGGTGAGCCAAGTGCTTGGGTTGTTAGACAGTGGGAAGTTGCCAAAGAGACGGGTTAGAAGGGGTACGGAGGAAGAGTTTAGGGGAGGTCCCTAGAGGAATGACGGTGACTAGGTAGATTTCACAGGAAATCAGATGGAGAGACAGGCGGCAAAGAGTCAGAATCTGAGGGTGACACGAGTTGGGGGTGTTGGGCTCTAGTGGGAAATCCAGTATAGAAGGCTGTGAGAATCCTGGGATTGAGCAGGGTGGAAGATACCATTGGCCGAGCTGAGCTTGCGGAGAAGGGCTGGCAGCTCTGGGAGGGAGTGCAGGGGCCCCCAGGTTTGGGCAGGGTGGGATGGGGGCGGGCTGGGTGGAGAGTTTGGGGAGAGGACAGGATAGCCGGAGTGGGCTTCTAAGTCTGGAAGCCAGAAGGGGGCTCCGGAGATGGAGAGAGGACAGGACGGCATTCGCAGGGAGTGTGGGGGTCAACGAGAGGTTAGAGGGGGGAGGGGGACCACCTGGGGTTCCCTCTGAAGGTCTCATGGTCAGGGGGTGGGAGGGGGGTTGAGAGGGACCCCTTATCCCGGGGTTCCCAGGAGTGGGCAGAGAAGAGGGCTGAAGCCTTTCCCAGAGGGTCACGGAGTTAGGGGGCTCTCCGAAGACTCAGCCCTATCATGGGGGTCTGGCCAGGTCTGTGTGGGGGTCCCGGGGTGGGGGGCACTCACTTGGCCTGGGCCTCGTCCAGGCTCTGGTCGGTGATGGTCATTATCTGCTGCAGAATGTCCCCGATGTCTTGCTTCCCTCGGCCTCCCGGGACACCCCCGCTGCCCCCACCGGGATCTCCGCCACCGGGAGGCTCGCCAGGGCCCCCCGACTCCCCGCCCACCAAGCCCAGTCCCCCCCGGCCCCCGCCTGGAGGGGGCGGCCCCAGTAGCCGCTCGTCCATAGCTGGGGGGGGGCCCTGGGGCCCCCTCCCTGCTCCGCCCCTCCCCCCGCCGGGTTACTTCCCCCCCCAAAACTCGCTGCGGCCGCTGCTCCCTCCGCCCCCACCCCCGCCCGGCTCCCCCCTCCCGGCTCCCCCGGGGGTTCACCCCGGCCCTGGAGGGAGACCTGGGGTACCGACTGGGTCCCCCACAGGAGACCCCGGCCCCCGGCGGCGGAGAAAATGGAGCCGGAGAGAGAGAGAGAGAGAGAGAGAGGAGGCCCAAGCGGGGGTGTGTGAGAGAGGGAGGAGGGAGGAGGGAGACGGGGAGCGGGCGGGGGAGGGGAGCGGGGAGGAAGGGGAGGGCAGGCGGCGGGGAACTGGGCGGAGCCGGGGGCGGGGCGCGGCGCCGGGACGGCGGCCGAGGGTGGAGGAGGGGCGAGGCCCAGGGGGGCGGGGACTCGGGGGGGGGGGACGCGCTGGACCCCGGGGCTGGACGGCGCGCGCCCGGGTTCCGCGTCGGGGACCGCGGTCACGTGCGCTCTCCGGCCCCTCGAATGCCGGGGTTCACCGACAGCTCAGTTCCTCTTTCTGGTCCTAATGACTCCCCTCCCAGTTCTACTTAATTAAAACCGGGGGGGGGATAATTAGGGAGGTCTCCAGCCGCTGCTTAATGAGCCGGTAATTAACCAGCCAGGGAGGGGAGCTGGCCTCGGGCCAGACTGGGGGGGCGGGGGGAGCGGGGCGGCCTCCGGCCTCACCTTCCCGCCCTCCACAGCCCCCCCCCACCCCCAGACAGCAGCCTTCAGTCCAGAAGGGAATGGCATTTATTCACGCAACCAGAACTTCGGCCGGAGTCGGGGCGGCCGAGGCGAGCAGGGCAGGGGGGCTGGCCCAAGAGTCCATCCACAGCCCCCCCCCCCGGGGCCACTCAGTCCTGGGGTGTGGGTGCAGTGCCAGGGTGGGCGTGAGCGGGCAGGCTTAATCTCCATTCGGGCCCACCCCCCTTCACCTTCCTTTCTTTTAACGGGGAAGGAGGGCGGGCGGTCTCCTGTCCCAACCTTGGGAGGTTTTCCGATTCTTGCAAACCAACCCACCAACCAAACCAATCCAGGGTCCTCAAACCCCACTTAGAGGCTACACTCGCAAAAGCGTCCTCCCAGCTCAGGCTGGGGACTCCCAGGCGCCCGGTGACGGTGAGATCCAAGGCGGCCCCAGGTGGTCAGGATGCTGTCAGCCTCAGGACCACCCTGCCTGGCCTTTCCCCTCCCCATTCCCAGGGTTTCCGGACGTCGCCTCCTCTTTCCCTGGGGGGGCTGGGCACAGGGGTGGGGTATGGATATTGAGGTTTCTGCCGGGCTTTCCAGTCTCGGGTCGAAGGCTTTGCACCCTGGGGTGGTGGTGGAGAGCCCTCTCAGGAGCTCCAGTCTCAGCAAGTGTGCGCGGGAGGCCTGGACCTTTGCTCCTCCATTCGCCCGCCCCCCTGCACCCTCAGCAGCAACTCCAGGAGCTCGTGCCCTCCCGGGGGCAGGGGGGGCTCCGACCGCTGCGCTTCCATCCGCTGGCACTGCAGGGAGGGGAACGTGCTGGTGAGGTCCTCAAGGCACCTGAGAAGGGCCGGGTCAGAATGGGATGCAGGACACGGGCAGTGGCTGGCCAGGGCCCTGGGAGGAGGGCCTCCTCATCGTGGACAGATGGGGTGGGGCGGGGTCTTTCCTCCTGCGGGTGGGCTTCTCACCTGGTGGCTGAGGATGGTGCTGTAGAGCTGCTCTCTGTCCTCAAGGGGCCGGGGGGGTTGGGCTGACCTTTGGTTTGGGGGGCTCTGGGGGACACAGAAACTGGCCCTCTGCTCCTCCAGGCGGCGGGACTGTGCGTCTGCCACCAGGTCCAGAAAGAGTTCCGTTTGTAGGGAGAGCAGGGAGGCCGCGCAGGGCTCCAGGGTGGCTGGGGACAGGAGAGGGCAGGCTCAGGGGTGGCATACAGGGTAGGGGGTAACAGGGTGAGGTAGTTAGGGACTGGGAGTTGGAGCTGATTCGGGGGGTGATGGACAGTCCGGGGAATGGGGGGGTAGGGCTCTCAGTCAAGAGATCAGAAAGGTGGGTGGGGGGGGGTGTACCTGTATGTCCAGTCCCAGACAGGGGAGGGGATGGAGGGGCAGATCGCCAAGGCCGCGTGGTGGTGTTCACAGGGGGCCAGCCTTGTTCATCCTGGGGGGGGTCCTGGAGCCAGGAGGCAGCCCCGTCAAGCGGGAGGGGGGGGGGGAGTGGAGGGAACAGGGGCTAGGCTAGTGTCCTGTTTCCTCTAGGCCTCTCTTCCTGCTTCTGGGCCTCCCTTCCTGCCTCAGTGTGCCCAAGCACTTTAGTCTCCTGAGCGGGAACTGGGTCTCTGCCCCAGGTCCTCACTTCCAGGGGTCTGCTCCTTCCCCCTCCCGTGCCCACTCACCTGTTCACCATCCTCTTCTCCTTCCTGAGGTCTTTCGGCCTCCATCCGCAAGAGGGGAGAAACCTAAGGGGGAGGGGTGGCTGGGATTTGGAACCCTGGGTCCCAGGGGAGAGTGGGGGCTGGAAGGGGTGGGGGCCAGCTGGGGGCTGGATGCCTGGGTTCTGAGCAGAAAGCTGGGTTCCTGGTCAGCTCCCCCACACCCCCTCGGCCCCGCCCATCCCTGTCAACTTCCTCCAGTTCTCTTTTGCCACCCAAACAGTTTGCTGGAGCTTTCTAGCCTCAGGGGAGCACAGAGAAGGGGAAAAGCTCCCCCAGCTGCAGGAGTTTGGGGGAGGGGGTGAGGAGGGGGGTGTCACTGGGTGGGGAAGGACTTCTGGCATCCGTATCCTCAGAGCCTCAGCACCCCATGAACAGCCCCCTCCGTAGTTTCCTCCTCCCCCACCTCTGCTTCAGCTCTGTCAACACAGGAACTAGCTGCACAGGAAGTGGTTTCACTCCTCAACCCCCCACTCGCCCCCCCCCCCCACTGCCACCCACAGGTCTTGGAGACCTTTCCATCCCAGATCAACCCTTAAGAAGGTCTCACTGTCCCTGCACCTCTTCAAACTTACTGGGACTAGGAAACGTGCTGTCCACCTCGAAAGCAGAGAACACACCCAGGAAGGTTCTCTCAAGCACACACACACACACACACACACACACACACACACACACACCCAGGAAGGTTCTCTCAAGCACACACACACACACACACACGAAGGTTCTCTCAAGCACACACACACGCACACACACACACCCAGGAAGGTTTTCTCAAGCACACACACACACACACACACACACACACACACACCCAGGAAGGTTCTCTCAAGCACATACGTACACACACACACACACACATACATACACACCCCTAGCCCCTGGTCCAACATACCGTAAATATTACATATTTACGTAATATTCAACGAACGTGTTGAACAGTTATTCCTCCCCTCAAGGGGATGTGTACCAACCTATGGGAAAAGGGGGACAGATAGCATCCTGGCAACTCGGTTGAGCACAGACAAGGAATAAGGGCTACCTCCTCGGGGCATGGAGGAGGGGTATGGAAACTGAGCAGGGAGCCAACACTTTCTTCCGTCCTTGATGAGTGCTCATGGGTGGCTAGCTCCAAGGCGGCAGGGCAAACCCAAACCAATCTCACTGCCATGGAGCGCATTCCAGCTTCTAGAGATCCTGTAGGACAGGGTAGAACTGCCCCCTGTGGGTTTCTAAGACTCACTTAAAAAAATCATTTTATTGGGGTCTTGTCCAGCTCTTATCACCAATCCATCCATCCATCCATCCATCCATCCATCCATCCTTGTGTCAAGCACATTTGTTGCCATCATCATTTTCAAAACATTTTCTTTCTACTTGAGCCCTGGTATTGGCTCCTCATTCCCCCCCCCCCCACCTCTCCTACCCTCAATGAACTCTTGATAATTTTTAAATTATTTTTTCATGTCTTACACCTACTGGTCTCCCTTCACCCACTTTTCTGTTATCCGCCCCCCCCCCTGGGAGGGGGTTATCTGTAGATCATTGTGATCGGTTCCCCCTATCTCCTCCCACCTTCCCGTTCCCCTCCTGGTATCGACTATCGCTGTTTACAGGAGTAGAAAGCCTCATCTTTCTCCTGGAGATCGGACCGTGGTTTCAGACGGCTAATCTTGTGGTTAGCAGTCCCATGCTTAAGCGCTATGCCACCAGGACTCCTCAGGAACAGGATGAAAAACCAAACCCAACTCACTGCCATCAAGGTGATGCCAACTCATAATGACCCTATAAGACAGGGCCGAACTCCCTCTGGGAGTTTCCAAGACGAACGCTTTCCCAGAATAGCGAGCCCACGGCCCCAGCTTTCTCCTTTGTTGCTGGCTGACCTTGCAGCTCATTGGATACCCACTACACAATGCCACCGGGGCGCTTCCGAAGCAGGACAGGTGCCTCCGAAAGGCCACCTGCCGAGTTAAGGGGCTTACAGTGAATGGTGAGAACCTTGTTCTGGTACTCAGGGCTGTGCAGTCTCCCAGATTGTGCCACCTTCTACGCAAGGAACATGGGACTGTTGGCCGTTTCACAGAATTGATGTGGGGTTTAAATGTGATAGGCACCTAGTGAGTGCTGTTAATGATTAGCAGCCTTCAAATGCTTGGTCACTATCTTAGGCCTATCACTCCAGAGGGGTAACCAGGCTGCTGAGGGTTGGATCGTTTCCATGGGTGTACTCGCCCCATTTGAGACCTCAGCAATCAACTGGGACCCTCACTAACTGTCCTTGAGGGAGGGACAAGAAAGCGGGTATTCCCCCCAGAACAATGTACGACTTCAGAGGACAGCACTGAAGCTGCAGCTCAGGGAGAGAGACATCAAAGCACACGAGGAGCAAATGAAGGGAGAGGAAGAGAGAGTGGAGCACATCCTGGCCCACCAAGCCTTGAGGGTGATATCCCTGCTCAGAGCAGCCAGTGCACAGAGAGGACCATAGGGCTGGCCCCACTACGAGACTTGACATCTCTCACCGATCCATAGCGCAATGGGGAACAACACTGGAGATACAGTGTGGGAATTGTGCCTAATCTGACCCCACCACACAGAGGCAAAACACTAAGGGCGTGCAACAGAACAGCAAGGGAAGCAGAACAACGAAGTCCCCAGGGAATACCAAAATTAGACTTTGGGGTCAGGGTGTGGCACCTCATCAGACTTGATGGAAAATACTCTTAAAGGTCAACAAATAGGCCTTGAACTATTTACAGGGTTTTTATTTTGGTCTTTGGTTTGTCGTTTTCTTTTGTTACTTTGTTTTGCCTTGTCTTGTTTTTGTGCATATTATTGTCTCTGCAGGTCTATCTAGATAAGATAGGCTGGATGAACAAACTGGAGTAGAAAACAACGGACCAATGGTTCCAGGGAGACAGAAGGAAGTGGGTGTTAACAAACCTAGGGACAAGGGAACAACAAGTGATCCAAAATCAGTGGTGAGGAGGGTATAGGAGGCTTGGTAGGGCTTCATCAAGGGCAATGTAACAGAGGAATTACTGAAACCCAAATGAAGGCTGAGCATGATAGTGGGACAAGAGGAAAGTAAAAGGAAATAGAGGAAAACTAGGAGCCAAAGGGCATTTATCGAGGTCTAAATACAGGTATGTACGCATGTAAACATATATAGGATGGGGAAATAGATCCATGTGCTTATATTTATAGGTTTAGTATTAAGGTAGCCGATGGACAGTGGACCTCCACTCAAGTACTCCCTTAATGCAAGAACATTTTGTTCTATTAAACTGGCATTCCATGATGTTCACCTTCCAACACGATCGCTGAAGACAAAGCAGGTGGATAAGCAAATGTGGTGAAGAAAGCTGATGGTGCCCCGCTATCTAAAGATACGGCATCTAAGGTCTTAAAGGCTTGAAGATAAACAAGCAGCCATCTAGCAACAAAGCCCACATGGAAGAAGCACACCAACCTGTGTGATCACAAGGTGTCGAGATCAGGTATCTAAAAATCACATTATTGTAAATGAGGGGGAGTGCAGAGTGGAGACCCAAAGCCCATCTGTAGGCAACTGGACATCCCCTTACAGAAGGGTTGTGGGAGGAGATGAGCCAGTCAGGGTGCAGTGTAGCAACAATGAAACATACAACTTTCCTCTAGTTCTTAAATGCTCCCCACCCCTCCCTCACTATCATGTTCCCAATTCTACCTTACAAATCCGACTAGAACAGAGGATGTACACTGGCACAGATAGGAACTGGCAATACAGGGAATCCGGAACAGATGAACCCCTCAGGACCAGTGGTGAGAGTAGCAATACCGGTAGGGTGTAGGGAAGGTGGGATAGAAAGGGGGAACCAATTACAAGGATCTACATATAACCCCCTCCCTGGGGGTTGGGCAACAGAAAAGTGGGTGAAGGGAGACATCGGACAGTGTAAGATATGACGACATAATAATTTATAAATTATCAAGAGTCCATGAGGGAGGCTGGGCGGGGAGGGAGGGGCAAAATGAGGAGCTGATACCAAGGGCTCAAGTAGAAAGCAAATGTTTTGAGAATGATGATGGCGGCAAGTGTACACATGTGCTTGACACGAAGGATGTATGTATGGATTGTGATAAGGGATGTACAATCCCCCACTAAAATGATTTTTAAAAAAGTGGGTATGACCTAGTACACACCTTTCCCTAGCCTTGTTCTGCCTGGGAATTAAACCAAACATAGGATCGCCAAATGATTGGGGATTATTCTCACTTTGTAATAACAAAGCCTGTATCCGAATGTTGAACCTAAGGCACATAATTCCCAAAGTCATTCCCATATATTTATTATCGTTTGCCGCCCTGCCCCCGACCCTCCCCAAACGTCACTTCACAAGCAGCTTTATTGTAGGGGGACAGATTTCGGATATTAAATAGTGATGTCTTGGTTCCAGTTGAGGGGACATCTCCCATTGCACCCTGCCTGTAGCTTTTCATCCCTATTTTTCAGGGCGAATGGCTGGGCCGCCCTACCTTTTTTTTTTTTTTTAAAGTTGCAGCTTCTCTAGAAGGCTGTGCCTATTTTGGTAAGCCTCCACTTATTTTGGGAGGCAAACCAAACTCAAGAATTTACTTTTGGGGTTTTCAAAAACAAGCCCAAACTCACTGCCATCGAGTTGATTCTGATTCAGAGACTTTACAGAATAAAGTAGAAATGCCCTTTTGGGCTTCCGAGACTAAATATTAACAGGAATAGAAAGCCTCTTTTTCTCCCTGGGAGCGCCTCATGGTTTCAAACTGCTGACCTGTGGCTAGCAGTCCAAATCGTAACCCACTAGGCTACCAGGGGTTCTAGAGCCTCAGACTTGATTTGTGAGGCTTCCGGAACTGCTCGCACTTCGTAGTATTCCATTTAAAGCGTGCCCTGTGTCCCCTCCACAGCCTTCTAATTCTGGTGCTCGGACCTAGAACTAAGAGATTCGGGATCCCACACGGTTTGGGGAGATGCTCGCTCCGGAGATGGGGTAAGGCAAGGAGGCGGGATAGTCGTGCTGGGGGTGGGACCGCAGGCTCCCAGAGTCACCCAATCACAGGGCCAGTCAGCCGCCGAAGCCCCACCCCCGCGCCGGGCCACGCCTCCGGATCTTCCCCGCGTTACGCCAGGGCTGGGTCGAGGCCTGCGCACGCCGGCAGAAAACCTACGCCCACGCAGGGGCTGGCCTCCCGTTCCTCCTCCTGATAGGCTCCGGCCGTGCAAATAGGCCCCGCCCCCGCAGGCGACGACGTCAGCAGACACAGTCCGAGCTTGCAGACAAGCCCCGCCCTCTCGAGGGCCCGCTCCGGCGGAGAACGTCCGAGTGCGCGGCAGGGCCCCGCGCCCGCGAGGGGGCGCGCTCCGCGACGTGAGCCGGCCGCACAAGGCGGAGCCAGCTCCGCGGCCCGGCGCGGCTTTGTGACGCGTCTCCGGCGGCCCCGCCCCCTGCAGGAGCGTCAGCAGATCCCAGTGGTGGCGTTGGCGGGCGATGTCTCCGGGCGCGAGTCCGGCCTGGTCTCGCAGCCCCCGGGCCGCCCCGGCGCCCAGCAGCAACTGGGCCACCTCCACTGCCCCTTCTCGGGCCGCCAGGAACAGCGGGGTCTGCTCCTGTGAGAGAAAAAATGGCTAGGAAGGAGGGGCCAGGCAGGGCCGCGCTCCACGACCCCGCCCGCCGCGCAGCCGGCCCCGCCCCTGCACTTTTAAATTTAATTAATTTTGTTATCGTTGCTGGGCGCCTGCGCTTCCACGTCCACCCTTTTAAAAGGAAGCTCGCGGTTTCAGGCTGACCCTGCTGTCCTGGGCGTCTTTGTCGGCTCCAGCCTGCAGCAGCGAGCGGGCGGCCCGGGCGTTGTTCACGGCGGCGGCCCAGTGCAGCGCGGTTTTTCCTGCGGGATGACGTGGGGAGTTGTTACCCCCTCGGGGCTGGGGACCGACGCCCGGGTTCCGCTTTCCCACGGGTTCTGCCCTTGCGAGTCGCTCAAAGGCGGGAAGGGTTGCCAGGGCGACCGCCGACGGGCAGGAAGCTTTGTCCCCTGGTGACGTAGTCACTGGCGCGCGGGAGGGACAATGGGGCATTGTTCTAGGGTCGGTGCGACCGGGAGACCACCCTCGTTCTCGGCCCACATCCCTGCTGGCTGAGGAGTGGGGTGTCGTTGGAGGGGAGATAGGCGCGCTCCTCTTTTGCATCGCCAATGCGGTGCCGCCTTAGCCCGGGAAGGGATGACTGGACTTCCAAACTGCCCTTTTGCCGCCCCTCCCCCCTCTCTGTTTAACCTCGATCACTTACCCCACTTGTCTCTGGCCCCTACGTCTGCTTGGGCTGCAATTAGTTCTTCAACCAGATCCTCCACTGCTAGCCGGGCGGCCAACATGAGAGCTGTGGTCCCGTCCTCCGAGCGTGCGTCCACTGCCGTCTGCCGGCTCCGGAGCAGGAGCTGCGGGGCCAGAGAAGGCCAGTGACCTTTGGCACGTCCTGCACTGCCAGCTCAGGCCCTCAACACCTTTAACCTGTCCCCAGGCCACATCCAGGAGTGCCCTGGTTGGTATGACATTTAGTTGGTGCTTGGCTGCCAACTGCAAGCTTGGCATTTTGAGCCCACCTGGATGGAGGCATCTCGGAAGGAAGAGCTGGCCACTCACTTGCGAAAGGGCGGTGGAGCACAGTTCGACTCATGATAGGGGTGGCCATGAGTTGAAACGGGCTTGGGGCAGCTGGGTCATCGTACCCACCCACCCACCTTTCAGGAAGACTGCCCCAGCTTTACGTGAAACATCAGTCATGCTAGTGTTTGCTGACCTGGCAGACCTCCTGGGCGTCCGCAGCCACAGCCGCGTGAAGTGGGGTGCGTCCTGCCAGGTCTGGTTGGTTGGGATTGGCTCCAGCCTCAAGTAGGCGACGGGCAGCTGTTGGCCGGCAGAATCGGGCAGCCAGGTGCAGAGGGGTCTCCCCAGTGCCCACGGTGTGAGCCTGGGGACTGGCCCCTCCGCTTAGCAGAGGCTCCCATGGTTCAGGACTTCCCAGCCAGGCCCCTTCGAAGGTCCTGGCGGCCATCCCCCCACAGCAGACTGCTGACATCAAAGGAGTCACCCCATCTGTGGGTGAGAGTCGCAAGGAGCAAATCAGTCAGGGCACAATGACGCAGTCAGGGAGAAAGTGGAGGCTCAGGGGAGGCTCAGGAGGTGGAGAACCATGGCTGGAGGCCTCAGGAAGCCCAGCTCTGGCTCTTGACTCGGGGTGTTTTCAGTCAAGTGGCCTCTACTTCTACGGGCTTTAGTCTTAGCTTTAACGGGTGCCATCAGGCCTTAATTCTCTTGTAAGGTGTTGGTGGTTCTCAGACTCGAACCTGCAGCCTACGCACCTCACAGGCTTGACTTTCTGAATCTGCGTCTCCGGTGGAGCCCAGAGAAATGGTCAAGTTCCCCGCTGGTGAGCATTCTGCTGGTCCAGAGACTACATTTTGAGGACCAGTTTTGGGGTAACAACGCGACATGGAGTTGATTCTAAAAAGTGTCTGAGGAGGTGTACATTTTTCTTGTTGTGCTTGTAGCCTCACATACCAGGTCCACAGGTGTCCACGTCAGGGACCTCCAGCTCAGACTCCTGGGGGGGAGTCAGCATGGCTGTCTGGGGGAGCTCCCCACAGTCTCCGTTCAGAGTCCAGAGCTGGCACTTGGAAGGTGGAGTCATTCCTTCAACCTTGGGAGCCAGGGCGGGCATCAGTGAAGGCAGCTGACTCCACCTCCCTCTTCTTCATGACCCCCTCCCTGTCCCTGCCCTTTCCCTGGGCCACCCACCTCGCCCTCCTCAGGGCTCGAGCACATCACAACTCCGTCCTCTTCAGCTTCTGCCTCTGCCTTCAGGGCACTGGAGGGACGCGGGTGAGCAGAGGTTACCAGGGCTTGGGACCCTCAGAGTCTCCCCAAACCCCAGTTCCTCCTCATTCTCACTTGAGGCCGATGCTGTCCTCGCCCAGGGGCGGGCGCCGTCGGCAGCGGGCCCGCTGAGTTCTGGGCCGACTGGTGAAACCAGGGGGTAGCCAGAGGGCCCCGTGCTCCCTGCGTCGACGCCGGATGAGCTGGAGGACAAGAAGCGCCCCTAGGCCCAGGAGAAGCACCCCAGCCACCGGCGAGCACAGCACAGGCCAGGGGAGTTGATTGGCAGGGAACTCTTCTGGGGGGTGGAAGAACAGTCACAAAGATAGGCCATTCTTGGCCAGGTTGGTTATTACTGTGAGACCTTTGGGTGAGTGCAGTGACCTCTCTGTGCCTTAATGTCCTCATCTGTAAAACAGGCCGGCTGCAGTACTGCCTCGGGGTTACTGGGAGGATTAAATGAGCCAACGATACAAAAGCGCTTTGAGGTGGACGTGACTCCTGAGTGCCATGGAAGCACCGGCTGTCTCAATTCTTTCATGGATGTGAAGACGGTCGGATACTCTGCCCGGTAGAGGAGACGAGCCCGAGCCGGACTGTGCCGAGGCTCCGAGCATGGTTTGGATAAAGCACTTAGGGAAGTCCGGAAGGAGACTGCCTAGCAAATGGGCCAGGAGGGGTCCAGTTAGAGGGGTCAACAAGGGTAAGGGCATCCCAGCAACATTGGACCTCCATGGTTTGTTGCTGGCCCGGCGACTGACCTAGGAGCACGGGTCTGGGGCCATGGCAGGGGCTCACTTACCAGTGCCTGCACGAGGGTGGGCAGCCAGGAGAGGTCCAGGCAGCAGGGGGTCCAGGGCTCCCACCGCAGCCATGGCAGCAAGGAAGCGGAGCAGGAGCCCAGGCTCCCAGGGGCAACGGGATGCAGGGTGGTCGGGGCCACAGTGGGACCAGTCCACGCCCATCACCACCACGAACCTGTGGGGGAGGCACCTCAGAGACCTCTGTGTTGGTCCCTGGCTCCTGCCTTCCCTTTGCTCATTAAAACCAATGTCCGGCCCTCCCCTCTGCCCAGCCTTCTTACCCAGTGTTGGGAGAATCTGTCTCCTGGCCCTGAGATGATGTTGGGGGGCTTGCTGTCTCTTGCTGAGAGGGCCCCTGGGCTCCTCCCAGCTCCTCTTCGGCCTGGGGCCCAGGATAGGGGTACACCTTGTCCATGCCTTCTCTATCCTTTCTCACCCAGAGCCCCACCCTCAGGATCAGGGAGAGCCCCCGGGCCAGGGCAAACAGCTGCTGGTCCAGGGCCTGGGGGCTCAGCACCACCAGCAGGGCCAGGGAGGGCCCCCACTGTGAGTCCCCCGCTTGGGGCCTGCAGTCGCCCCCGTCCCAGCCGCACTCCCCAGTGTGACAGCCGTTCTCACAGTGCCCATTGTGGAAGTGGTCTCGGCAGTACTGGTCATAGGCTGGGCTGTGGGACACGGAGAGGGGCGTCAGGAGGCCAGGGAGGCCCAATTCTCCTCTCTGCCTCAGAGTCCATCTATCACCCCATCCCCACGCTGCCCTGGCTCCCTGCTGCCCTCTCCTCCTGTGCCCCCTGATTCCAGGGGCTCTCCTCTGCAGGAGAGGCAGGCCCTTTCTCTCCAGGGCCCTGGTTGCCAGGGGTATGCTTGTGGACTGGACTCCCAAACCTTGAGACAGGTACCCAGAGGCCATGCCCGCTCTCCATCCTCTATTCATTACCACCCGCCCCACTCCTTCACCCGTGCCCTCGGGTGTATCTGGCGAGGAAGGTGGAAATGCCCTGGGCAGCGGGCTCCTGGGCACTGGGCTCACCTGCAGGCTGGAGGGGTCTCACAGTCATAGCCATCAAATAGACACTCTTTGGAGGCACACTGCGGGTGGCACTGCCCATCTCGGAAGAGCAGCCAGCACCGGGAGTGGGCGGGGCAGCCCTTCCAGGGGTCAGGGACGCCCAGGGAGCAGTCCCCCCCATCCCAGCTGCCTGAGGGGCCACTGCAGCCTTCGTCGCAGGCCCCGTCTCCGCCTCTGCCCACACACCCTTTGGCCCCTGGCTTCTGACACCGGGGGCCTGGAGAGTTGGGAGGGCAGGAGCATCGAAAGCCGGGGTCCCCCAGCCCTGGTGTCTCTGAACAGCTGCCATTATGTAGGCATGGGGATGGGGGCCCGCAGCCTTGGGGAGCCGGAGGGGTCAGGCAGTCAGGGCCGCCATAGCCACTAAGGCAGGCACAGCGGGGAGGGAGGCCAGGCTTAGGGGAGGGCAGGCAAAGGCCACCATGGTGACAGTGATGGAGGCCACAGGAGGGCGATCTGCGGCTGCAGGTGGGGCCTTCAAAACCCTGCAGAGGGGAGGAGAGAAGGGGGTTGGGGGGGGAAGGACCCTTTATCCCTTGTTCCTCCAGCAAACACGCCTAGGTTCTCATAACACAGAGGGGCCCTATCAGCAAGGGATGTCCGAGAGCATCAAGCTACTGCTTTACAGCGGCACAGCCATGACTCGTGGTGGTGCCACGCAGCACACAGCACGCAGGAGTGGAAGTGGGTGAGTCACGGGGCGTGAAACAACCCCGATGCACTGTCATTGTAAATGTGAGACAGGTCCTGGGGACTGACTGCAAAGAGCGTGACGCTGCTAATAACGTTCCCAACACACCACCGATATGTTACTTAGGATCTGCACGGGGAATCTCTCCCTGGCTTCGGATGGGTGTGAGCTATGAGGAACTGAATTTAACACCGTCTGTTCATATTTTTTGGGGGGTGGGAGGGGCAGAGGGAGAATAGCATCATGAGTAATATGTGCACCATACGACGTTACAATGCCTAATTTGCTGATGTTTTCTTTCTCAGAGGTTCACTTGCAGACGTTCGGATGTGATGTTTCCAATGCCCAGAGACAAATAAAGAGGATTTATAAAGATACCGATAATAAAAGGCTGAACCAATTTAGGATGGAGGTCTCAGAAAGGACACGCAGCGTCAATTGGGTGCGTGCGTATGTGTACACATATGCACTTATGTGCACACACAGACATACACGTACACACGTGCACGTGTAATTCAAACCCATCCCTGGCCATTGGGTCAGTCCCAATGCATCGTACCCCTACAGGGCAGGGTAGAGCTGCCCCATCGAGTGTCCTTGTCTATATTGTCTTGACAGAAGCAGACCAGGAGATCTCTCTCCTGAGGCGCTGCTGGCTGGCCTCAAACTGCCAACCTCTCAGTGAGCAGGCCAGCATTTTCACCACTGTGTCACCGTGACTGTGTGTGTGTGCACATGTAAATATGATCAGCAAGGAGCCCTGGTGGTGCCAGGTTAAGTGCTGGCAGGGCAGCAAACAATATATATTCTGCATAAATTTTTTTTAAAATATTTATGGGATCAGGTAGCCGCATCACTTTCCCTCCAAAGCTAGGATCAGAGGGTGGGTTTGAACCATGGAACTTGCAGTTCATAGCCCAATGCCTACCCTACATTGCCACTGGGGCTCACCTTATACTACATAAAAATCCCTAAAGACACACAATACACACACACACACACACACAGACACACTTCCTCCTGGAGGAGGAATAGGATAGAGGAGGGTCACATGAAGTAGATCCAAGTTATTGTCAATATTATCCTTTTTAGATTAGGTTCGTGGGTGTTCTGTTGTTAAGAAGTAAATTGAAAGCTGACCATGCATACGCCAATGATGTTAGTGTGTCATGGACCAGAGCTTGTTAAGATCAATCTAGCTCCAATCATCAGAGGTCCATTACATCTGCACACATACGAACATTCAACTTGACCTTGGGAGCTCTTGGCAAAGGTCTGATTCTGAGATATTTCATTCATGTTACTATAGGACCTTGTCTTTCCTGACTGCTTCGTGGATCCACTCACTACCGTGAACCTAGACCAGCTTCCTCTCCTAAGTTTCTGCTCCAGAGTCCCCCTGGTTCCCCCCCCCCCCATAGGGTTCCAGTCCAATGGCACGGGTGCTTGAGGACAGGAGGGAAAGGGGCTTTGTGGTCACTCACCGTGGGGCAGTGGCAGGTGAAACCTGGGGCTGATCCTGTGGCCGCCTCACAGGACCCTCCGTGGGAGCAAGGCTGGCTCTGGCAGGGGTCTACCTCCACCTCACACCACTGGCCTGGCAATACAACAGGGGACATGAGACCGGCCTTCACACATGCTTCCGTCACTGCATCTCCTGGCCCCTCCCTGGGAGCTGGACCAGCACCAGACACAGGCACGGCATCTTGGGCATCTTTGGATCGTGGAAGGTGGGTGGACAAGAGGACTTGGTTGCTTTAGGGGTGAGGACTGTCTAGGTGTCCTTGACCTGCTCAGGTGTGCCCCAAGGATGCCTTTGCACCCCTCCCTCTCACCTGTGTGTCCAGGCAGACACTGGCAGTAGAAGGCATTGGCCAGAGGGTGGCAGGCTTCAGTGCCCTTGGGGTGGCAAGGCCGATCCAGGCACTCATCCACGTCCCCCTCACAGCGCAGGCCCACGAAGCCAGGAGGGCAGGAGCACTGGAAGCCTCCAGGTTTGGGGGTACAGGTCCCGTGGTTGTGACAGGGTTGGGATTGGCAAGCATCAGGTTCCTTGGAGCAGTTCTGCCCGCTGTAGCCTGGGGCACACTGTGGACAGAGAGGTGTGGGGAAGGGTGTTCTGGGCAGAGGCAACAGCAGGGGGAAAGGCAGAGGGGCAGGGACCAGTATGGGTGTGCAGGGAAGCCGTTGTGTGTTGTCCGGCGGCTGCAGACTGCGCCCACTAGCCTATCCTAAAGGTTGTCGGTTTGAACCCCCAGCGGCCCTGTGGAAGGAAGACGGGGTGACTGTGTAAAGATCACAGCCTCGATGTCGCTGAGAACTCGTGAGCGCACCGTGAATTGGGATCCATGCGGTAGGCTTGGTTTGGCATGGGAGCAGAGTCGGAGGGCTGAGCACGCCGGAGAGGCAGGCAGGGCCCTGGCCCTGGGCTGGGTTCCAGCAGCGGAGGGTACCTGCTGTCAGGTGTAACCAGGGGCGTGACCAGTTAGTCCAGCATATTCAGGAGAGCAGCCTGCTTAGGCCAGGAGAGACGGAGTGGGTTGGAGCACAAGGTCGGAGACAGGGACGCTGATGAGGAGCCTGCTGCAGGTGTCCAGGTAGAATGCAGACAAGGCCTGAACTCAGGCGGTCGGATGAAAGGGAGAGGCCCAATCTGAGAGCTATTTAGGTGGCGAAATGACGCGACTTGGTGACTGGTTGGATGTGTACGGAAAGGGAGGAGAGAGGGGTGGGGGTGAGGGGGGGCCTTTGTCTACTGTCTTTCACTTCCTACTCGCCCGCCTCCCCCCTTCCCTCTCACCTGGCAATGATAGCCATTGGGCTGGGTCACGCAGGTGCCCCCATGCTGGCAGGGCCTGGACTCACACAGGTCCACCCTGTCCTGGCATTGGCTGCCTTGGAATCCCGGGGGGCATTGGCAGGAGTGGGAGGGGCCGCGGTCGACACAGAGCCCTCCGTTCTGGCACAGGGAGGAGACCTCCGTGCCTGGGAAGAGAAGCAGACGGGACTGGTGTCGCTCGGGTGGCAGGGCTGGTGGCGGAACAGCAGAGACCATTGTGATCTCTTGGGGGCAGCTAGCATTCTTGGCGTGGGTGGAGGTTCTGAGCCCGAGGCATTAGTAAATCCTGACCCTAAAGTGGTTAGAACATCACCTTCCTCCTCTGGCCTCTTTCTTGGTTTACAATCAATCTCAAGGAAAGCAGGGCTGGCGGGCAGCTCTGGGTAAGCGTATGTGGTTTATCTTGGTGGTGGTCTTGTTCCCTGTATTTTATATCCTCTCTGATGTTCTCTCCCTGGGAGCCCTGCCAACCACCCCTTCACCCTCTGTAATCTCTTTCCTGGACTCTTCATCACAAACCTTGCCTGAAAAAGGAAGGTCTGCTTTCACATTGTGTTACCCCAAACTGATCGGGGTGGGCTGGAACACAAGGGGTATAAAGAAAACTCCCCGCCACCGAGTCTGACTCACAGTGCCCCCATAGGAAAGGGCAGCACTGCCCGCCCTTGGGGGTTTCAGAGACTGTAACCCTTTCCTCTTTATGGGAGTAGAAAGCCTTGACTTTCCCCCATGGAGCAGCCAGTAGTTTCAAACTGCTGACCTTTTGGATCACGGCCCAACGCATAACCACTCTGCCACTAGGGCATGGCAGATCTTTGGGCTCAATGTGATGTACTGAATGTTGCAAGGAGAGTGACAGAGCTGAGTTGTGTTCCAGTGGAGTCATGCTGACGGAGGGGGGGTTGCTGGCATGCGGTGACAGGAGCTGAGTGTGGGCGTGAACTAGAGGGAGCAGTGGGATTAGTGACGGTGGGTGGGGCTTGCATGGCTTCGAGCCTCTGGTGTTGGTCTTGGCTCAAGGTTGAGTGTGGGTGCTCCTCAGGATGGGGTAGAGGAGTATCATTCTTCTCCTTTATCTGTTTCCCAGTCTGCCCTTGGCCTGGTACCTCGGCTCAGAGCAGCCCTCTGGCAGGGGGAGAGGGGCACGTCACAGAGAGGCCCAGTCCATCCTTGGGAGCACAGACACTGGAAGGAGGATCCAGCCTGAAGGCAGTGGGCATTGGGTGGACAGGGCTTCTGGACACAGAGGTCCACCAGGGTCTAAGGGGAGGAGCAGGAGACAGGACAGAGCATCAGATTTACAGATCCAGGCATGCACTGCCAACCTTCAGCTTCTCCACATCTCTCTCTATGACTTTCTTTGGAGTGGTGTGCGACCAGGCGACCACCCTTGATGTCCTTTGATACCCACCTTCTAGAACAGACCCTGGGATCGGAGGTCCCTTGATCCTTGCTTTTTTGGTTCAGTACAATGTTCAAGATAGATTCCAACCTACCTCTACCCGACTATTGTCCTTTACTTAGTCCCAGGCCCTCTTTCCACTAGAGCTCTCGGGTCACCCCTGGCTCAGTACAGCTTACCTGGCAGCTGCCTCCTGTGTAGCCAGGGGCACAGAGGCAGCGGGGACCTTGAGGGCCATCTTGGCAGGTGGCCTGGTTCCTACAGGGGCTGGACAAGACAGAGACAGAGCACAGTCGGGAGGAGGTCCAAGGGCGATGGGAAACCAGGAGGGCAAGTCAAGTGAAGGCTTCAGGGAGGTGCCATGAGAGACAGCTGAGAGCCCAAAGGCAGCAGGAGAGGCGGAGGGCCTCCCTGCCTTCCTGGAGGGGGGGAGGTGTCTCACCTGTCTGCACAGCTGGGGCTGATCCTTCCTTCACAGCGTGGGCCCTGGAAGCCCTTGGCACAGAGGCAGGAGGCGGCGCCAGGCCTGCTCACACAGGTCCCCCCATTGAGGCACGGGGCTGGAGAGAGGAGGCTGTGAGGGGTTGGGTTCCTGGCCTGTGACCTCAGTCACCTTCCACACACGGACCCCCCCACCCCCCATCTGCCCCTTGCCCCTGTGGTCTATTCCCAGGACACGGTGCACACTCACCAGAAGCACAGTAGTCAGTGTGGGTCTGGCAGCGGAGCCCTGTGTGGCTTGGAGGGCAGGTACAGGAGAACCCCCCGGGGCTGGGACTGCAGGAGCCACCATTGAGGCAGGGTCCTGAGTGACATGCTGTTACCTCCTCACTGCAGGTGGGCCCTGAGGGAGACCGGGTATGAGATGGGAATCCTCCTTCTCTCCTCTCTCTACCTTTCGTTTGCCTCCACTTCCTCATCTCAGTTTCTGTTCTTCCCCCCACCCGACCTCTTCTTCTTCCCACCTCCTGCACCTCACCAGTGTTCCCCACAGCCCAGGCCCAGTCCTCTGGGGTGTTGACTGAGACTCAGAGCCTTTGGACACATGTCTCCACTGGCCTTGACCTTGACTTGGTCAGCCCAGGGTGTGCACGATTTAGAGGGGGCCTCACCTGTGTAGCCTATGGGGCAGGTGCAGTTGTAGCCAGAGGGTATGGGGGAGCAAGTCCCGCCATGAGCACAGGGCATGGAGACACAGCCCCCTAGTTGCACATCACACTCCTCCCCTGTCCAGCCCAGGTCGCATACACAGGAGGACCTGGTGAGGAAGAGAAAGGGGGGCGGCGCGGGGTGTTTCCTTCTCCTAATGGATCTGCTCCCATCCCCACTGGCCAGCACTCACTGACCTCTTGTTTCAGGTTTGAGATCTCTTTCTTCCCTGAATTTGGTTTCAGAATCATCCTCCCCCGAATATGCTTCATTTACACACACACACACACACACAATCCTCCTCCCCCGAATATGCTTCATTTACACACACACAATCCTCCTCCCCCGAATATGCTTCATTTACACACACACACACACAATCCTCCTTCCCTGAATATGCTTCATTTACACACACACACACACACACACACTCCTTCCCCAAATATGCTTCATTTACACACACACACACACACAATCCTCCTCCCCTGAATATGTTTCATTTACACACACACACACACAATCCTCCTCCCCCGAATATGCTTCATTTATACACACACACACACACACACACACACACACACATAATCCTCCTCCTCTCTCTCTCACTTCCTCTATTACTGATTTTCTTCATTAGGATGCAAACTTCACGAGAACAAGGTACTTTGTCTTTTGTTCTTGTCTCTTCCCCCAGTGACTGGGACAGCAATAGTAGGTAGTAGATGCTCAATAAATGCTTGCCGAATGAATGATGGCTTGGCCCGGGGGTTTACTGCTCTTCTTTCAGTTAGGATCCCTAACTCTTTCCCCCCCCCCGCCCCATTATTTGTGAGCCTTTCCTTTTTAAGAAAACGCTCACAAATCCAGCATACCCACTGGCTGTGACCTAAGAACTAGGTCATCTCCTCCCTGTTCAACACTGGTCACATCCCACAGACCCTCCCCTTACCGCTGTCCCCTCCACCCATGCCGAAGAGGACCGAGAGGAGGCTGTGGAGGGAGAGGGCTTGGAAGGTGTTACCTCTGACAGTGCCCATGCTGGCACGTGCAGTTGTCTGCACTGGGGGCACATCCAGGGCTTCCATCAGGGCAGACGCAGAGGGCCTTGTCCTCCCAATCTTGGCATCCTTGTTTGTGCTGGCACAGGTTGGGGGCACACAGGGGCACCTCACAAAACTGGCCTGGGGGAAGAGAGATGGCTCAGCGGGAAAACAGAGTCCTTCCATGTTCGTGATGGGGCCAAAGACCACTTCTGATTCATGACTTGCTCGCTTCCCCCAAGGACCCGTCGTCTTTCCATGGCTTCCTACTGCCTCTGGGACATGTCTGGACTCCTCAGGGTCCTATACAGCATGACCTTCCTACAGCTGCTCCCTTTCTCACCTTTGCTCGGCTTTCTTGAATGGGATGCCTTTTGCTTCCGTTTGCATGTGGAGTTATTTCCAACCTAAACAGTGTCTGACCATTCTATCTTGACAAACTCCTGCTCATACTTCGAAGCTCAACTGGGCCATCACCTTCTCCAAGAAGCCTTCCTGTGATAGGTAAGTTTCTTGTGCCAATCTGGCCTATAGGAACATGTGGGATTAATAAGGTCGCAGTTTGATTGGAGGGCAAAGAGAGAAATGGCTCGGCAAGGCCCGCCCCTCTCTTTCTTGCTCTCTGGTGATGAGATCAGTATGCGGCTGCTTTAGCTGGTTCTGTGCCTCAACTTGTGAGCTGCACTACCTGTGGGGCAACCAACCCGTGAATCGTGTTGCTAGAGCTTGAGGGTCTTTCGAGACCAGCTTCGCCACGCTGCTGGTGTGTACATCGCTTGAGCTTGAGGTTGGCCAGTTTTGTCATCTTGCTTTGCTTGAGTTGGATATCCCATCTGGGCATGCTTCACTAAGCTCCGGAGCTGCTGGCTGTTGGTGGCCCACCCTGCTGTTTGCTGCCTGTGCCTGCATTGCCTTAGGGAGGACTCAGCTGTCTGCTTCCTTGACCTTGGACCCAGCAGCCCTCTTGAGTAGAAGGACTTCAACTTTAACTGTTTCATGAAGGTGAGTTGAACTGAGCCCTCTGTACTGCTGTGTGGACTAATTAGCTGTTATATTCCTTTGTGCTGTATCTGTCTATTCATATATCACCTTCACGGGAGGTGATTGAAGATCCCGTGGCTCAAGTCAGGTGCACTGAGCTGAAAAGCCAGCAGTTTGAACCCACTAGCTACCTCATGAAAGTAGGCTGTCTGGTTTTGTACAGATTCACAATCGTAGAAAACCAAAGGGGCAGTTCCATGCTGTCCTGTAGGGTCTCAGCATATCGACATTGACTCAGTGGCAGTGGGTGCATTTCATCCGAGGTAGGTGATGTTCCATGAATGCTTGCCAAATAAACAAGGGAATGACTTCCACTTGAGCCCCACCTTCTGTACCTGAGCTCCATTCATCCCATTCATGTTGGACTCAGGATGAGTCCTACGGTGTCCTTGACCCTCATGCTCATGGTTGTATGGCTCTCCAGAGTTGACACTGAGCAACACTAAAGAGGACACTACCATTTCTGTTTCACATCCCACCCCTCAAATCTCCACCAAGCACCCCCTCTCCCTAAATGGACTCAAGCCTCCTGCCAGCCATTTCCAATGCCTTCCCCTGCTTACCTGTGAGGCCAGAGGGGCAGAGGCAGGAGAAGCCTCCTGGGAGATCCTGGCAGCTGGCACCGGTGGGGCACGGGGCACTCAGACACTCATCCACTTCTTCCTGACACTGTGGGCCTTCAAAGCCTAGAGCACAGGAGGCGGCTCAGGGACCTGCCTAGCCTTCTGCTCCCACCAACCTGCACCCCTCCAGTGTGGGAGCCCCACTGCACCTTGGAGACACTTGCAATGGAAAGCTCCGGGCTGGTCCTGGCACTGCCCACCGTTGGCACAAGGAGAGCTCACGCACTCGTCGATGTCCTCCTCACATCTCGTGCCCGTGAATCCTGGCGAGGCAGGGTGAGATGGGGGAGAAGGTGAAGGTGAGCCGGAGGGCTTCCCAGGGATGTGTGAATGGTTGGGGGTGGCGGTGCCAGGAAGGTGATGCAGGTGAAGCTGGGCCCCTTGTTAGCTGTGTGATTCGAGGCAAGTTACTCAACCTCTCTAGACCCAGTTTCCTCCTCTGTAGAAACGGAATGATAATAGCATGACCCCAGGGTACTGTGGAAGGCGTTACACAGGAGAATGCTGGGAAAACACGTTAGCCAAGTGGCTAGCCTGGAGTACTCGGTCAATGTCAGCTGGTAAACCTAGCAGGAAATGGTGGGGGGGGGGTGCTAGGGGTGCTGGAGGAGAAAGACATGGTGCCACGTCCCATGTCCAGGTTAAGCAGTGCCAGCCTGGAACCCCCACCTCAGGGAGAGGACACGGAAGACTCCGGGGAGGATGAGAAAGGAGTGACTTGGCGGGAACTGTGATGAGGTGGGTGATCACGGCAATTTTAATTTTCGGGTGGTATGTCACTGACGAGAGATCGGGGAGCGGAGAAAGGGCCTGGTAAAATGCGGACCGCGTTGGCCAGGCGAGAGGAGTTCAGGAGGCTTGATGTGGGGAGAAAAATGTAGAATAAAATTCAGTTGCTCAAACAGGCCAGACCTACTGGACCGACAGGGACTAGAGGAACCTCTGAGACGATAGGACATTTGAACTCAGCACGGAAGCTACTCCAGTCCCATCTGTGAGTCCCATGCTCCCTTCTGCAGTGAACTGCAGGAGACCGACATTCAACCGGAAACCAAGATGACACCAGTATGGGAAGGGATGCCGAGGCCACGGAGGCAAAAGAGGCAACGGAAACGCAGTCACCCTGCACACGACATCCCCTTAGGTCCTGCCGTGGCGCGGGAATCTTGCTGTTACCCCTGCGTTATGTGTTAAAGATGCTTCAGTGTGCCTGTGTCTTCCCTCTTTATGCATACATGCCAGGACAGACATTCCACAAGCTGATGCTAGGTACGAACTGTCCCTCGCGGTACCACTTCCATGTATGACTTAAGGACGGATTTGGGAACGGGACCCCCTGGTAGTACAGGGGACACACGCACGCACCAGGTCATGCACACCGAATCAACTACATGCATGTGTCCTGCAGTGCTTCCACAATGTCCAAATCCCGCCCCGTCCTGCTGCACACGCCATGCGGCGGCTATGACGGGCACGGGAAGGCTGGTGCACAGTGAGCACTGTAAACAACCTCATAGAATAACATACGGACGCATCGTTCCGCGGGGACCTGGTTGGCCGTGTACCCTTTCACCAGCCAGACCATTAAATGCAGGCCATTCAATAAACACAGCAGCAGGCTTTGGGAGATGGCTGGCCTGACCGCTGGGGTTTCCGAGGCCCGGGGCGGAGGGGCTGCGGGGCACTGCACCCACCGGGCGGGCAGACGCACAGGAAATCGTTGCGCAGGTCCTCACAGCCAGCGTGGTTCAGGCACGGGGCCGAGGCACACTCGTCCGTCTCCACCTCACAGAGCTGCCCTTCCAAGCCTGAGGACACGCATGTGTTGGGTGAGGCTCAGCCAGGCCAGGCCTCCCTTAGCCGGCCCTCTTCTGTCCAGGCGACTCAAGGTTCTAGAGCCAGCCTTGCCCGGTCACGCACATAGAATCATTGGGTAGCTCCCACTGGGCAGCACCCCCCGAGTGCTTTGGCTGTGGGTAGGAGGCGTTAATCTCCAAAGCCCCAGGCCTCTGCGTTCGGTGTCTCAGTCTCCTTCCTGTGCAAACCCAGGCAGCTGGACACCTGCTCAGGGCCAGTGCCTTTTGGGGGCCACACCTGTGCGTGTTGCGGCAGTGCTCACGGGGTGTTGACCCCTACCTGAGATCCTGACTTGGGCAGTCACTTGCACGGTGAGTCATTCTTGCTACCAGGGAGACCAGCAGTGTCCAAGCGGGGGTTTGCGGGGCCTTTGTGCGGCTGTCACCCCCATCTCTGGGCCGCCCCTGGTCTCCACTGCCTCACCCCGACTGAGACTGGCTGGCATACGCTCTCAGCACTGGCTACCTTTCTCCTCTCACCTGGGGAACCTGGCTCGGGAGCTCTTTGTTACCCAGAGCTATTCCTATTTGTGACCACCCTTCTCCTAGCCCTTGTGGCGTCTTCCTCTAGGCGAGGGGGAGAGGAGACGAAACACCCAGCTGGCCTGAGGCCCTCCTTGCTCTGAGAGCAGATGTCTGCTAGAGACAGGATCTGCTCCCTATCACCCCCGCACCCCTGCTGAGGCCCCATCTAGCCACTACCTGGCGGGCAGAGGCAGTGGAAGGTGGCGAGCAGGTCCAGGCAGGTGCTGCCTGGGTGGCAGGGCTGGGACAAGCATTCATTGTGGTCGGTTTCGCAACGGGAGCCGGTGTAGCCGGGAGGACAGAGGCAGTTGAAGGAGCCAGGGGTGTTGAGGCAGGAGCCCCCATGCTCACAGGGGCTGGGGCCTTGCTGGGCTGCGGGAGAGAAGAGCTGGGAGTCGGGAAAAGCAGGGGGCACTCATTCGTGGTTCATGAGGGTATGCAGGGCTTGTCTTTAAGACGGAGGAAGACTCGGGTGTGGGGGCAGGGGAACCCATGGGGTGTGCAGCCTGAGGCTTGATGGAGACATACCGAAGCTGGCGAGATGCCGGCTCCCTTCTGTCTTGGGTACGGAGGCTTGTCTGCCCCCCATGCCCCCACTCCCTCCCTACCGAACACATCTGCTGCATTGGGTCTCACCCATCAGACACTCGTCCACGTCCTCATGGCATGTGGCCCCAGAGTAGCCCGGCTGGCACAGACAGAGGGTGGAGCCTGTCAGGGGGTTGGTGCTGCACTGGGCCTCCTTGTGGCAGGGCTGGCTCAGACACAGGTCCTCCAGGTGGCACAGAAGGCCTGGGGGAGGGGACAGCAGGCAGTGCGGGAGGCTCTCAGAGGCCACAAGGAGCTCCCACCTGCCCCCTGGGTGCTTCCCCCTCCCCTGCCCCCTCCACCTCTCCGGTACACTCCGCTGGTCCCATACCTGTGCGGCCAGGTGGGCAGAGACAGGAGAAGGAGCCCACGCGGTCAACGCAGGTGGATCCCGGGGCACAGGTGGCAGCGGCACAGTCGTCCAGGTTCTCCTCGCAGCTGGGGCCTCCCCAGCCGTTCACGCACACGCAGTGGAAGCCCCCAGCCGAGTTCTGGCAGGTGCCCCCATGTTTGCAGCGAGGAGGACCTAGGGCCTCACACTCCACCACGTCCTCAGAGCAATCCCAGCCTGCGGGGGGTCAGGAGGAGGACCCGGGCTGAGGGCTTTGAGCTGGCAATGGGCGAGGCCAGGGCCACTGATGGATGTGGCTTCACTCACTCACCTGTCCAGGTCTCCGGGCAGAGGCAGGTATAGGCATTGAGCCCATCCTGGCATGTCCCCCCATTCTGACATTGGTGCCCAACACAGTCGTCCGGGTTCACCTCGCAGGCTGGGCCTGTGAAACCTGGCGGAGGCCTGGGATCAGCTAGGGGCGGGGGCTGCCAGGGGAGACGACCCTCCCTGCCCAGGGAGAGGGGCTGCGGGCAGGGCCTTGTGAGGACCTACCTGGTGGGCAGAGGCAGATGTGGGAGGTGGAGCCGCCCCCCGGCACCAGCTGGCAGGTCCCCCCATTGGGACAGCCCCTGGGAGGACAAGGTCCAGCTCGGAGCCCACAGAGGGCACTGTTGCGCCCTGGGGGGCAGACACACTGGAAGGAGCCCAGGGTGTTATGGCAGGAGGTGCCCTCGGGGCAGGGTCCTGGCTCCTGGAAGCACTCATTGACATCGTGTTCACAAGCATGGCCCTCGAACCCAGGTGGGCAGTGGCACTGGATCTGGGGGTAGGTGGACAGGCACACCCCGCCATTGACACAGGGGTTGGCTGAGCAGAAGTCCCGCAGCTGGCAGTGCTCGCCTGTAGCAGAGGGCAAAGGGCAGAGGGGGGCTTTTCTGACGCTGCACACACTCCAGTGCATCTGAGAGGAGCCGTCGGCCAACCTCACGTTCCTTTATCTCCCCCACTTTATGACCCCCACTTTTAGGTAGGCATTCTGATAGCCATACCAACTTCACAGACCACAGGCACCAGTGGTGACAGGCAGCCGTGGCCCAGCCACAGTTTAGTGCATTGCACACCTACTATGTGTTGGGGATGGAGCCCGGGGAGCGCTCTTGTCCTCTCAGCAACCACCGTGTGCCCTTTAACAGCTTAGCTTGTCGGCTGACAAGTGAGCTTGATTGTCTTGTGCAAGGTCATATAGCCAGTCAGTGGCACCCTGGCTTTCGGCCCCAGCGCGTGCCTTAGAGCCCACCCCTCCCCACCCCCAAATGACTCAACGTGGGCCATGACATCACTGCCCTCTAAGTTACCACATATGCTGCCTGATTCCTGGCTCCTCACACCAGGTCTCCGTTCTAGTTTCCTCCCTGTCTCCGTTAGTTCTGAAACACCCGGGCAGCTTTGAACACTCCCCATGCCCTGCGCCCTCCCCAGACCTATGAACCCCGCCTTTCTGGGGGGGGGGGCACATCTGAGATGTTGAAGTTGCCAGGCGGATTGCCACACTGGCTGAGCTCTAGAAGCCTTCCCCCCAATTCATGTTCACAGTTGCACCCTCTCTGGGGGCTGCTGCACTTTCCAACCATGTCTCCCCCATGTGGCCTTTATGTCCTGGTCCAGCCTCTGCCATCCTGGCTGGAGCCTGTGGGCCCCTGTTTTCCAGGGCTTTGCCGCTCTGTCCCTGGCCTTCTGACAACATGGGTGGCTGGCCGAGGGCAGCCCATCGTGCCTGGCCCATAGCCCTTCTCCTGGAATGGGCCCCAAATGCCTCGTCGGCAGCAAGTCCTTGCCACCCGACTCCCACCATGGCTCCCTCCCCTGGCAGGCCTTCCAGGTGACCACCTGCCGCACCATGCAGCACAGATGCTCGGAATGCAGGGCCCTGGAAGACCCTTTGGTGGGCGTGACAATGAACCTGCAGCTGTCTGAGGAGGGTCAGGAGAGGGAGCAAGGGAGCTCACTAAGGGGGCTACTTAGCAACTGATTTGAAAATGTTTCAACATTTTAGCCAACAGTGTCCCTATATTGGCGAATTCCCTTCTTGGGTAAGTGGTCACCAGGAATTGGCTTGTTCATGACCAATATTGAGAGTAGCCATACAAGGAGGGGAAGGGGAAGGTGGGGGGCGATAGGGAGAACCGATCACAATGATCTACCTATAACCCCCTCCCAGGGGGATGGACAACAGAAAAGTGGGTGAAGGGAGATGTTAGTGTAAGACATGAAAAAATAGTAATCATTTATAAATTATCAAGGGTTCATGAGGGAGGGAGGCAGAAAATGAGAAGCTGATCCCAAGGGCTCAAGTAGAAAGAAAATGTTTTGAGAATGATGAAGGCAACAAACGTGCAAATGTGCTTGACACAATGGGTGGGGATAAGAGTTGTACGAGCCCCCAATAAAATGATTAAAAAGGAAAAAAAGGAATTGGCTTGTTGATCCTCACGGTCTCTGTCCTTCTAGGCCAGCGGGTCTCAACCTGTGGGTCTTGACCCCTTGGGGGGGGGGTGTTGTCGAACACAAGGGTCGTGCGCTTCATAACAGTAACAAAATGACAGTTATGAAGTAGCAAGAAAATGATTTTATGGTGTGTGTGGGGCATCACCGCAACAGGAGGAACTGTATGAAAGGGTCTCAGCATGAGGAAGGTCGAGAACCACTGCTCTAGGCGCTAGTCCTGTCTTCCCCTTTCCAGACCCACCTTCATCAGCGCTTACCTGTCCATCCAGAAAAGCACTTGCACTGGGAGCGCCCAGAGGCCTGGATGTGGCAGCGGCCCCTTTGGTAGCAGAAGAACGGAGAACAGGGGTCCGCCAGCTGGGCCTGACACCTCTCACCAGTGAAGCCAAGGGGGCAGGTGCAAAAGAATCTGGGCACCAAGGGAGAGGGTGGCCCAGGGGAGCTGGGCACCAAGGGAGAGGGTGGGCCAGGGGAGCCTGGGAGGGCAGGGAGCAAGGCTTGGCAGCTGCCCCCATTCTGGCAGAGCTGGGCATCCTGGCAGGGATCAAGGAACTGGCACGTCTCGCCCAGGAAGCCAGGGGCACACCTGGGCAGGAAGGAAGAGGAGAGTCACTCTTTTGGCTCCCTTCTCTGGCTGACTTATCACCTGGACTCTTTGACCTTCATCCTCCCCTGTCCTCCTCCCTCTCCCCTGCCTCCTTCCTTCTTCCTTTTTCCCTCTTTCTGGACTCTTCCTCCCTGGCTCTCCCAGTTTCTCATCTTCCAGGGTTCAACTCCCCTAGGACACACTCACTGGCAAGCCTCTTGGCCCGGAGACAGGATCAGGCAGCTGCCCCCATTGGCACAGGCTTCTGGGAAATTCCTGCACAGCAGTCCTATGGATGGAGAGGGAGGGTTAGCTGGGAGGGGGTGTCCCACCTTTCCTCTTTCAGGGACCTGCCCGTGGCAGCCCAGCCATGTGCTCTCTAAACCACTGTCCTCCGTCCCCACGTGGTCCCCATACCCCAGCCCCCCAGGTCTCAGCTTCTCCGTTTTGACTCCCCCCTTTCCTGTTTATTCTCTGGCCTTCAGCTCCAGCCTCAGGCTCCATCCCTGGGAAGCAAGACAACAGGAATCGGGGGTGGGGGTGGGGGGCAGCTCCCTGGAGGTGAATGGCTGAGACGTGGAAGGGATTTCCTCTCGGAAGGGCCAAGCACTAAGCCATCCGGGGGGTGGGGACAGCTGGACCAGGAAAGGAACTTGGTGGGCCCTTGACCTTTCAAGGTCTCCAACTGCTGCCCCCTCACCTCTTGCAGGTGGTTAAGTCGATTCCCCACCGCCTAACATGGTTGCCAGAGCCCTCTGCCTCTCAGCTCCAGGGTAGACTGGGTTGTCTCTGGGGGAGGGCACCCCTTGCCCATCCCCCAGTAGTCTGGCATTGGGCCCAAAGCCTTGGCATAGTTGCCTCTCCCATAGGCTGTCCCCATGGCGGGACGAAGATATTCTCCACCAACAGCCCCTCAGAGCCTGGGGCTCCATCCTCTTCCGCACCCGCGACCCCCCTAGACATCCTTCTAGGGGAGCTGGTTCCCCGTTTCTCCCCTCCGCGGTCCTCACCTCTGGTTTTGATCATGGAGAAACACGGTAGCAACAGCAACAGCAGCAGCGAGGGGGGCTGCATTCCAGAGTCCCTGCCCCAAACTCCGGTCCCCTCTCCCTCTTCAGACAGGGACCCCCAGAGCCTCCCTGAGGCAGGAGCCCCCTCCTCTGCTCCCAACTGCCCCTTCTCCTTCCTCCGCAGCCTGCTGCAAGCCTCACGTCTGAGCTGTTTCCTGAGTCACACAATGTCCTGGACACCCTAGTGATGTGTGTGTGGAGGGTGTGGAGAAACAGGGGGATGAGGGAGGGGCCTCACTGGCAGCCCCTAGGGAGGTGGGGGGAAGTAGGAGAGTGTGGAGGGTGACACAGGATAGGCTGGAGGGCAGGTGCTGGGAGGGGAGGACCCACAAGCCAGGCCCGGGACAGTCCCTGCCCCTCTCTTTGTGGTGTGGTTTCTGCTTTCTTGAGTTGGTCCTTAGAGGTGGCGGCAGGCATGGCCTGGGAACAGAAGTGTCCGCAGTGAGACCTGGCTATTCTTCTTCCCAGGAGAAGACCCTGGTTTTGGGGGGTCAGGGCCACAGCTGAAACTTCCTATAAGTTGAGACCACCCAGACCGGGGACAGCGCACCCAGGGCACTTCGGGGCCTCACCCTGGCCCTCACAAGGGGACTTTTGTTGTTGTTGTTGTTAGGACTGGGCAGGAGGCTCCAATGGTTTTGGGGTAAAATCTTGACTGGTGTGCTTTCAGTTCTACAGCCGGGAGCCTGTGTCACCACGATTGAATGTTGCATGGATCCCCTCTGTTGGAGGCTCTGGTAATGCAGCTATGCATGGCTGTTCAGCACAAGAGTAGAAGTTTAAGTCTAGCCTGTTGTTCTTGTTTGGGGCATTGAGTTGGCTCCGACCCGTAGCGACCTCGTGCACACCAGAAACACCGTCGGGTGCTGTCCCGGCCGCACACTTGTCCTCACCTTTGAGCCCATCCATGCAGCTACGGTGTCAATCCATCTTTACCAAGCACAATGTCGTCTCCAGGGACTGGCGTCTGCAGACAGTACGTTCCACCTTGTTGCCTCCAAGGAGCATGCGGCCTGCCTTAGCCTTCTGCCCACAGATACCTCAAAAGGTGAGTCTTGACGCTCTGCCTCTGGGGTGGGGTGGGGCGAGAAGAGTCCCTGACAGCCTGGTGACCCGAACCCCCCTTGTCTTGATGTCAACTGTTTTTTGTTTCTTTCCCCTTTCCCCCACCACTCTTTCCCATGACTGAGTGCTGTTCCCGGGGATCGAGGGAATGACATTGTGTTAGAACACAAAACTGGGATAAAGAAAACCACAAAAGGGGTGGGGGAGGAAGCATTTAGGAACTAGAGGAAAGTTGTATGTTTCATTGTTGCTACACTACACCCTGACTGGTTCGTCTCCTCCCTGTGACCCTTCTTTAGGGGGATGTCCAGTTGCCTACAGATGGGCTTTGGGTCTCCACTCTGCACTCCCCTTTCTTCACAATGATATAATGTTTTGTTCTTTGATGCCCGATACCTGATCCCTTCGACACCTCGTGATCACACAGGCTGATGTGCTTCTTCCATGTGGGCTTTGTTGATTCTGAGCAAGACAGCTGCTTGTTTACCTTCAAGCCTTTAAGACTCCAGACACTATATCTTTTGATAGCCGGGCACCATCAGCTTTCTTCATCACATTTGCTTATGTACCCGCTTTATCTTCAGCGATTTTGTTGGGAAGGTGAGTATCATGGAATGCCAGTTTAATAGAACAAAGTGTTCTTGCATTGAGGGAGTACTTGAGTGGAGGTCCAATGTCCATCTGCTATCTTAATACTAAACCTATAATTATATGCACATAGATCTATTTCCCCAACATCATATATAAATATATTTACATATGTACATGCCTGTATTTAGACCTCTGTAAATGCCCTTTGCCTCCTAGTTCTTTCCTCTATTTCCTTTTACTTTCCTCTTGTCCCACTATCATGCTCAGCCTTCATTTAGGTTCCAGTAATTCCTCTCAGTTCTATTGCCCTTGATGAAGCCCTACCAGGCCTCTTACACCCTCCTTGCCACTGATTTTGGATCACTTGTTGTTCTCTTGTCTATGGGTTTCTCAACACCACTTCCTTTCCCCAACGCCCCCCTCTCCCAGGCCCCCCCCGAACCATCAGTCCTTTTGTTTTCTCCTCCAGATTGTTTATCCAGCCTATCTTATCTAGATAGACCTGCAGAGATTATACTACGCAGAAAAACAAGACAGAGCAAAATAAAGCAACAACAACCAAAAAATAAAACAACAACAACAACAAAAAACCAATGACAACAAAAAGAAAAGCCTGTAAATAGTTCCAGGACTGTTTGTTGACCTTTAGGAGTGTTTTCCGTTTGTCTGATGGGGTGCCATGCTCTGGCCCCAAAGTCTATTTTTGGTACTCCCTCTGGACTTCTTTTCTCTGCTCCCCTTGCTGTTCTGTTGCACGCCCTTAGTGTTTTGCCTCGCTGTGGTGGGGTCAGATTGGGCACAATCCCCACACTGTGTCTCCAGGGTTGTCCCCTGTAGGGTTATGGGTCAGTGAGGGATGTTGTGTCTCATAGTGGGGCCGGCCATAGGGTCCTCTCTGTGCACTGACTGCTCTGAGCAGGAATATTGTCCTCAAGGCTTGGTGGGCCAGGATGTGCTCCACTCTCTCTTCCTCCCCCTTATTTGCTCCGTGTGCTCTCATCAGACATGTCCCTCTCCCCGTGCTGTCCTCTGAAGTGAATTCTTCCGGAGGGAGGAGATCACTTTTTTTTTTCTTTTCCTTTTGCTCAGACCCACATTTAATGCTGCTGGAAGCAGCAACAAGAAAAGTCAAACAGGAGGGAGGGGGGGGGGAGAAAGAGGACCTGATGCAAGGGGCTTAAGTGGAGAGCAAATGCCTTGAGAATGATTGGGGCAGGGAATGTATGGATGTGCTTTATACAATTGATGTATGTATATGTATGGATTGTGGTAAGAGTTGTTTGAGTCCCTAATAAAATGTAAAAGAAGAAAAGAGAAAAAAATGATTAGGGCAAAGACTGTACAGATGGCTTTATACAATTGATGTATGTATATGTATGAACTGTGAAAAGAATTGTATCAGCCCCAATAAATTGTTAAAATAAAAAAAAAAAGAAAAAAAAAAAAGAAAAGTCAAACAATGTGTTGCACTGGAAAATCTGCCGCCTTTTTTCAAGTCTTGAATAGGAAAGATATCACTTTGAGGACCAAAGTGCACCTGGCCCAAATTATGGTATTTTCTCTCTTTCACTTTAAAAATCATTTTGTTGGGGGCTCGTACAACTCTTATCACAATCCATCCATCCACCCATACGGTCAAGCACTTTTGTACATTTGTTGTCCTCATCATTCTCAAAACATTTGTTTTCTTATTTGAGCCTTTGGTATCAGCTCATTTTCCCCCTCCCTCCTGCCCCCCCTCCCATGAACCCTTGATGATTGATAAATTATTATTATTTTGTCATAGCGTACACTGTCTGACATCTCCCTTCACCCACTTCTTCACTGTCTCTCCCCCAGGGAGGAGGTTATATGTAGATCCTTGTAATCTGTTCCCCCTTTCTCCCTCACCTGCCCTCCACCCTCCGGGGGACACTACATTGTTGCGCCCATTCAGGAAAAGCTGGGCCCGGCTCCATCCACAGCTGTGTAAAACGCTGTGCCCCTTCCCAAGCTGACGGGTGCGTGTTCTCAACCAAGCACCTGCACTCCCGCCCCTTTTCATTTGGTTTAAATATTTTATTTGGAAAGAATTGCAAACTCACCGAAAAGGGGTAAGTCTGTAAGAACAGCAAAGAGAGCTCCAGACTATCCCTCGCTTAGATTCGCTGATGACACTTTGTCGCTTTTGCTGTCCTTATCATTTCTCTGGGAATATGCACGGATTTTTCTGTTTTTTCCCCTGAGCCATTTGAGAGTAAGTTTTTACCCCTAAGAGGCACATCACGGCGCAGTTCCCAACAAGAACAGGCTCTTGCAAAACCACAGGCTAATGATTAAAGTCAGGAAATGTAGACCGATGTGCTACTATTATTTAATTTACAATTCATACTCACACCCCATCACTTCCCCCAATCCTTTCTGCTTCCTTCTTTAATTTAGTTATGTTTCCACCCAGGTCATTTATGATCTTCTTTGGTTGTGCGTCCAGCATCTGACTCAGGATGCTTTGTTGCATTTTGTTGACACGTCTTTTGAGTGTCCTTTAGGATGGGGACCATCCCTTGGCCTGGCTTTGTCTTCTGTGACGTAGACTTATTTGAAGAACACAGGCCAGTTGTATTGAAGCCTTTTCTACATTTGGGTTTGCCCACTGTTTTCTTAGGTCATGCTTTTGGGGGTGGGTGGTAGCGGGAGAGGGAAGTGCTGGAACAGAAATACCACAGTGGACGGCTTTACGCACTAAACAGAAGGCATTTTCTCACCATGCAGACAGTCACAGTGTCGGTCGGAATTTCCGTTGTGCGGATTCTCGCACGGACCTCCTCTTTCCCGGTCACTGTCTTCAACCCGGGGAGTTTCTGGGTGTGTGGGAGCATCTGTCTCCATAGTCTGTCCTTCTCACCCTCCTCTGTGAGTCTGTGTGTGGATTCTGCTCTTTGTGGTATCTCCTCATTAAGATAATAAAAGAATAGCCCTACTTCCAAGCAGGGTCATCTTTGTAGGTACCCAAGCCAGCTAACCCCATGGCTGCTGAGTCAATTCCAACAGCCGTGAGCCCCATGTGTGTCAGAGTGGGGCTCCTCTATGGGCTTTCTCGACAGTGAACTTTAGGAAAGAGAGCTTCAGACTTTCTCCTGAGAGGCCTCGGGGGTTCCCCAGTCAGCCTTTGGGTTAGTAAGCTCCTGCTTAGCATGTGCACCACCAATGGCGAATATCCCAGGCTCCGTGTGTAGGACTGAACCCATATTTTGGGGACACGATTCAATCCACAACAGTGGGAACAGTTCAGAAGTGGTAAAACAGATAGAGAAGTGGGGAGGGAGGGGAAAAAAGGAGGAGCCGATACCAAGAACCCAAGTAGAAAGAAAATGTTTCGGCTATGATGATGGCAACGTATATGCACGAGTGTGCTTGAGACAAAGGATGTACGGATTGTTATGAGAGCTGTAAGAGACCCCGATAAAATGATGTATATTAAAAAAATCGATAGAGAAGGATCCCTGGTGGCACAGCAGTTAAGTGCTCGTCTAGTAACCCAAACGTTGGCAGTTTGAATCCACCAACTACACCGCTGGAGGATGTGGCTCTGTGCTCCTGCGAAGATTGGAAACACTATGGGTTTGGCCCGCACTGTCCTCTAGGTTCCTACGTGTCAGAAGGGACTTGAGGGCAGGGGGGTAACCGTTGACCTGGTTCCCACAAAGTCAGCGGTTTAAACCCACACATGTTCCTTGGAAGAAAGGAACGTATGCTCCAGGTAAGTAGACACCAAGAGCTGCGTCTTAGAGGGGTGAGTCACCAACTTTTCAGAAAACAGGCAGAATTTGCCAACCGAGGCTGTCAGTCCTGGGATGAGTTACAAAGCTCCGGGGACCTGTCCAGGGCAGCTATGAGGCAGAACCAAGTAGATGGCAGAGGGGTTAGTTTTGGATATGTAACAACATCGTTCCTACTGCAGCGATTACAGAAACTCAATACATTGCTGTACACTTACATGTGTCCTTATTGCTAACATAGCAGTTTATTATAATACATTGTATTGCAACCCGATGTAATGTCATGTAAAATAACATCCTAGATTACAGTCATCATGTTTTAGGCAGAAGTTTGCACAGCAAAGTAGGCTCTCCTTTGACAAATTTAAATAACCCTGCAGCGTAGTGGTTAATGCACTGCACCGCTAACCACACGTCAGCAGTTAGAAGCTCCCAGCGACTCTGCCGGAGAAAAGAGGAACTTTTCTGTTTCAGTAGAGATTTACAGTCTCGGAAACTCAAAGGAACAATTCTCCTTTGCCCTCTTGGGTCACTGTCAGTTGGAACTGATTCCATGGCTGTGGGTTTGGACAGTTTTTATACAAATTGCTCCGTGTCATTGGTCCCAAGTTTGACAACGTGTCAGCATCTTCTTAATTCCATTCTGCTTGTTCTGTTTCCGTTTTAGCTTCCCTGCCCCTCCTGGCCTTCTCAACCTTTTTTCTTTTGGGTAAATGTTGACTTGTTGTCTGGTCTCATGTAGCTAATTGTTTAAGCGAGTACTTTTCTTTCTTTTTTTTTTGAGTACTTTTCTTTCGATTCCTACAGATTCTTTCACTGGCCAATAGATTATTTGGCTGAAAGATCACCTAGTGTACCCTAAGGTGGTACATCTTGGGTTTCCCTTAGTCTCTATTGGCTTAGTCATATTGACCTTTTTTAGGAACTTAAGTTGTTTTACATTTTCCACTCATTCTATCTGGGACATTTGTTGGTGTCCCTGGTGAGAACAGTTTGGTAATGGTCGCTGGGCACCATCAAGTTCTTTACAAGTTGAAGTTCAAGTGCAAGTTCATTACAGAAGACTATGGTTTGTGTGAGCGATTGAGTCGCACAGACTAGTTTCCTCTGTGAGCCGTTGATCACCTTCATCCTCCGACGCTCCATACGAGTGGACACCAATATAGTTGCGCCTCAGATGGGGATTCACAAATGTTTAAGACCACAGACAGTGTTCAGCAGTCTAGGATGTAGAATGTTATCTTTGTAACTAGGCAATGCCAGCTTATTAAATTGTTCCTTAAAACTACAGTCCCAAACTTCATAATACAATAAACGAATCCCGCAAATTGGCTATGTCTAGGAAGCTTCCTTAACTGTGTCCCCTATGTAGTTTATGATCTATGTAGCTCACACAAAGGGATCTATCTATCATCTATCTATCTATCTATCTATCTATCTATCTATCTATCTATCTATCTATCTATCTATCTATCTATCTATTTATCATCCATCTATCTATCTATCATCTATCTAGCTATCATCTATCTATTACATATCATCTATCTATCTACCTATCTATCATCTATCTTCACCTATCATCTATCTATCAATCTATCTATCTTGTATCATCTATCTATCTATCTATCTATCTATCTATCTATCTATCTATCACCTATCATCCATCCATCTATCATCCATCTATCTATCTATCAATCTTGTATCATCTATCTATCTATCTATCTATTACATATCATCTATCTCCTATCATCTATCTATCTATCTATCTATCTATCTATCTATCTATCTATCTATCTATCTATCTATCTATCTATCTATTATCTACCATCTATCTATCTATCTATCTATCTATCTATCTATCTATCTATCTATCTATCTATCTATCTATCTATCTATCTATCTACAGATACAGGTATACACAAATGCTCCAGTACAGATGCATGCATTCTTGAGGAATTCTGGTGCCACTGTTCAGTAAGCATTGGACTGTTAACTGACGTGAGTGGTTCAAAGCCCCCAGCCACTCCATAGGAGAAAGATGAGACTGTCTGCCCCCAGAAATATTTACAGTCTTGAAAATCCGGCGGAGCCGTTCCCTACTCTGCCCTGTAAGGTCGCTATGAGTTGAACCGACTCAAGGACATTCGTTTTGATGGGGCACAATCACGAGTGTCTTTTCATGCGCTGCTGGCTTTCTCCATGTTCTCTTTGGTAACACGTCCTTGGCCCATTGTTAGAAATTGACCTTTTGTCCTTTTGCTGTGGAGCTGTTTACATTCTCTATGTATTTTAGAAGTCAGATCTTTGTCAGATATATGGCTGCCAAAGATATTTTTTTTCCCAGTTGGTCTGCTCTTTTTTCACTTTTGAGCTAACCTTTTGTTGTTGTTAATTGTGAATTGAGTGAAGGTTGACAGCAGTTTTTCACTCAACAGTTCACACACCCTTTAGTTCACCTCACTGATTGACACCTTCACAGTGGAACATCACTTAGTAGACGTCCTTGTGTTTCCTGTTTCCTTTCCTCCTTGGTTCCTAACCCTCTGAACCTGGTCCTTGGTTAAGTGCTGCCCCTTTGATCTCAAATGGATGATGATTTAAGGTGTGTATACTTGCCTAGTGTTACTGCTCTCCTTAGGGACCTATTGTTTGGCTGAAAATTGAGCCGGCTGAGTGAGATCACTTCCAGATCTGAAGAGTGGCCCAGGGCTGTAGTTTTAGGACCCCCCCCCCCACAGTCTGTATTATTATTATTTCCTTTTTACTTTAACAAATAGAAATGTATTTGCTCACGGTTGAGAAGTAAAAGTTCGGGGCACTGGCTCAGCGGGGAAGGCTTTCCCTCCCTGTTGGCTCTGGAGGAAGGAGCTTAGCTCTTCTGAGCTACTGCCGGGTGGTCTTCACGTGGCTAGGCAACTCTCTTCCCCATCTTGATTGTGTGTACAATCGCTTTCATCTCAAGATAAAAGGATTCAAGATACAGCCTACAGTAATTAACACACTATAATACACATCCCCAAAGACAATATTCATGACAGGCAGAGAGGTTAGGATTTAGGCAAATATTTTTTTGGGACAATTTGAACCCATAGATTATACAAAGACATCCCAGTCTGTATGTGACCAGTCAGCCTGGTCTTTTTTTATTATTGTTTTGAGTTGTGTTTCACAGTTTTTTTCCCGCTTGTTGATAAAATCTTGATAAGTATAAATACTTAATTTTTAGGAGAGCCTAGTTATTGACTTTATCTTCTACCATGCATGTAGTTTTAGTTTCTTTGACCTGAGTCCGTTAGTTTTGATCCTATCTTATTTTCTAGGAAGTTAATAGTTTAACCTTTAATATTGGAATCTTTGATCCACTATGAGTTAGTTTTTGTGCATGGTGTAATTTATAAATACTGTTTCTTTAAAATAAAAAAAAATTTTAATCATTTTATTGGGGGCTCGTACAATTCTTTTCACAATCCATACATCCATCCATTGTGTCAAGCACATATGTACATTTGTTGCCATCATCATTCTCAAACCATTTGCCTTCTGCTTGAGCCCTTAATATCGGCTGCTCATTTCCCTCCTCCCTCCCCACTCTCCCCTACCTCATGAACCCTTCATCATTCATAAGTTATTATTATTTTTGTCATATGTTGCACTGCCCGACGTCTCCGCCCACCCTCTTCTTTGCTATCCCTCCCCCAGGGAGGAGGCTGTACGTAGATTCTTGTAATCAGTTCCCCCTTTCCACCCCACATTCTCTCCACCCTCCAGGCATCGCCACTCTCACCACTGGACCTGAAGGAGTCATCTGTCCTGGATTCCCCAAATACTGTTTCTTATCTTATTTTCCTTTAAATTCCTATTTTGTTATTCTGCATCTGAATATTCAACCTTTCCCGCACGGTTCGCTACAGGGGTTGTCTCTTCCCCGTTGTGTGGACTTTGTCCCTGTGTTGACGGGGAGCTGCTCTTAGACGGGTAGATTTCTTCTGAGCTCTCCACTCAGGTCCGTTGGGTTATGTGTTGGTCACTGAACCATTAATGGGCTGTTTTGATGACTGTGGCCGCATAGTAGGTTTTCAGGTCAGGAAGAGGGAGCCCTCTTTGTTTTTCTTCGTTAGGATCGATTTGGCTACTGGAGGCCTCCTTGCTTTCCATATTAAGTTGCAGATGAATGTTTCCATTTTGTCAAAGTTGTTGAGATAGTTCAGCCATTTTCATGTGCAGAGCTGGGGACATTAATTATGTTCACCATGTTGGACAGCAATCTTCATGATCTGTTTCTAAAGTTTTCTTCACTCTGAACAGGAATTCAGTGACCTTAAGCCATAACTCTCCCTTCCATCCCTGGTGACTGCTAAAAACTTTGGCTTCTGTATTTACCTCTTCTAGATATTTATAATGTGAGTTGGATCATACAATAATGACATTTTACTAGCATAATGTTTTCAGAGTACATCCATGTCATAGCATGTATTTGATTTTTATTTATGATGAAAGTTTTTTTGTACCTGAGAGGGAATATTCTCATGCTGTGTGTTAGTCACGGTAGACTAGAGAAACAACTTCATAGATATTCATATGAGTATAAGAAAGAGCTGTATACACAAGAGCAGTTGATTTTTGAGAAGATATCCCAGTCCAGTGCAGATCAAGTCCATAAGTATGATATTAGCCCATATGTCCAATACCAATCTATAAAGTCCTCCTCAGACTCACGAAACACATGCAATGATGCCGAATGCAGGATGAACATAGGCCAGTGGGTAGAAAGTCTTGTGGATCCAGTGGCGGTGTAAGCATCTCAGCGCTGGCAGGGGTCTCCACGTGGCTTCTCCAGTTCCCAGGGTAAAGGGTCTATCAGTCTAGTGTCATGTGTCTTGTCAGTAGAGCATCTCTCAGGGAGTGAGCAGAGAGAGAGAGAGAGAGAGAGAGAGAGAGAGAGAGAGAGAGAGAGAGAGAGAGAGAGAGACTCTCCCACCTCCAAGTAGAGAATCCGGGAACTCCCAGAAATCTTCAGGGGAAGGCCATGCCCACACAGAGGCCCCATTGGCTATGACCAGATTGACAGACTAGACTCCACCCCTTCACTCTCAGTTCTCAAATTGACACCACATTATGTAGCTACCACATGCTGTATTGAGTCCCTTTCCTGGCCTAGCCACCAAACTGGGCACGAGGTGAACTGTCCGTGCCTACACATGCTTCACTCCATCTCGACTTGCTGAGTGACCTCTTCCTTCATCTGTCCATCCCTCCTTTTGCCTCCTATGGAGTCAGGACCCTGGACATGCACAAAGGCAGTAGAAGTAATTGCAGCAGCAGCATCGGTCTAACCTTAGGGAGACTGCAAATCAACATCAGTCCAAGGATAATAAAGAGGTTAGACATACCTTCCCTTTTCACCAAGTCGGGCACCGGCCAGCTCCCCATAGCACTGTTCTCTTTGGAGTGCTGGAATCTGTTGCAATGACTACTGAGAAAATGGTGTGGAGGCCTCAGGTGACTTCCAGCTTCCAGAGGGAGGAGAATCCAACTTCACACAAGCCCAAGGCCGATGGCCACAAGGCAGAAGTCAGATGTGTCTTCAGCGTCCATCCCCATTGAACCCTATCCGGACACCAGCTGCACCTTCACGAGACACGCAACTTCTCTGACTGAGTTGGATAATTCATTGCAATGGCCACACGGAACTCAGACAAAACTCATGGGTACGGAGGTTTATTAGGGAAGTTAACAAGTTACCACAAGTCAGGATAGAAAAACCCAACTCAACCAAACCACGAGGGATGCAGTATTTGGTCCATAGAACGCTGTCAAATTTCTCTCTGGTCCTCAGCCTCTCGGCTACATGGTCTCTTGGCTTCTGGCGGCCACTCAGCCTCACTCGGTGGTGTTCCTCTGCTCTGTCTCCTGGTCTCCTGGCTGAGGCCTCTTTGCCTCTGGTGCTTTTGGTGCCTCTGCCACTTCAGGCAAGGAGCTCGGCGGGGGTCTGCTGGTGGTCCTTCTTGCTTGGTGTCCCCATCAATCTCTGGTCCTGCTTCTGAGATAGCGCTCTTCTATCCAGAAGAATGGCAACACTGACCAGTCTTTTAGTGTTTCACATACCCTATTTGTGTGGCCACACCCAGTCATTTGGTGGGAGACAGAGTGGGAGGGTGTGGTAGTTACATAATCTGTTGTCAGTTTGAGGCTTAAGTGTGAAGGGCTGGAGTCAATTAGGTCACAGCTTGATGACCACATTTGGAGGTGCTAAGGAGATAACTAGCCTGCTGGAGGCGAGGACAAATGCTTACTTCCTGAGAGATATTACTGACGATGAGCCTGATGGAGATACATGGACACACCAGAGCCCTGGAGCTGGAGGAGTCATGTGGAGACCCACACCAGCGCTGAGGTGCTTCTACTGCTACTGGATCCACAAGACTTTCCTTCCACCCACTGGCCTGTGATCTTCTGCATTCAGCATTGTTGCATGTGTTCTGTGAGTCTGAAGAGGAATTTATAGGTTGTTATTGGACATATGGGCTAATATTGGACTTATGAACTTGACCTGGACTTGGCTGATGCTTTCTTAAAGCACAATTGCTCTTTGATATAAAGCTCTTTCTTATGCACATAAGAATGTCTACGAGTTTGTTTCTCTAGTCTACCCAGACTAACACAGAGTACATGGATTCAAGAGCCGTATTTAAGCAATTTCACTTCACGCGATTCACACACCATGCATGCATTTGAATGGCTTATTAATTATTATTATTATTTCAAATCATTTTATTAGGAACTCATACAACTGTCATCACAATCCATACATACATCAATTTTGTAAAGCACATCTGTACATTCATTGCCCTCATCATTCTCAAAGCATTTGCTCTCCACCTAAACCCCTGGCATCAGGTCCTCATTTTTTCCCCTTCCTCCCTGCTCCCCCCTCCCTCATGAGCCCTTGATAATTTATAAATTATTATTTTGTCATATCTTACACTGTCTGACGTCTCCCTTCACCCACTTTTCTGTTGTCCGTCCCCCAGGGAGGAGGTCACATGTAGATCCTTGTAATCAGTTCCCCCTTTCCAATCCATCCTTCTTCTACCCTCCCAGCATCACCACTCACACCACTGGTCCTGAAGGGATCATCCGCTCTGGGTCACTGTGTTTCCAGTTCCTATCTGTACCAGTGTAGCTCCTCTGGTTGAATGGTTTACTAAGGAAGCAACAGAGTACAAAGTGAGATCAGGCTCAACAGCCTACAACTCAGGATCAGGATGAGGATCAGGAAGGCTCCCTCAAATGGGCAGTGAATCCCTCCTTTCTTCAGAGCAGGACAGTTCTCTCAGCCATGCAGATAAGCAGACCCTTCTCTCTGCAGTGCATGCTCCCAACCTTACTCCACTCAGCAGCCCCCCTCTGTCCAGAGTACAGACTTCAGGACAGGCTTCTCTTGGTTCTGCCATCTGTCACCACTCACTCGGTCGCAGTGTCCTTTCCAGGCCTGTCACGGCTGGGTGTGCCAGCGGGTTCTTTCTGGGCCTGTTGTCATTGGCTCTGCCACTAGGTCCCTTCTGGGCCTCTCGTTGCTTTCAGTGGTACAGCCCTGGATCCACGTTACACCTCCTTGACAACGTTCCTTGTTTCTTTGGTCTCTGTTTCTTCTTGCTTGCCTTTTCTTCTACTTTCAAGTAGTGGCTGTATATACAAAGAACTCCCTGCCAATTTCAATGCAAGATCCACCCACCAGGGCCACGAATGGACCAATTTCCTCTTGGTCGGGCGAAGACACTTAATGTGCACACTGGGTTATCCTAACTTCATTGGCATTGCACATACTCACTTACTTTACGTATTATATTAACCAATCCCTGAAAGAGGCATATCAATCAGAGGGCGGCCATAGCCTTTAAAAACAAACAAACAAACAAACAAACAAACAAACAAACAAACAAACTCATTGCTTTTGAGTCAATTCTGACCCATAGCAATGGGATAGGACAGAGCAGAACTGCCCCCGTGGGTTCCTGAGACTATAAACCTTACAGGAATCGGAAGACTCAGCTCCTCCTGCAGAGCAGCTGGTGGTTTCCAGTTGACAACTTTGAGGTTAGCAGCCCACTGAGTAACCCCCCACACCATCAGGACTCCTAGGGGTAGCCTAGGACCAGAGAAAAAGCACCAAACCAAGTGGTTTACAGCTTACCCAGATGTATTTTTCTATTTACATTCACTGGTTCTATGTTATGTAACCATCTGGGATAGACCATTAGAACAACGGCAATTCCCCAGGGCTTAGGGCGGAAATCTCTCGGGTTGTTTATCCAAAGAACCTCATTTAACCACACTCTCGATGCCCCAGTGTTACCGTATCTCCTGGCACGATGCTGGCTGTGTCGCCGGTCTCATTTCCTTTCCTCCTGCTTTCTTTAAACGTGTTCCAGCTGGGCTTTTATCTTCATCTTTCCAGAGAAATTGCATTTCTAATGGCCTAGTGACGCCCACCTTGCCAACATGATAAGCAAATCTCAAGCTTTATGTGTTAGTCTGGGTTGACTAGAGAAACAAATTCATAGACACTCATAGGTGTATAAGAAAGAGCTTCATATCAAAGAGTAGTTGTAGATTAAGAAAACATTCAGCCAAGCCCAGATCAAGTCCATAAGTCTGATATGAGTCCATACATCCAATACTAATCTATACACGCCTCTTCTGACTCACACAGGACATGCAAGGATGTTGAATGCAGGAAGATCACAGGCTGGTGGGTGAAATGTCTTGTGGATCCAGCGGCAGTGGAAGCATCTCAATGCTGGCAGGGCTCTCCATGTGTCTCCTCAACAGGAAACTGAAGCAGATAGAGAGAGAGAGAGAGAGAGAGAGAGAGAGAGAGAGAGAGAGAGAGAGAGAGACCCACCTATTCTGATGTCAGAATCAAGAAAGAGAGTTTCCAGAATTCTCATGAGAAGGTCACACACACATGGACGTGTCAACAGACTGTGGCCTGATTGACAGGCTAAACTCCAACCCTTATCAAGTTGACATGAGATTATGTAACTAACACCAAGGCCTTCCTCTTTTTCACCCCACCCTCTACTGAGCATGATGTCCATCCCCAGGGACTTGTCTCTCTTGACATGTCCAAAATATGGGAGACAAAGTTTCACCATTCTCGACCTTAAGGAGCATTCTTGTTGTGCTCTTTGCAGCTCACATTTGCTTGTTCCTTGGGCAGTCCATGTTACTTTCAGCATTCTTCACAGCACCGTACTTGAAATGCACTCACTTCCCTTCGGTCTTCCGTATTCAATATCCCACGTTCCCGTCCATCAGAGGCCATTGAAGACATCATGGCTTGGTCAGTCACGCCTACGTCTTCAGAGTAACGGCCTTGCTTTTCCATACTTCAAAAGTATGGGCCAAAGTGGACCTTGTGCAGCAGATTTACCCAATGCAATGTGTCGTTTGATCTGTGACTGCTGCTTCCATGAGCTCTCATCATGGATCCTAACAAGAAGAAATTCTTGACAACGTCAATCTTTTTTCTGTTTGCCATGATGCCACCTACTGGTCCGGTTGTGAGGATGTTGGTCTTCTTTACATTGAGTTATAATCCATACTACTGAAGACCTTTTACCCAGTGGCTGCACCAAGGGGCTCGAACATAAGAACAATGGTCAGGATGGCACAGGGCTGGGGAGTCTTTGATTCTGCTACACATAGGGTTGCTATGGGTGACAACCAACTGGACAGTACCCAACACCAACTAACAGAACTATCCAAGTAGACTGCTGTTGGGCTGGGTTGACCAGAGAAACAAGCCAGTGTGACTCATATATGTGTAAGAGAGAGCTTTAAATCAGGAAGTTATTATATATCAAGAAAACATCCCCAGCCCAGTCCAACTTGAGTCCATAGTCCAATAATCATCCGTAACTTCCTCTTCAGAATCACACAGTCACATGCAATGATACAGAATGCTGGACGATCACAGGCTGGTTCCTGTAGAGTCATGTGACTCCCAGGTTGGTGCAAATATGGCAGGGCTCCAGCCCCTCTCAGGATCATCAGCAAGCAGGAAAGTGAAGACAGACAGAGAGAGCGAGCAAAAGAGAGAGAGAGACCTGCCTCTAGAGAGCTATATATCTTGGTTGAACCTCTAAGGGAGATCATCCGGCTGTGACTTGATGGACAGGGTAAACTCAGTCCCTATCTTCTTACAGGTGTCATGTTGGTACAGAAACCCTATCACAATTGCTTTGAAAGAGAGAAGTTTATCCCCTCATCTTTTAGGAGGCCAGGAGCCCAGACACGGGGCACTCACTGGCTCTAGGCCCTAGAGTCCAGGGGCAGACTTTCCTCTCTGTGTCTCCTGGTTCTAGGAGGTTCCCAGTGCCTCCTGGGTCTGCAGGTTTCCCTCCACTCCTGGCTCTTCTTTCTTAGTGCTCGTCAGAGCCCTCTCATGTCTGCTCACTGTGTCCTTCCTTTTTTATCTCAAGAAAGAAGAATTCAAGATACAATCTAATCTCGTAGACTGCATCTTGCCTCATTAACATCATTTCACTCACTGGCATCCAGGCGATGCCAACATAGTGGTTATGCATTGGGCTGGTAACCTTAAGGTCGGCCGTTTGACACCAACCACTGGTTCCCTGGGAGATAGATGAGGCTTTCTGTCCCCATAAAGAGTTACAGTCTTGGAAACTCACAGGGGGAAGTTCTGCCCTGTCCTGTAGGGTTGTTATGAGTGATTAGTATCCTAGAGGTTAGGATTTGCAACATATAAGATAGTGATATTAGATTACAAAATGGTTGATAATTACCCAAGACTGAGAATCATGGCCTAACTAAATCGAAACCCTTCTGAGGCACACAATTCAACCCATGGCAGACATGATTTGTTTATTTGTTTAATGGAGGGAAGAGTGTCCTGTAAAAGGAAAGAACACGGAGTCAGACTCACTAGGATTTACTGCCTTCCCCACCCCTGTGTGACCTGGTACAGACTAGGTATGTTCTCCGAGCCTTAGCCAGCTCCCTCATCTGTAAAGAAAAGTTAATACTCGAACGTTGCGGTATTTGGTAAGCATTGCACGAAATAATGGCTATCTAGTGTCTGGCCCACAAGAAGCAATCAGTCAAAATCACATCTGACAGAGATTCAAGGGATCTGCCCTTCTGATTAGTCGGACAACTGCATTCCCTTTAATCTCTCCTAAATGACGTCCTTCTGACTCCAGAGGAGCTTTTCGGTTTCCTGGGCATTGGAGTTTGGTGGCTATGTGTCGGAGTGGATTTGATGGCTGTTTGATTTTGGGCACGGAGTTTGGTGAGAGTACCTGAGTGAGCTGCCAACAGAAAGATGGGAAGTCAGAAGCCCAAGAACCCGAGAAGCTCAGAGCATGTGGGCCCAGAGACTAAGATAGTGTAGGCCAAGAGACTGTGGGCCTGAGCAGGCCCAGAGCGGCCCATGTGCGCCCCCATCTTCAGACCTGCCCCTGACCAGGATCAGGGTAAAAGAGAGTAAGAGCGGCTGTGGGTGGGAGGGATGGGTGGGGGGGAGGGAGACCCTCAGCCTCCCTTGCTGCTAGGAGCCACGTAAGAGAGAGCAGCTTTCCCACAGCCAGGATATTCCAAGCCTGTGGCTGGGGAGTTGTGGTTGATGGTCTTGGTTGATCCCATTGACCTGGTTGAGCCCAGCTGGGTGATATCTTGGGCCTGGGCCTCGTCTGAACTGCCCAGGTGTACCTCCCACCTGGCTAGGGGGTTTGAGTGTGAGCAGGCTCAGTTTAGGGTCTTCGTAGAATTCTAATGGTTGCTTGATTTCTTTTCAACCACCTTTGCAGGCGTTGGAGGGACACCCCCTTATCCCTAAACTGGCTACCTAACGTAACCATCAGGGCAGCCCTCTGTGCTCCCCAGCTGCTCGTCAGGAGAAAGGCGAGATGTTCTGTTTCCTGGACAGCCTTGGCATCCTTGAGAGGCCGTTTTTCCCTGCTCTAGAGGCTTGTTTGTGTCAGAACAAGCTGGATGTCAGTGAGTGAAAAGACAGCAGCCAAGAAGCCCATTAGCAGACTCTGGGGGGGGGATGCCAATGGCCTGCAGGCATGGCTGCTAATGGGAAGGGTGGAGATTGGCGGTTGCACAGAGCCACCCGGGAAGAGATAGCTGGTCATCGCCTTTGAAATCCCACCCCTGGAAAACACTGTGGAGCACAATTCTCTTCTGACCCATGCGGCCACCACGGGCTGGAATCGAACCGATGCTACGTGTAACTTGAAAGCGTCTACGATGCGTTAGTGTATTAGCGCTTCAATTGGGAGCACTGGCTTTGTGGGGGGCTGTGGTTAAAGGGGGCTCCGAATCCTCACTGAGCCTCAGCCTCCTAGCGGCAGCCTCCATTGGGGTCTTTTGGGAAATAACGACAGAAAATGCTTGTGGGGACCAATGTGGGGTAGTGTCCTGGTGGCATGCACCGAATGGGCCACATTGATTCAGGCTTCTTGGGGTATCTGGCGGACCAGGCCATGTGCCATGGGATGCTGGGGCACTGAATCCTGGACCTTCAAGGCGCAGGGCATGCTCCATAGTCCGCATCAGTGAGATCCGCTGCGGAAAATCCACGGGGCGTACTGAACTCTGCCTCAGACACGCTTGTCACCTGAGGACTCCACACCTACAGTGCGGTGGCGGAGGAAGTGGATGGCAGCTCTGTACAAGCCTGTTGAACTGTTGGCAAGCGGACAAGTGCGGTCTTGCTACATCGAGGCCCCATTTGCTTCACTAAGATCCCTGTCGTTCCGGCAAACGTGTGACAAACATTCTCAATGAATATGATGGCAAGTCTTCCCTGACAGTAACCCCCCATATTATTGGTATCAATAGTGTCCAGCCATAAAAGGATTGAGTCTGTACAGGTGAATAATTGAGGTACAGAGATACAGAGTTAGCCACCGTTGACCCAATGGCCCTCTCTCAACAGGGTTGGGAAAAATTCGTACCAGTGGCTCATCAAAATCAATATTAATGGAAGATCGTTATGACCCAGGGGGATGATCGATAACAATAAGATACTCTAACAGAATGAACAGGGGAGTCAAGGACAGATTAAAAAAACAAATAAAACCAAAACATAGATCCAGGAATTGACTTTGGCTCACACGAAATCCTAGCTACAGCTAAAGAACATTTAGTTCTTCCCTTATGGCTGAGTTCATTTATTGTGCCAACTTGGTCAATAAACACATGTGGAGTTAATTGAAGAGTGGAGAGATGAATGGTTCTGTGTGAGCCTCGCCTTTTGAATTCTCGGGTCTCTTGCTTTGTGATGGTCACACCAGTGGGCAGCTGCCTTAGCCAGTTTCTTGCTTCAGCTGGTAAGGCTCACTTTTTGCAAGACATCCTCGGGAAGAAGTCACATGGACCTACCCCGATGCAGCCCTGGTGCTGGAGCAGCCATTTGGAGACCCCTGCCAGTGCTGAGCTGCTTACACATTAAAGGACTCGGCTTTTCTCCTGCAGTCGGCATTACTGAATGGGTTTTGTGAGATGGAGGAGGACTTTGTGGATTGGTGTCGGACATATGGGTTAATGTTGGACTTGTGGGCTTGGGCAGCACTGGGTTGGGATGTTTTCTTGATGTGCACTAACCCTTTTATATAAAACTCTCTCTTACACATATGGGTTTCTGTGGATTTGTTTCTCTAAGGGACCCAGACTAACACAATGGCCTTGCTCCATACCCACCCTCATGAAGGAAACACAGAAGCTGTGGGTGGTCTAGCAAAATGTGTTGCGGTAACTACATGGTGCCCGACTATCAGATAAAAGTGTCTGGGTTGTAAAACGCCTGTCTCCAGACAAGCAGCCATCTAAGTGAGATGTGAACTATGTCCACATGGATGAAGCACACCAACATCAGTCACTAAGGATTATAAATCATATAATCTGAAGTTGAAGGAGGGATTAATGTCAGAGACTAACATGTGAGAATCCGGCTTGCAGAAGGCTGTGGACGACAGTGGGAGACCAAGATACACTTGTGGGAACGACACAGGAAATCAACCTCAGGTGGCCTCCCTCTATCCAAAATGGAGGGCTGTGGAGGACAGTGGTTGCTAAACAGAGTGCATGGGAGACACGAGTATAGACGATCAGAGGGATAAACTTGGCTTGAGCAGGTAAAACTGTGTCAGTGGATCCTTCTCTGATGCACATTAGACCTGGTCTGGTTTTCAACATTTTCTGTATTTTTTGTTTGTTCATATTGGGATTCATCTCAGCTGTGTTATATCATTCGAGGTCACCTTCTTGAAGTTGCATTATATCTTTTTCAGTTTATGAAATCCAGGGGCAGCAAGTAGAAAAAGGGTATGTGTGTGTGAGTGGGAGGGGGTATGGAGGAGGGAAGGGGGCTAAACGGGAGCCGATGTCAAGGAGTCCAGGGAGGAAAAGAATGTCTGGAAACGGAGTGTGGTAGCGACTGTCCTATACTGCTTGATGCGACTGAACTATGGGGTGATATGACGTATGTATTAGTTTACAATAAAATGGTTTAAAAAAAAAAGCTTCCTCTCCAGCTATGCCCATAGGCAGGCCTCTGTCGCTGGCCCCTGCTGGGGTTTGGGCTCTGGCAATGGACTTCAGGAAAGCGGCTTCCTTGACTCCCCAAGAGACAGGCTCTTCCCAGTCCTTGGTCCGCAGGCCTCAGCCTGGCTGCTGCTCTATTTGGCCAAGGATAATAAACACAATTTTTAAAGTTTCAACTTTGTGAGTGAATGCCTCAAGACAAACCAAAAGGCACTCAAATCTCTCCTACTGTGGATTCACTGACCCATTGTAGCCACCTGCCTCCACGGCCTGAGAAGCCCACCAAGCTGTCTCCTGGCCACCTCCTGGTTTCTCTGACTCGCTTTCCACCACTCCTTGTCTTCAGTGCTCTATGGCATCTTGGACTTTAACATCCCTTCAGTGTGGCTCTGAGCATCCCCCACTCTTCTGACCTCCGTCGCTCCCTATTTGTTTTGCATCTTTCAAAACGTCATAGCCCTGGCATCTGACAGCATGCGGGCTTTTGTGCGTGGCTCCCAGGTTTCTATGACTACTGGTGTGCATGGTTCTCTGTCTCCCCTGCTACATGGTCTGCAGCAGGGCAGCCCTCTCGCTGTCCTCCACGGTGGCCACGAGGGGGCGGTAGATGCTAGGGTTTGTGGGGAGGCCCTTCCCCTGAGCCAGGTGATAAATGATTTCCTCCCAACCACTCACCCTGGCTCTCTCCTCAGCCTGCAGGTGGGCACCCCTTGGTCCCCTCCTTGCACGTGCAGCTGCGAGGCTCCCTGAGAAGGGCGGCTTTCCAGAGGATTGTGCAGCCAGGTGTTCACTCTCCTGTAATCATGCACTACCTTCAGCCAAATATTTTGTGTGTTGCGTCCGCTAGGCGCCAGTGTAACACAGATGATGAAGCGAAACATAAACAGCACAAGTAACGAACGAAAGGAGATGAGATGAAGGCTTACTAAGCACCCGCGCTAACGTTTTCTGCGCACCCCTCCCAGCACTTTGGTTTCCTAAGGTGTCTTGTAGCCTAGTGTCCCCACTCTGGCAACCGGGTTTGAAGCTTGGCTGAGCCCTGGGGTGAACTTGCAGGTGTGATCTTAGGCAAAAAACCAAAAACAAAACCCCCCAAAAACAAACCAAAAGAGCAAACCCACTGTCCTAGAGTTGATTTTCACCTTACTAAGGGTCTCTGAGGTTGTACAGCTTTTCATTATAATTATTATTTTAATACATCCTTTTATTGGAGACGGTCACAGTCCTTCTAACAATCCATACAGCAAGTGTATCAAGCACATTGGTTGCCGTCATCATTTTCAAAATATTTCCTTTCTCCTTGATCTGTTGGTATCAGCTCCTCTTTTTGTCCCTCCTTCCTCCAGGGTGGTCAGTCTTTCCGGGATCAGATAGCCATGTCTTTCTCCCAGGGATAGCCCGGTGGGTTTGAACCACTGATCTTGTGGTTGGCAGATTTCCTGTTATCATTGAGCCTCAGCAGTAAAATGAGGGATGTTAGAACGGCCTCACAGGACTACAAACATTCATTGAAATAAGCATATGATGGTAAGAGTAGAACGGTGTGTGGACAATGGGGGGCCTGTGTTTGCCCGTGTTGTGAGAGTGCTCCCACTCTGCTTTTGGAGAACCAGTCACCTGGTGCTCTTGTCACCTCCACATGAGGGGTGACACGTGGGGAACAGGTCACCTGGCGTCCTAGGGACAGTGAGAGGAGGCCTCCCACTGCCTTAGTGGGCCAGCCTCTCTCCCTGTAATTCTCTCAAGGACCGGGTCAGTCCTCCATTCTTTTGGTGTCATTTGATTCCCAAGTGTGTCCCCTGGGGCAAACTCTGCCCCGCCCTTGACCATGGCTGGGCCCAGCTTACACAGGACTAGTGGGAGGGGAGGGGGGCGGTCAGCACGTAGTTCCTTGACTGGATCACTTACGGGCAGTAAGTACCCAGGTAAACTGGCTCTCAGCAAGTAGCGCATCTGATGTCATGGGGACTGAGGGACGTGCTGGAGGCCCCAGTGGCTGAGTGCATCCGTCTGGCCTGGCATTGCTGGACATACCAGGCTCAGTGCCAGGGGGACCTTATTGTCTCCTTCCTTCATTTCTTCTCTCCTCCCTCCCTGCCTTCCTCTTTCCTTTCCTAGCTGGCCTTTCTCTCAACTCTCTTCTGCTCCCTTTTAGTTTTTGTGTGGCTCCTTAGTCTGATACATTGAATGAGGTCTTCTGTAGGAAAAGCCATTTCCCCTGCCATCTCCTTCCACTTCATCTCAGGCATCATGTGTGCCTGGAATGTTCTCAACTCCCCTAGAATCTCAGACTTGGGAAGCAGGGTTGCTGCCCATTCAGAGGGTGTCGGAGGTAGGTGTGCTCTGCGCCTAATCTTTGTCTGGAAGACCCTGGTCCCAGCCAGTGAATTAGGGGCCTGCAGAGCTCCCTGAGCCACCTGTGGTTGGCAATTTCCATTGTGGAGCTGACCGGAAGTCTCTGCTCCAGAGGGGCAGGTAGGTCCATGCAGTGAAAGATGGTGCTCTCTGTGCCTGCTGGGACTTTGTCAGTAGCTGTCAGGTCAGGGCTAAGCCCTCCATCCAGTGTCATGCTGGTCCAGGAGACTGACGGAAAAAGTTAAAGTCAAGATTGAACCATCAAAAAACTTCTTTTTGCGTGTGTTTCTCCCTGGAGCCTGAGCATGAGTAATCAGGAAAGAGTTCTTGAACATTTCTTCTCCAGTAGAAGTAACTGAGTGAATTCTTCACTTAAGAGCCAAGATGATTTCAGATTTTTTTCTTCTTATAAATCATTTTATTAACAGCTCTTACTGCTCCCATAACATTCCATATTATCAATTGTATAAAGCATGTTTGTACCTATGTTGCCATCATCATTTACAAAACATTTTCTACTTGAGCCCTTGGTATAAGCTCTTCTTTTTCTCCCTCCCTCCCTCCCTCCCCCGCTTTCCCACCCTCCTGAATCCTTGATTATATATTATTATTGTTTCATATCTTACTGTCGTCTCCCATCACCCACATATCTGTTATTTGTAAGACTTCTAAGTTTTCACCAGGATGTAACTTTGAGAACAGACACCGTCCGGGGAGCCAGCTCCTAACAAACCATCACAGACCCAGCAGATGCAATTATGCAGCGATAATATACAGAAAGATTATAGCAAAGTCGTAGAGAATAAGAGAGATAGGAGGGAGAGTGAAATGAAGGCGTCAGACACATGGCATGGCAGCATGCTCACCTCCTGGACGGCCATGTCCTTACCCGCCAGGTCTGTGCACAGCGCGGGCAGGAGGAGAGGGAAAATTGAGATTTATTTCTAACCAAGGCTTATATACCTATTGGGGGCATGCAAGCCTCCTGATCACAGGTAAAGACTTATGTCACAGGAAGGGCTTGCACTACAGGTAAAACAGTAATTGGAGGAGGATCTAGGGGTATAGGTGCAATAGGAAGGGGAGGGATTGGGGGTACACATGTGACAAGATGGGTGGATCCTAGATTCAGGATGGCAGCCTACCTTTGGATGTCACTGAGCCGGTTTAACCTGCTTTAAGCTCTCCAGAGAAAGAATTACTATCCTTATCAGTAGGGGGTGAACCCCACCTACAGTGGACCAGATAGTGGTCTGATGGCTGAATGCCTTCAGGGATTTCTCTAATGTGTGGCACATTTTTGGAGGAGACAGAGCTGGGACTTATATCCCCACAAGACGCGGAATCGTGGGCACCAGCGGGCACATGTTGAATCAGTGCACAGGACACTAACCATTGCTTTATGGCCCAGGAATTTGGCACAATTTCAAAAGCACTTGGCACAATTAAAAGATAAGAGGTGTAGCATAGCTGTTAGAAAGGAAAGTAAAACATTAACCCATTAGCATTCATATAAGTTGTATTTTCACCAAGAAATACAATTTGTGGGTCAGTGAACAGTGTTGTTTTCTTCCCCCTAAGAGACTGGGAGCATGACCCTGAGGAGCTGGGTGGGCACTGAAGTTGCTTTTGGGGTCCTTCCTGCAGGCTCCCAGTGTTCCTCAAGAAACACTAACCCACTGCCCTCCTGTCTCCAAGCTTCAGAGCTCAATGCCTGGAATTAACTGTGAGATAAACTCTCTCGTCATATCAGAAAGGACATTCCAGAATCCAAGTTCCAAGGTCCCCTCGGAGCCCCTGTTTCATGGAGCTGTCTATGGAGCTGGGGGCTGGGCTGAGCTTAGAGTGCGGGGGTGTGTGGAGCAATCTCTCTGCGTCTAGCCCCTCGACCTTTAGACCTTTCCTGAATTCAAAGCTCTGCGATGGTAGAGCTCAATTCTCAATTCGTGTCTGTTTGCCCCAGCAACCTTGCTTGCAAATTGTCAATGCCCATTTGACAAACTGCTGAGTGTACAGCAAAAATTAGACTTCTTCTGAACACTTTCTCCAAGCTTTGAGTGGATTGACAGTGATCCCCTCATAGGTACCTGCGACCTTTCTCATAAACTGGGATTATGTGAATCACTTTAGGCTCGAGAATGCCATGGAACAAAAATTAATTTTTGTAGATAGCTACTGGAACTTACTAGGTATACAATACAATTTTGTTTTATTGAAAAAACATTTGTAAAATTCTTGTAGTGTCTGTTAGACCTTAGGAAATCCCAGGGGGGACGGACAACAGGAAAGTGGGTGAAGCGAGATGTCGGACAGTGTAAGATATGACAACATAATAATTTGTAAATTATGAAGACTTTATGAAGTAGGAGGAAGCTAGGAGGGAAGGGGAAAAATGAGGAGCTGATGGCAGGGGCTTCAGTGGAGAGCAAATATTTTGAGAATGATGAGGGCAATGAATGTACAAAGGTGTTTTACATGATTGATGTATGGATGGATTGTGATAAGAGTTGTATGAGCCCCTAATAAAAAAGATTAAAAAAGAAATCCAGGGGCAGGTGGTGATTGGGGTGATTGTGGTGGGTGGATGTGTTAATGTGCAGACCAGAACCTCATATCTGCTCCCGTCTTACTAGTTACTTTGGTGTTAAGTTGTGTCTTTCAACTATTCTTTGGCTCAGTGGATATAGCTGGAGCCCTCGTGGCACTGTGTTATGTGTTGGGCTGTGAACTACAAGGGGAGCTGTTGGGAACCACCAGCCCCTCTGGGAGAGAGGGATGATGGTTTCCACCCCTGTTCAGAGTTCCTAACTTAGAAACCCACAGGGACAGTTCTACTGTGCCCTGGAGGACAGCTTTGAGGGCATTCGTTTCCATGGCAGTGAGTTTTGTTTCCAGTGGGAATTGGCAGAAAGGAAGCTTTTCAGGAAACAGCGTGGGATGTGCAATATCCACAAGTTCTGGGTTCGACCACAGTTGTAACCACACGAGAGTAGACTGCTGGGCAGAAATTGAGCCTCCTCAGACTTGTGCTCATGAGATAAATGTCATGGGTCATCTAGAAAGATTTAAAAGCCAACAGACGCTGAGACAGACATTGCTAGGTTGCTAAACAACGAGAGATCTGGTTTCTTCATGGCAAAATTCTAGTCCTGGTGACAGGCACCTCTCAGAAGCCCAGTGAAGCAGACTTTGGACAGAATCATGTAACGTACACTGGACAGGCACAAAGGAGCAATCAAAATAGTTCATTTGGGAATCGTCAATCAATAACTGCACTGATACACTTAGCAAGGTGTGTGAGTCTGGGTCCATTAGAGAAACAAATCCGCAGAAACTCATGTATATAAGAGAGAGTTTTATACAAAGGGTAAATGCACGTCACGAAAACGTCCCAACCCAGTGCTCCCTAAGCCCACAAGTCCAACATTAGCCCATTTGCCCGATACCAATTCACAAAGTCCTCCTCCATCTCACAAAACATACACTATGATGCCAACTGCAGGAGGAAAGCCAAGTCAGTGAACATGTTAGCATCTCAGCGCTGGTAGGAGTATCCAGCACCCTGGGCTGCATCAGGGTAGGTCCATGTGGCCTCTCCTTGGGGATGTCTTGCAGGAAGTGAGCCTTGCCAGCTGAAGCAGGGAACTGCTAAGGCAGCTGCACCCTTCAGTGTGGATGCAAGTGGTTCCAGGCCCCCACCACCAATCACGGGTTCGATAGGTACAATTGTATGGTTGTGATATATAAATATTATATTACAGTCACGAGAGCCTGAGAGATAGAAGAGAGATAGAAATAATGGAGTCAGGAGGAGGGGCGGAGGGAGCCCCCTCCTTCTTCTGCCGCTCCTGGAGCTGCCTGTGTGCTGGTTCGGACCTGGTACCTCTTTTGTGAAGCAGCAGCTGAGGAGACTTCGGCGATCACCATGGCCGACGAGAAACCCAAGGAAGGAGTCAAGACTGAGAACAACGATCATATTAATTTGAAGGTGGCGGGGCAGGATGGTTCCGTGGTGAAGTTTAAGATTAAGAGGCATACGCCACTTAGCAAATTAATGAAAGCCTATTGTGAATGACAGGGTTTGTCAATGAGGCAGATCAGATTCTGATTTGATGGACAGCCAATTAATGAAACAGACACACCTGCACAGTTGGAAATGGAGGATGAAGATACAATTGATGTTTTCTAGCAGCAGACAGGAGGCGTCTTCTAAAAGGGAGCCTGCTCCTTTCCTCCAGAACTGTCTTCCTACCGACCAAGAATACATTCTCTATTAGAAAACCACAATTTGGTTGCACCACCTCCTGATGACTACAGTATAGTTTCTCTTATTTCCCCTTCCCCATTCCTTTATTGTACATAAAGTAACTGGTGCATGTGCACACGCATATTGCAATTTTCCCTTTGTTTATTTTGTTTTTTTGGGTTTTTGTTTTTTGTTTTTACTAAATGGCCAATGGTATGTTTTGATCGACACCAAGTGGAGATGGGATGGGGAAACACTGGCTCTGTGAAACCCCCCCCCCCCCCTTCGCCATCAGCGGCATGCTCACTCAGCTCCTCTCTCTATATTCCAGTAAGTTATTTTGCTCTCACTGTTTAACAAAAACAAAAAACAACGACATAAAGAAATCCTTACATACCTTGTTGGATTGGAGAATTTTAATGTTTTTCATTCATCATTGTAAAGTCAAGGAGAATTTTATAACTTTTTTGTATGTAGCTGTTACATGTAGGGCAATCTGTCTTTAAGTAGGGGTAAATTACTCTCAAAGAAATGAAGCCTGGATAGTTTTCCCATCAAGTCAAGTGTCTTGTTGTTTAAATAAACTTCTTATTTAAAAAATAATAATGGAGTCAGACACATTTCATGGTACCATGTTCACCTCAGCCCTGTTTGGTGGTCCACATGGAGACAGGGGGAGGGGACGGAGGACCAGGTGAAAGGGAACAGGGGAGCAAAAATGGAAGAGGCCAAGGGGAGCCGACAAGAGGCCAAGGGAGGAGCCGAGAGAGATCTTTATTGCTAACCCAGGCCTATATACCTTTGTGGGGGATGGGGAGTGCAAGCCCAACAATTACAGGTAAAGACATATGTTACAGGAAGGGGTTGCACTATAGGTTATACAGCAATGAGAGGGGGACAATCTAGGGACATACATGCAAGAGGAAGAGGAGGGACTGGGGTATATATGTAACAAGAAGGGCGGATCCTAGATTCAGGATGGCAGCCTAACTTTGGATGTCACTGAGCTGGTTTGATCTGTTCTCCATAGAAACCATTATCAATAGGGTGTAATCCCCACCTACAGGAACCAAGCTAATGGTCGAAAGCCTCTTGAGAGAAGTAGCCCATTGTCCTTAATAGCAGCGACCAAGGCCTACCTGTCTGGCAAATGACTGCCTTCAGGTAGGATGTCTCTAAGCATCTGACCTCCCCCCATATGCTGGCAAAACGTCCCTAATATTTGGCCTGTCTTTGGGAAGACAAAGGTGAGGAAAAGTCTCTTTATAATCCCACACTTCAGAAAGCAAGAGACCTGATAATTAGAAAGTTGAGGCTCACCAAGTCATTTATCCCAGTGCCCTTCAATTAACCCCACATGTGCTTATCGGCCATGTTGGCACAACAAAGTAACAAACAAGGTATAGGATAGATGAGAGGGAAAGATGGTAAGCCATTTCATCTACTCAGGGGCTAAAAAACCTTCCTATTTCTGAATGGATTCAACAATTGTTCTGAATTAGGACAATTCTGAGTAGCCAATTTACTGATGACCAAACTCCTCTGTCAATTGCGTATTGGGTGCCTATTGTGTGCTGAGCATCGTTCCTGTTGTTTGATGTACAGATGTGAACACACATTTCCTTCATGAATCTCCCAGCTCCACAGAGACACACACACGACACTGATGAACACTGTCAGTGCTATGCTGGAGAACAGGGACCCACTAGAGAGACGAACAAGAAGGTCTACGGGGACATGAGGCAGACCAGAAGGTCAGTGAGGGCCCTTTAAGGAAGATCGTTTTGCGTGAGAATTGCAGGTTGAGAAGGAGCCTGGTGGAGGAACGAGGAGACAAAAGTATTCAGCGGCTTATGGGAAGGTTCTTAGGCAGGTGAAGTTCATGGGTTTAAGGAACTCTCATGATGGCTGTGAGGTAGTCTCTGGGCGAGAGATGGGAGATGAGGTCAGAGAGGAAGATATTGGGGTAGAAGAACAATGATGCAGTGCATGAGTTGGTAAGATTCTTTTACCCATCATCTTTATAAGCCCTGTCTAGTGACTGGGTAGGGCTATGCAGATGTAAGGCACACATTGGGGCTGTTAACCTCAAGGTCAGCATTTTGAATGCACCAGGAGCTTCTTGGTGGAAAGACAGGACTTTCTACTCCTGCAAAGAGTTACAATCTCAGAAACCTCACAGGGGCAGTTCTGTCTTGTCCTGGAGAGTCACCACGAGTCAGAATCGACTGGGTGGCAGGAAGTGTTGTGGGTCACTATGGATATTGAATGGCTTGATAAGACTAAACCACGCAGAAGAAGGAAGAGCCAAGAATGAAGTTGATCCTTTGGACTGGGGATTTCTGCACTGAACCTCCTCAATCCAGGAGACAGCAAGCTGTGACCCCCAGGTGGCAAGAGATAGGGAGAAGCAGAGAAATGATAGCAGAGGAGGCAGGATTACGGGTCCAAAGTGAGCAGTGAGTTTATTGGACCGCAGAGTGAGAAAACAGTGATTTTGGACACGAGGCCTGCTGGAGGAGTGTTTGTCTGTGGATGCTTCAGTGGGACAGTTAGCTTTGCACCACCTGTCCCTCACGCCTCTCCCTCTCTCCCGCCCCCGAGCTGGAGCTGAGCAACTTTGTGTTGAGACCAACTGGTGGAGTGGAGTTCCTTTGGGCATTTATTGGCAGAGGTAAAAGTGTTCTGGGATGTTTACCTGACTAAGGTGCTGGGGGAGGCGGTGGGTCTTGGTGTGCCTGCAGCCAGTGCTGAGAAGAGGGTATGACAAACACAGAATTGTATCCTCAATATCATTGATCCTGATCGTAACCTCTACTTCCTTGTAATACACCTGATACCAGTGAGTGCATTGTCTGTGGTGGTTATAATGGATTTTCCAGTTTTCCAGCAGACCAGCCGAGGGTCCCATGAGAGGGACAACGGGGTCAGAACTGGTACAGATGTGGGGGGCTGGCGGCATGTCTGACCTCCGTGCAGCTCACAGGCATCCCCCTTGGGTGGGCGCTGCTGATGGTGATTTCCTGCCTCCAGCTTAAGAAGTTAGAGGAGACGTAGCGCCCACATATTCTTCAGGAATCCATGGAAAGGCAGAGGCACAGATGGACATCCACTGACTTTAAGAGAATCATGACCATGGAATGGAAAAAGGACTGGAGGGACGAGGGTGGAGACGAGGCAGGAGGCCCAGGAGGAGGCCACAGCTCATACCCGGGGAGACGTCAGGACTTCATGGATGGAGGTGCCTGCTGTGCAGATGGATGAGACGACATCTCGTACCCAGAGTAACTTCCAATTCCTAATGGAAACAGTGGATGCTACTGGTGAGACCGGTCGATGGGTGACCGGTTGGTGGGAAGCTGCCGGAAGAGGGGCTACTGGTGAGACCTGGCACTCCAGGGTCTCCTTCTGGGCGGCATGGGAGCTGCCGTCATTCTTCAGGCAGGGAAAGCAACTGGATTGCAGGTGATTGGTGCTATGAAAATATCATAAGACATTATAATAGATACATGATCTATTACCAGCATATATGTATTATTGTGAAATGACAAATATTAAGTATTGGTGACATGCTGCTTAATCAGAAAGGCAGGGCCAGGGTCCTGGAACCTGTGGATGGACCCAGGGTTCACTCCTTGGTTGCCAGATTGTGGGGAGCTCTGTGCTTACCTGTGGGTCAATGAAGGAAATGAAACGAAACAAAATCAAGCAAAGCAAATGAAAACAAAATAGTGTAAGATATGATAAAGTAATAATTATTTATAAATTATCAAGGGTTCGGTGGGAGGGAGGAGAAAATGAGGAGCTGATGCCAGGGGCTCAGGTGGAGAGTGGGTGTTTTGAGAATGCTGATGGCAGCATATGTACAAATGTGCTGGACACAAAAGATGTATGTACAGATTGTAAAAAGAGTTGTATGAGCCACAGATAAAATGATTTAAAAAAAAGAAGAAAAAAAAAGAATGACGAAAATGTTCTAAAAAAATAGAATAAAATATGATAAAGAAAAGCAATTAGCAACAGACAGTGAAAGACAGAAGTCAACAACAATAATATATAATTAATTGATCGAGGACTCACAAATGTGGGAGGGTGGGGTAAGGAGGAGAAAAAGGGGAGCTGATACCAAGGGCTAAGTAGAAAGAAAATGCTTTGGAAATGTTAATGGCACCATAGGTCCGAGTGTGCTTAATATAATTAAATGATGGCTTGTGATAAGATGTGTAAGAGCCCCCAATAACATGATTTAATAATAAGAAGAAGCAAAGCAATCCCGAGACGTGTTCTGAGACAGGGGCTGGGTTCCATTTCCCACTTGGCCTTGAACCGTTCATGTCAGGAGCCTGTGGAGACAGACGTCTGCTTAAAGCACAAACCAACTGCCCAACCAAGAGAACCTCAGCTGCCTCCAAACCGATGGGGATCCCCAACCTCCCAGTTCCCTTCCAGTGATCGTGACTCGGGATGACGCTGGTGTTGCGGGCTGGGACTGTCTGCACAGGGTTTAAAGGCTGGGAGCTTTAGGAGGCTGCCCTCCAGGAGGTCTCCCAAGGACCTTTGGGTTGCTTTGAACTGCTAACCTTTGCGTTAGGAGCTGAATAAGTAAACAGTTTTGCTCTCCAAAGGCTCCTGACCACCGTGTAGAACTGAGAGTTAGCCTTGGCTGTGCACACATGTCGTCCCGCCCTTCCAGGGCAAGAAACAAGCTTGTCCGTGGGAGGTCCTGAACACAGGGTGCCTGGGTCTGTGTCACGGTGTGACCCTCCTTGGCTTCTCTGATCACCCTGCTTCCTTCCCCAGCAACACCAGAGAGCAATGTCCAGAGGGCAGGCCCAGGCTCCCCTGGCTGCGCTGTGAGTTTTCACTTTCAGGCTGTGGAGAGGCAGCGGAGGGAGGTGACTCTTTGGTCTGGGCACTCTCTGTGGGGACACTTTGCTGGGGTCTCGGCAGGCACCTCTGTTAACCTGGAGGGACACTGCTTTGGGGGCTCTCCTGGGAACCGTCTGCCTCTCAGAAATGGGGGGCCCTGGGTCCGCAGTGTCTGAGCAGACACAAGGACGGGGCTCCCAGAGCAGCTCACTGCAACTGTAGACTCTGAGGGCAGACGTGCAGTCTGTTGAGGTGCTTGGTGACACTTAAGCTTCTGAAGCTGTTGCATTTACGGACACTCCGGGAGAAGAACCTTTCAGGCCTGGAAACTGGAGAAACAGGTGAGTTGCCTGCGGGCCACGGGGAGGAACCCGGCAACACCTGTAGGTCAGGGACTGAGGGTGGTGTGTGTCTGGTCCACATAGTGTGTCTGGAGGAAGAATGGGGACAACCACAGCGTGGTGTCTTGTCCTTCATCACATATTGTATAGATGTTTCTGTAGCCATGACTAGGACCAGGCTTTACTTGTAGTGATTTTGCAAATATCAATACATTTAATCCTCACGACAACTCCTAAGAGCGTGGGGGAAGTGCTGCTAATTTCCCCACTTTGTAGCTGAGGAAACGAAGACAGACCAGGCCAAGGTTCACTGTCATGGGGTGGATTCTGACTACAGGACAGGAAAGCACTGTCTCTCTGGGCTTCTGAGATGATAACTCCCTTGGGGAGCAGAAAGCCTCATCTTTCTCCCTCTGAGCCCCTGGTGGTTTTGAACTGCTGACCTTGCGGTTAGCAGCCCCATCTTTCACCACTCTGCCAATTTGCCTCAAACAATCACATCGTGATGGACTGAGCCTGGAGGGCCAGGTCATAGTCTGACCCACACACTGCCCTTCCCCACTCCACATGCAGCCTGTAGTTTTTAAATTTCAGACTAGAATTCACTCCCCTCCCTCCCCTCAAGTCTCTGTCTCCAACCAGAGCCCTTGACCTCTCAGCCAGAAGTCCTGCCCCAGACACAGAATAGGCGAGGGTTGACCTCTGGTGGGGAATGGAGAGTCAGCAGGTGGAAGCAGGGAAGGCGGGGCTGGGGTTGAAGGGCAGGTGATCCACACAAAGAAGCCGAAGAGAGCAGGGTGTCTGTGATGGGTGCCAGGCCTGTCAGAGGTAGCTCTCTCCCCATGATGCTTCTCAGGTGGCCTCCTGGGTGCAGCTCTGGGGGGAAAGAACAAGAAGCAACAGGCACTTGTATGCTCCCATGGCCAGAGTCCTGAGCCAGGATACTCTAACCTGGCATGAGGGATGGCCTGTTCCTGCGGGGAGGGCTCCCTGGGCACAGGTGGTTAGGGAGGCAGTCCTGGTGTCTGGAGAGTGAGGTGGCAGTGAGCATGTTAGTGGGGTGGGAAGGGAAGAAGTGGTTTCTTCCTAACGGTTGTCTGTCACCACAATTTCCCCTGAAGGACGTACAGAGTCCAGGCTCAGCATTTCTCAAAATCAAGGTTGTGTGGGGCCCTGGACATTGTAAACAGGACGAGGCACCAGAGACCGCAGGGGAGCAACGGGCAGGCGGCCTTCTGTGGGGTGCTCCCATCTGACTCCTGCCCTGTCACCTCCCAGCACTGAGGAAATGGAGGGCGCTCCTGGCTGCTCTGGGCTCTGCAGCTTCATTTCCCTGCTGCTCTTCTTCCAGCTGCCCACGTGGGGGGCCGCAGGTGAGTGCTCCCCTCACCCCATCCCTGTTTCCCTGGGGAGGGTGAGCTGCTGATTCTTTCCATCCAGATGGCTGGAGGTTCTGGGTCCCTACCCGCCTCCCCCACCCCCCACGCCGAGATATTATGTTACTCCATACTAATTATAGTTAAACTTTTAAAAACATGCTAAATCGTAAGGGAAGTCTAAAAAACTGGCAATTGCCCCATAATGACTTCTTTAGTGTTTATCAGAACAAATGATGTACTATTTGAACACACTTTCCCCCTCATTTTTTTGATTTCCTTGCTTTACTAATGTCCTAAGCACACGTGTATGCACACATGAATGAGCCCTCTTGCTCCAGTGTTCAGAGGTGTCATGATATGTTAGGCATTGCTCAATGCACAGCCAGACACAGCGTCACTACCTTAGTAGGGTCTCCATCCTAGGAGGGGGCAATAAATATTGAATGCAATAAAGCAAGCAAGGCTACAGTTTATTAGCGGGGACTAGTGCTGTAAGGCACTCACGGCGAGCAGGTGTGAGCGTGTGGGCCGTTCAGCAACCATCACAATCAAACGGTTACCAAACACGCACAGAAATGCTCACCGGATCACTGGCCCTCAGGGAGATGCAAAGCAAAACACTGAGGAGACCTCAATGGAAACCCACCAAGATGCTTAATGAAACAAACAAACAAACAAACAAACAAACAAACCCTGGAAGGGTGTGGAGAGGTGGGCATTCTTCTACCTGCAGGAGTGTTTGTAAAGATGCACACCCTCCTGGAAAGTGATGCGGAGCTACCTGAAACAACAGGAGCTAGACATGCCATGGGACTCAGCAGCCCCTCTTCTCTCGGTTCATCAAAATGGTCCTTATAGGTTTAGTTGCGAGGATTTTGGTCTTCTTTACATTGAGCTGTAGCCCATATCGAAGGATGCAGTCCTTGATCTTTATCAGCAAGCGCTTCAAGTCCTTCTGGCTTTCAGGAAGCAAAATTGTGTCACGTGCCCATGGCAGGTTGTTACAAAACCTTCCTTGACTCCTCATGCTTCATTCTTCCTCATAGAACCCGGCTTCTCTGACGACTTACTCAGTCTACAGTTTGAATAGGTTTGGTGGGAGGATGCAACCCTGACACGCCCCTTGCCTGGTTGTAAAGCAGGCAGCCTGCCCTTGTGCTGGCCGCCCAACTGCCTCTTGATCCTTGTCCTGGTTCCACGTGAGCACAATGCAGTGCTCCGCATCCTCCTTCTTCTCAAGGCTGTCCATCGTTTGTCATGGTGCACACAGTCAAATGCCTTAGCGTAACCAATAAATCCAAATAAACATCTTTCTGATTCTCTGTTTTCGGCAGAGATCCAGCAGACATTAACAATGATATCCTGTGTTCCGCTTTCTCTTCTGAATCCTGCTGGAAACTCTTCATAGCTCCCGTTCAACGGACTGCTGTCACGGTTGTTGGGTGATTTTCAGCAACACTGACCACCTGTGAGATCAATAATTTGTGCATTCTGTTCTATAATTTGTGCATTCTGTTGGTCATCTTTCCTCGAAATGGGGATAAATACGGGTCTCGTGCAATCAGCTGTACAAGTAGCTATCTTCCAAATTTCCTGGCATAGACGCGTGAGTACTTCCAGGGCGTCAGCAACTTGTTGTAACATTTCAATTGGTGTTCCATCAATTCTTGGCATCTTGTTTTTGGCTAATGCTGTGAGTGGAGCTTGGACTTCTTCCTTCAACACCATTACCTCTTGCTCCTATGCTACCTACTGAAATGGTTGAGTGCCGACTAGTTCTTCTTGGTCCAGTGACTCGGTGCATTCTTTCCATCATCTTTGGATGCTTGCTCCATCGTTCAATATTTTGTGCATAGAATCTTTCAATATTGCAACTCGTGGCTTGAATTTTTCCTCGAGTTCTTTCCACTTAGGGTACTTGCATGCAAGTACGTTCCTCCTTTTTGGACTTTAACTCTATGTCTTTTCACTTTTCATTCAGAGTCATTCAGAGAGCAATGGAAAGTGGATCAATGCCAATGTAATTATTTAAAATTTAACACCATATCATATATTCTTCCTTTTGATGCATTTAAAATTCGTTTTAATTTTTATTACTTTCTGCTCTCTTGTAAATTGAGCTTTTCCTGTTATGGTTGTTGAGGCTTTTTCTTTTGGGGGTTATATTTCTCACTCTGTGAAATCCGGGAAAGGTAAATCTATACACTGGTGACTGGAATAGTAGCTTCGTAGGCTAACGGTAGAGGATGTTGGGAAAGCTAGGGAACTAACGATAATGAATAGAAGAGTAAAAAAAATGTTGAAAGAGGGACTGTAGTGATGATTGCACCACTGTCCTCTTTTAAATATGTTTAAACCATTGAACTGAATGGCATGTGAGTCACATGTCAATAAAATGAACCATAACAAAAATAGGCGGGATGAATTTCCGCAGGCTGTTGAATGATCAGTGTTTGGACCAGCATCGCTGGTGGCCTGTGGTCCATTTTCAGTCCAGTCTTGAAATGGAGCCAGGCGAGGGCCCTGCGGCTCAATCTGTGGTCCCTGGAGCACCTTGTCTGCAGGCTTGCTGTCATTGGTGTGAGCTGACCTCAGGTTGGACCTGACTCAGGGAGACCCTATGACCAAAGAAGCCAAATCGTGGTCTGCATGGAAAACTAGAGTTCTGCCACTGAGCCTCCAATGCTCTGGCACTCCTTAGAAACGCTCATTTTGGAACTCCCTTAGACCCATTGAAGCAGACCCTTTGGTGGCGGCTCTCAGAGACCTGAGCTCTGTAGCCCCAAGGTGTTTCTGATGCACTCTCAAACTTCAGAATGGTGGAGTTCAAGGGTCTTGGATGGGAGGGCCTGGGGCCTCCCCTGAGGAGCCCAGGGACATGGATGAGGCCCTTTGATATGGTATCTGGCCAGGATGCTGTCGTGTGAACACCGGACTTCTCCTGGCACTCAGAGTCCTCGCAGCTCCTTCATTCAGGTCATGTCCAGTGTCCACCCGATGTTGATTTTTCTTCCCCCTCAGCTGTAATCTCTCCAGTGTGCTCACTCTCATGTTTGTGTCCACAGAGACGTTCCGGGTGTCTGGCCCCATGGACCCCATTGTGGCCGCAGTAGGCAGGAACACCACGCTGCCCTGCTTCTTGTCCCCAGCCCTGAATGCAGAGAACATGGAGCTGCGGTGGTTTCGGTCCACCTTCTCAGAAGCAGTGTTTGTCTATCGGAACCGGCGGGCGGAGAAGGAAGAGCTGATGCCCCAGTACAGAGGACGGACCTCGCTTGGGAGGGACTTACTCACTCAGGGGGTGGCTGCTGTGCACATCCACAAGGTGCGGGTTTCTGATGACGGGCAGTATACCTGCTTCTTCAAGAAGGGAGACTTCCATGAGGAGGCCACTCTGGAGGTGAAGGTGACAGGTTGGTGACTTGGTCTATATGTTCTAGAGTCCTGGAGGTTGGAATTGGGAGTGCCCTTAGGGATGATTTAACTCAGTCCCTTATTTATAGGAGCAGAAATGGAGGCCCATTCATTCCACAATTCAGCATCAATAATATAGAGCCCTCACGCTGTGCTAGAGCCGGTGGTGGGTGCCAAGGACGTACCAGTGGATCGAGTAGAGATCCCTGTGCTGTGGTGTTCATATTGAGGGCGCCGAGATAGAAATAGAACATTAAAAAATAATATAAAAGAGATAGACCAATTCACAAGGAGGTCGTAGATGATGTTAGCAGGTAATCAGTTCTGAGGGTCAAAGGCTGAGTTGAAAGGGGGCGGAGATCTAGATGTGAGGGTGGGGAGCCGTGGCGTCACTTGTATTGGTGTCATCCGTGGGGCAACTCCTAGGATCACTTCCCCTTCCCACATTACCCTTTCCTCCCTCTTGACCAGGAATTTGACTAAACCAGGAAGTACACACAGGAAAGCAGCAATCAACATGATGCCGGGAGCTCATAGCCCAAGTGAAGGGGGCGCTCTCAGAGTAGTGTGATGTGTGCTTGTAACCCAGTAACAATGGAAAACTTTGACCAGGGCACGTGAGAACATTCAAAATGTAAATTAGCTTAGGGTTTTCACCTTTGAGGTATATTGACGTGTGAAAACTATCTTTGTTGTGATTAACTGGTTTTTTGCCGGTCTTGTTAGCGATTTCCATTTCTCACCCTTGGTATCCATCAAGGAATGTTTCTTTATTATGCAACCCTTTTAGTTTTGGGCTTGTAAATCAAGAACGGAGGTTTCACCCCCCCCACCCCCTTTCCCTTTGTGACTCAGTCTTCGCACCCACGTGGTTGGAAAGTTTAGACTCCATCCTCGGAGTTCCCCCAAAAACCCATCTGCTGCTCTGCTGGTTGTCAGTGGTGGGGTCTCAGCCCTGTCACCACTTGGGTGGCCTTCCTACAAAACTCCGCAATGCAAGACTGCTTCACACATGGCCCGGGTCTGGACCTGCCCCTGCGTCAAGGTACCCCTAGGCTCTCCAGCTTCCCTTCCGCAGGTGTGGGCTCCGCCCCTCAGGTGCGCATCGTCGGGCCAGAGGAAGGCGGGCTCCTTGTGGTGTGCAGGGCCTCCGGGTGGTTTCCGAAGCCCCAGCTGCAGTGGAGAGACCTCAGCGGAGGGAAGCGCCTGGCTTTCTCTGAGACCCACGTCCAAGCAGCTGACGGGCTGTTCCGCGTGGAGGCCTCGCTGGTGCTGAGAGATAGCTCTGTGCAGAACATGACCTGCTCACTCCGCAACCCCGTCTTAGACCAGGAGAAGGTGAAGGCCATTTTCATCCCAGGTCAGCGCTGTTCCTGTTCTGGGCTGGGGGAAAGGGGTCCCTGACTGTGCTGGCTGTCCTGGCCAGAGTGTAACCTGACTGGGGCTTTCGTTGGGCTCAGAGGCCTTCTTCCCAAAGGCCTCTTCTTGGATGGTACCTTCAGC